>NC_056524.1:14415500-14496173 GCF_019175285.1 Sceloporus undulatus
TCTGTCTTCAGGCTAGCCCCTGATGGTACTGGGCCAGCCTACAGATAAGACTACATTTTACATGTTTTACCAAAACAGCACTTCAAATTTTCCTAATGCACAGCATGGAGGCTGCTCTTGAGAGAGTTAATGTTCTCTGCCTAACAAATGTGGCTGTGACCTGACAAAGGATGGAGACATCTTGGATCTCCAAAGAAGTATCTCTTTGTATTGCTAATGGAATTCAAATTTTATCTCTTGGACATTGGAATGCTTTGTTCTCAGTGCCATGTGGTCAGAAGGAAGAGGAACCTTCTTGCATAAGTATTCCTCTACAGAACAACACAACAACACCTGGAGAAAATGCATGCCTGTGACTAACATCTTCATTTTTAACCCTCCTGAATGATTTCACCAGCTTTGCCTGAGGAAGACGCCAGTGGATCTTCCAAGTCTTGCATCATGTATTTTGTGCATTTTAGTTGGTCAAATAAAAGTTTTGTGGATTTTGGATGTCACTGTATTTTGAAGGGTGTTCAGCAACTTGGATAGTTCATTTTAAGCTGGGACAATGAAATGCAGTTATCAGCCAGCCAATGGGTAAAACTAGAGTACGCATCTCAATATACCTGCTCCTGGTGCAAAACTCAAGGCAGTTCTGTTGAACCATCATAATAAAAATGGTGCAGGGATCTTCAGCAGCAGGAAAGCCATAACCCAGGAATGTAATGTCACTTACTATTTGCAGTATCGTCCCTTACAATATTAGGTCAATGTTGTTCCTGTCTTCTCTTAAGTGATTAGAAGTGCTTGTGTCAAATGCACTTGTAAAGAAACAAATGGCACTGAATAATGACCATTTCTGGCACTCTCATCATGATCTGAAAATGGTGAACTTTATATAAATAGCCCCAAACGGCCTAAGGTACATTATGAACTGGACTCCTGCTGAGTTCATGATGGATTTGATGCTATCTGTTTTTCTTCCATTCCAATCCATCTTTTAACTGTGAAAGAAGAAAATATCCAAAGTCCACATCTTTTCACTATCTGTCCGTCCATCCATCCATCCATCCATCCATCCATCTCACTGTGAAATTGTTTATAACAAAGCCCCAATTGTGGACTTTAGACTCAGAAACTTTGAACAGATACATCCTCACTTTCTTCTTCTTCTTCTTCTTCTTCTTCTTCTTCTTCTTCTTCTTCTTCTTCTTCTCATCCTCATCCTCATCCTCATCCTCCTCATTCCCTATCTTTTCTATCCTTGGTGCAAATGCATAGATCTGAAAGACCATTTTTCAGCATTAACTCCTTGTTAAAGGGTGCATAGGTTAATGCAGTAATTGACCTAATAAATAAGTCAGTATAGCTACCCACTAAAGGAAAACACATTCTCTCCACTGCTGGACAGCTCCTGCTTTCAGGAAGTTCCTCCTAATGTTAAGGTGGAATCCCTTTTCCTGTAGTTTGAATCCATTGCTCCAGACCCTGTGCTCTGGAGCAGCAGAAAACAAGCTTGCACCATCCTCAATATGAAACCCCTTCAAATATCTAAACAGGGCTATCATATCACCTCTTAACCATCTCTTACCCAGGCTAAACATCCCAAGCTCCCTAGGTCTCTCCTCGTAAAGTATGATTTCCAGACTCTTCACCATTAGCCACAGTGCTGGATTTATTAATCATAGAATCATAGAATCATAGAGTTGGAAGAGACCGCACGGGCCATCCAGTCCAACTCCCTGCCATGCAGGAAATCCAAATCAAAGCATCCCCAACAGATGGCCATCTAGCCTCTGCTTAAAGACCTCTAAGGAAGGAGACTCCACTACACTCTGGGGGAGTTTGTTCCACTGTCGAACAGCCCTTACTGTCAGGAAGTTCCTCCTAATGTTCAGGTGGAATCTCTTTTCCTGTAGCTTGCATCCATTGTTCCAGGTCCTGTTCTCTGGAGCAGCAGAAAACAAGCTTGCTCCCTCCTCAATGTGACATCCTTTCAAATATTTAAACAGGGCTATCATATCACCACTTAACCTTCTCTTCTCCAGGCTAAACATCCCCAGCTCCCTGAGTCGTTCCTCATATGGCAAGGTTTCCAGACCTTTCACCATTTTAGTCGCCCTCCTCTGGACAAGCTCCAGTTTCTCAATGTCCTTTTTTAATTGTGGTGCCCAGAACTGGACACAATATTCCAGGTGGGGCCTGACCAGAGCAGAATACAATGGCACAATTACTTCTCTTGATCTAGACACTATACTTTTATTGATGCAGCCTAGAATTGCATTGGCCTTTTTAGCTGCCGCATCACACTGTTGACTCATGTTCAACTTATGGTCTACTTGGACTCCTAGATCTCTTTCACATGTACTTTCATTCAGCAATGTGTCTCCCATCCTATATCTGTGCATTTCATTTTTCTGCCCTAAGTGCAGTACCTTACATTTCTCTGTGTTGAATTTCATTTTGTTAGCTTTGGCCCAGCTTTCTAGTCTATTCAGATCATTTTGAATGTTGGTCCTGTCCTCTGGAGTATTAACTATTCCTCCTAATTTGGTGTCATCTGCAAATTTGATAAGTGTGCTCCCAATTCTGTCATCCAGGTCATTGATAAAGATGTTGAATAACACTGGGCCCAGGACAGAGCCCTGTGGGACCCCACTGGTCACTTCCCTCCAGGAGGAAAAAGAGCCATTGTTGAGCACCCTTTGGGTTCGGCCGGTCAACCAATTACAGATCCATTTAACAGTTACTTTGTCTAGCCCACATTTTACAAGCTTGTTTGCAAGAATATCATGGGAAACCTTTTTAGGAGCATGGCTCAGAATCATGGATATCTCCCTTAAAATGTGGGTTTAAACCCAGACAGGGTTCCCTACCTGACTAATATGGAAGCCACCAGCATTCACTGGCTCTACAAGTAAGGTCTCTGCAAAGCTTTCTGAGATAACTTCCAAAGGTGAACATTTCTGAAACACACTTCAGTGAGGGAATGTTTAATATTCAGTGCCAGCATTTGATGCCCAGAGATGGTTCTTGGTAGCAATCAGTAGGTGACAGCAACTGATAGGTGACAAGCAATACCAACAGCATTTGACATATCTGAGCATCACCCATAAATACTTGACAGCTTGTCCCAGTATGGAAGAGCAATCAGTTGTGGGTTGTTTTTTTTTTAAGATGTCACAATCATCAACTGATAATATATTCCAGAGTTAGCATGCAGTAGCCGTCAGAATTTATCTGTGACAAATTTGGAGGGGTATTGTTCTACTATAGAATATTTGTCATTGTCTGATAGTGGCAGAACTTGGAATAGTTACTTTTTGGACTACAACTCCCAGAATCCTTCAGCTACACTGTATCCCAAAAGTAACTTTTCCAAGCTCTGCAGTGATCTGTAACAGAATTTAGCCTTTTCTGTTTGTCTCCCTTGTTTTACATTTGACCTAGTTTTTGCTTGCAGGAGAGTGGTTTGATAAATATATATGAAGAAATATGGTAAGCTGAGTTATATTTTCACATGTATTTCTTATTTTTATGCATAAAAATATCATGGCCTATGGTTATAAACAATAAAGTTGCAGTGATATGCAAAATGTTCTTCTTCCACTGACAGATTCAGTCACCTCAAATTTCAGGTTCAGCATTCAATACACACACACACACACACACACACACACACACAATAACAGAAGACAAATATCAAGAGCGACATTTGCATTTAAATTTTGAGAGTTTGGCAAAGGCTGGAATCTTTTGTTCTGACTGCTAGTAGCCATCTTTCCTTCACCAGTGGAATCACTAGAATTTTATAGATTGCGGTATGTATCCGTATTATTTTTGTTGCTGCTGCTATTATTGTTGTTGTTGTTGTTTGTTATCATCCTTTATTATAATCCTTTCTTCTCTTCTTATTATCATCCTTTCTTCAATAATGGGTCTCAAAGTAGCTTGCAAATTATTAAAACAAGTACAGATTAAAAACCATATGAATACTCTGCACATGCAAATACACCAGACATGTAAACATTCTATAGAGTTAAAACCATTTTAAAATCATTAAAAGACAATATTTTTTAAAAAAAATCCAATAAAACAGTACAATAAATCATTAAAAGCTCATCACAGTAATAGCAAAGCTTTTGCATAAACCACATATGCAAGGAGTATGCTATTGAAATAAAATGTGTCAAGTGTAATACATGAGAAAAATATACTCAAATAAACACACACATTTTTCAAGATAGTACTTATATGTGAAGTCAAAGGCTTTCATGGCTGGCATCCACAGATGCTGGCAAAACGTCAGGAATAAACTCTTCTAGAACATGGCCACAAAAAAACCCTATAGCACTCATAGTTTAGCTATGAGGAGGAGGAAAGCCATGTGGCATGCTAGAGACATGGTCTATTCCTCAGAATCTGTTGCCTGAGATACAGTCTAACTCTTTGGCAATCCTAAGCAGGGACATCACTAGAGCAACATGAGTGGTGTGGACCACATCAGGTGAGACCCTAAGGAGGGATGACACCACAGCTCCCCAAACATCTGTCTTTTGGTAGAAATGGACTATAGCACTCACCTGCATTGCTTTAAAATTCTGGAGTTCAGGGGAGAGATAGTGTGAGTGGGGCAAGGCTCAGTCCCAGAAGAGAGGAGAGGCCCTAAGTTTTAATTTTCAAAAGTTTAAAATTTTTAAAATTAAAAATATTTTAATTTTTAAAAAAAAAAATCATATACCAAATTTTCACTTTAACCACATGGAACTATGTACATGTAAATACATTTGGGCCATGCATATGATATTGTTTTTTATAGGTATAATTTTAATTTTTCTAGTTGTTTACGTCACAACTATTACCATTGTATTCAGTGATAGATGGGAATTGGATTTATGAGTAATATTAGTACAAAAAAATTTACTAAGGATTCTGTATGGTGTGGTATGGGAAGAGTTCAATGGAGATGGGGTGACACCATGGGTGACTGCACTGAATGGCATGAACCCTAGTGATGCCACTGATCCCAAGGACTAGAAAACCAAAACAAACAAACAAACAAAAAAGAAAACAGAAATAAGAATGATGAGGATTGGGGAAATGTGAGCACTTTTATATTAAGTGTCAACAAAAGCTAAACAAAATACACAAAAAAGTGGAAAGTCCTTTGAGATCACCTCCAGTATTCATAATAGTACAATAATACTGTTTTATCATCAGTATCAGTCTGGTGCATATAGCTCTTGTATATAAATTCAAAGATTCAGTATTCCTTATTCCCTCTGGTCTTTTCCTCTCTGATCATACAAAGCAGTGTTCTGTTTTACAGAAACACCTTCTAAGCATGGCTTATGCTTTGGTCACCTTTCAAGTATATTCAGAGGATACTTGGCATTGCTTTCAGAAGCTATATTTAGGGATGCTTGAGGAATCCAACCCTGATGTGAGCTGATTTGAACTGAACCTCTCAGACTAAAGTGCAAATCGGAACTGAACTAGCTGCCAAATGTCACACATCTCCAAAGGGTGTTTGCATGCAGCCAGTTCTCAGCAGGTCAGACATATCTGAATTTGTTTTTAACATGCATACTTGGAATGAAAATACATTTGAGCTTCAAAACTGTGGTCCCTGGGCATGTGGATCTCTCTCTCTCCATCTGCATAGAGGGCAAGATCTATGGCAATAATGGTTAAGCTTCCCCTGAAAGGCTGGGATCCTACACTGTTCTTGTGCACTGTAAATCTGTATTTGTGTGCTTATTATACCATAGTATAGCTATATCATCTTTCTGCTGACTGTGTGAAGCCCACTGTGTATCTGCTAATGTGCCTGCCTGTTGTTCCACTGAGCAATGGGAAATGCACAGTGAATGTTCCTGAAATCCATGTGAATAAAATGGTACTGAAATCCTTGTTCTGCTCTCACGCATTTTCAAAATGTTGTACTGGAAAGTAAAGAAAGATAATGAAAAGGAAAGTAATAATCCATGTTACAAATCCAATAGTAATATGTTGTTATCATTCACTTATTTTAGAAGGTCCGAACTAGGAGTGTGTGGGGGCTGAGCGTTTACATGCTCAGCAACCCTACCCTGCACCAGGCTACTGTCATGGTGTGCGCCCATCTATACAGGGCGCGCCAGGAGCCCTATGTGTGGCCTAAAAAGAACCCGTTGAGGAGTGGATTCTTTTTAGGCCTCCTGGAGGCCGTGAAGTTTGGTTGCTGCAGTCTCCATCAGGGGCAGAAAGGGGCGGCATCTTGCCACCCCTTTCTCCCAATCTGTACAGCCCCTATGTTTTCAAAACATGGACTGTATCCAGCTTTTCTCAGTTTGGCAGGAACAGTCCCAATTAATCCTCTGCTATCCCACTTCCTCAGCTGCTTTTTAAAAAGTCCCAGTTTCTCTCACCTCTTCTCACTTTTCCCCTTCATCCTCACCTTACTTCAATTGTTGCAAACTGAATTCAAAGTGCAGAAGTAGTTTGCACCCAGCTAATTCAGCTGGACTCACAGAGGAGGGGCAGAATTTTCCATCCCTAAACTCAGTGCATAGATTCCAAGATTTCTCTGCTTAAAATAATAGTTTTATGTGTTCTTCTTCAGTAATAATTCTAGCCCTCTTTTTGCCTGGCCACACCTCTTAGATCACACTCTGATATGGATCAGCCAACATGTCCCAGTATTCCACTCTGAAATACTGGAGACTATGAAAGCTATGCCAGAAAATTTTCATTGCTAGCACAATGGTTTGTATGCATTCATAAGCTGCTGCTCTTTTATGGGACATTTGAGTTGTTTTACAGTGTTTTATTGTCTTCAGAATGCAAGAGGTAATTCATTACTTCTTTGAGTCAATAGCCAGAAACAATAAGTGAGCAAACCAAGCAGGTCCCACTAAGAGAATCCCAAGTATTCTCTTGGGATGCTGCCACACAGCAGAATTAATGCCGTTTGACACCATTTTAACTGTCATGGCTCCATCCTATGGAATCCTGGGATTTGTAGCTTATTGTGGCATCAGAGCTGTCTGATGGAGAAGGTTAAATATCTCACAAAATGACAAATACCAGAATTCCATAGCATTGAACCATGACAGTTAAAGTGGTGTCAAATGGCATTAATTCTGCTGCATAGCTGCAGCCTTACTCTGCTAACAAGCACCTGGTGTTATTCTGACCCAATATAGTTCCATCCTATGACTACCCAATGTTTCCTCCTGTTTGAAGTGGCCTTTGATGCAATAAATATTTCAACTCTTGCCTCAAGTGTTAGATTCATTAAGCTAATTAGCCAGTCATTTTCAAAATGCCATCTAAAGGACTTAAGGGTTAAGGACTTTATTTAAGCAGTAAGTGACACGGAAAACATTATTTATGTGAACACACAGCTACATGTCCACATAGTTCTTGCTTAGAACATGATGTCAATGTTTCACCCTATGGTAATCTTCTGTTCCCATATGTCTAGGATTTTGTCCCAAGGAAAGGATTTATAGGTGATATGGTGCATGCTGGACATTCTGGGAGAGGCATGGAGATGATCAAATGAACAGGAATGAAGCCAAATGTTCTGCCTTGGTTCACATATACTCCTTGTTGTTCTGTGCTCTTCTATCTAGTGATGTAAATTTTTATCCTTCCAATCCCTGAAGGGGGACAGGAAATGTTATTACTCTTTTTGCTCCTTTCTGGAGAGTAAGACAACATCAGGGTTGTCCCGCACAGAGAAGTTGAACAAATCCTGACATATCCCTGAAGAATGAGGAAACAGCTGACTTTCCCACCCTATCTCTTCTTGCAATTAGTGGTATGAACTATAAAACAATGTTTGATGGGTATAACAAGGAAGGGTGGCCTTTTTTATTTTTAGAATGGAATTCCTTCTCCCCTTCCCCTCCTGCAGCCCAGTGAAGAAATTCAAATTGTCTTGATTGAGACACAATTAAAACGGGGAATATCAAGTTATCTAGGTGATCCTGATGTAGCTATGTATGTTTATGTAATGTCAGGTGCAGGTGAAAGAGACATGCATACATCTGCTTTCATGATTTGAAGTTACAATGGATCTTTTGGTGGTGAATGGAGAGAGCAATAAAACCCTCTGCAGTCTTTACCTTCCACAGTACCAAACAAGAACTGAATTTCTCTCTCTACCCCTTCTTTGTGCAACCAAGTGGAGTAATTGAAATTGTCTTTACTGAAGCTCACACAATTAAAATGAATGTCTGGAGTCCTGTTATTTTTATTACTTAAGCAAAACCACACACACACACACACACACACACACACACACACACACATTCTGAACATTGAATTTCCCACTGAAGTGTCTGCCGCATTTTTTTTAAGTATCTGCAAATTCACACACCTCTGTTGAGCACAAGGCAAACTTAAGAGCTCGTAAACACTTGAGCTTACATTGAGAAAAACAAAACCCCATACATTTAACAAACAGCAAGGAGCTTTTGTCACATCCCTATTTCTACCTGTTTTTCCCTCTCTATTATCACCTTTGTTCAGAAGTGGCATTTGCATGTTTCCTGGAGAATAAACCAGGAGAGGGCAGGTGGTTCGATATTAACTTGTAAAAAAGATAATGATAAGGAGGATGAGGATGGGAGGAATCATTGGTTCATTTTGCCCAGTGTTGTCAAGTTTGATAGGCAGCAAAAGCTTCAGAAAAGATTCTTCCCTAGGCCACCCGGAGATCCTTGATTTAACAATGAAGATGATGGTGGTGGTAATGGTGGTGACAGCAATGAGAGAAAACAGTAATAACATTGATAATCTCTGCATTACTGCTAGACTCCAGAAGATGCCCTATTTTGAGATGGACCTTCTTGTAGCTCATCAGTGTCAAACAGTCTGTCAAACTAACCTTCAGAATCCCATCGATTCCAGTTTAATGTGACACACTGAAAGTCAAGTAAGAAAAAACAGACAACAAAATTCATCCACAATTATTTTTTCCCAGTTTAGAAGAAGATAGTGAGTAATGGAGGGCATTTCCTGGACAACATCAAGCAACCAATAATGTCTTGGGCCAGCCTTGCTCCTCTCCTGTCCTAACTTGCTGTTGTATTCAAGACAGCACATCTACCTGTATTTCTTTCTGCACTGTGTGTGCATTTCTGGGGAAATTTTTGTATGTTTGTTTCCTGTTTCTGTCTTCTAAAAGAGAGGTATAAATGTGAGTTTATGTTTGTATGGAGTTTTGTCCCATGGATGAAGGATTAGTCTCTTGTTTCCAGGAAAGCAGTGAAAGTAATTTCCTTTAAGATATACAGGGAAAAAAGGGAGCGGGGGAAGAGGTTGAATGGTGATTGTACATAAAACCATATTCTCTATGTGAATGCAGATACACTAAGGAAGTAGATTCTCAGCTATTTAATCCTTGTGTGCAAGGATGAAAAGTTATGGCAGTTTTCTCCCTCTTGCAGGAGAAAATGGATATTGCTCATACAGTATTCTCCCTGTAGTGGAGAATTTATTCTGAGGAGGAAAAAAATGTGGGCTGAAATCCTTCACCAAACATGTAGCTGCAATGTCATGGCTCAGATCTGTCTCCTGATCTGTCCCCCAAAACCCACATTAAAATGGGCAAGCTTAAGGAAAAGTTACCATAGGGTTTTCTTGGTAAGTTTCTACAGAGCGGGTTTGCCACTGCCATCCTTGGAGGATGTGAATGGTAATCTATTACAAAAGCAATCTTTGTTTAAAGATTGCCAAAGATGGAGAGTCCACCACTCTCCAAGGCTGTCTATTCCACTGTTGTATAGTTCTTACTGTCAGGAAATTCTTCCTACTGTTTAGGTGGGATCACTTTTCTTTTAATTTAAATCCTTTGGTTTATGTCCTAGGGTACATTTACACTGTAGAAATAATGCAGTTTGACACCACTTTAACTGCCATGGCTCCACTCTACAGAATTCTGGGATGTGTAGTTTTGTGGAGTGCCACTACTGTTTGGCAGGGAAGGCTAAAGACCATGTAAAACTACAAATCCCAGGATTTCATAGGATGGAGCTACAGTACTTGAACTGGTGTCAAACCACATTATTTCTACAGTATAAATGCACTCCCACCTTGCATCTCCAGTCTCTCAAGCAGCAAAAAATAATTCACTCCATCTTCTACATGACATCTCCTCAGATCTCTAGACTAGGCACAGGGACATATTCCCACACTTACACCCAACCAACCACTTGGTTGCAGAGTGGGAGGAAGAACTTTAGACTGCTTGCCCCAGGATGCATTTGGAGCTTCATCCTGTACTGTTGGGGACAATTCATCTGTATTCAGAAAACAAATAATTCCTAAAGAAATGTGTTATTACAACTAAATAAAGGGGAATAAAATATTTCAGTGTATCAATTTAATAGGAAATGGTGCATAATGCTAATCATGGTGGCAACTAGTCCCATGGGGCAACAGAAAAACCTGTGCTTCTGAAAATGCTAAATTATGAGAATGGAAAGTAGAAATGGTAAACACAGAGCATATACAGTTATCCTACCCACAAATAAAACAATATTGAAGGCTAGGGGCAAATATCAGAACAATAAGGATCTCTTTTGAATCCATAAATTATTGTATTTATTTATGACAAATAAACTTTTAACAACAAAAAGATAACACTGGTTTCTTCAAATCAGCAGTCACAACAAGAACTACAAGAGCGAAAAGGCTTACCTTCATTTCAGTATTAGCTGAACACATCTTCACTGATTGCCAGACTCTTAAAATGTGTATATGCCATCAAATAAAGAAAGGAACGTCACAGACAGTAATTCTTTTTTCATTCTCTCTGTGTCCAAAATGTATAGACTCGTATATTGTCTACTGTGTTGTGTTTATTTCAGTTATGTTTACTATTTCAGTATTTTTGTGTATGAAATAGTAATGATTATAATAATGAATATGATAATAATAATGAAATTCAAGGTTCAAGTCAAGGCAACAATACGTTAACCAGGAACATGGTATGTATATTCTGAACCCAGAACATGGTATATTTACTGCCATTTGGAACATCAGAATATCACACCTGTATAAAGGGGAAAAACGCCTTCCCTTACCTTCAGTATGTACAGCAGATACATAGGTCCAGTTGTATCTCTTGACAATGTCCACCATAGCTCGAGCCTGTTGTGCATCTGAGGGTACCACTCTCATGAAATATTTGAACAAGGTCTTGTCACTTAAGTCCATGCTTGTGGCTGAGTAGGCAATCTGAGGTATGTTGAAAAGCTGCAACAGGTTTTGCACCTGAATTGCCACTGAACTGGACCCAGGTCCAATGACACCAACGATGGGCTTCTTGGAGTGGAAAGAAGATGACGATCCATCCACACACTTCATCAGTCCTTGCTCTTCTTCTGCTGAGATGAGAGAGTCCCGGATGAACTCAATGCTTTGCTCAAGTGCGACTGCTGAATGCCAACACGAATCCCTGATCTCACAGCCTAGAGTTATGTTGGGCAACAGCGTCTGGTTTTGATTAATCCTATCTAGGGTATGAAGCATTGCCTCCACTCTCTGGATCCCATATTGCTCTCTCACCTCTCCACATTTCCTCTCGTGGACCTTGTCAACGGATGGCTGGTGGTGGACAGAGAACAAAGCTCCAATGATAATGTCGCCAGGCATGTAGGCCACCACTCTTCTCTCACTGGACTGTGCAGAAACCAAAAGACCAAAGTTCCCACAGACATCTTCCTTCAATAACAATATAATAAGCAGAAGGAGCATTTTAGGAAATGGTTTAAGCCAGTACAGGAACCATGATGGGATGACAAGGTGAAAGTGTCATTAAAAAGTGATGAAAAAATCTTTTGGAGGAAACAAAGCAATCAGATGAAGGCTCAACTGGATGTTTCCAAACATTTTCTACAGGATGTCTACCATCTTCAGATCTGTTTAGCAGGGAGGATGTAACCATTGTCTTCACAACCTGAAAGGGAGTGATGATAGAGACATGTGTTTTGTTTGTTTTTCAAAAAGCAATCTTTTTGCCAGTTTATCCGAGGGCTGTGCCATCCGAGGGAAAGTGATGGTTGAGTGTATTAACTGTATCTAGGACAAGAATGAGCAACTGTGGGATGCTAAAAGGCCTAATTCGCACCCCCATACAGAGTGTCACATCTCCACCCCAATTGTCTAAAATTTAAAAAGTTCCCAAATGCCACAAACAACCTTCTAGAGCAACGGTTTCCAAACTTTGGTCCTCCAGATGTTTTGAATGTCAGGTCCCAGAATTTCTGACTGTTGGCCAAGCTGGCTAGGGTTTCTGGAACCTGAAGTCTAAAATACCCGGAAAACCAAAGTTTGGGAATCACTGCTCTAGAGGCGGTGGGAGCAATATTTGCCACATTCCTAGGCTGCTCTGGGTGATTTTAGGCTCCATTCTATGGAATCCTGGGATGTGTTGTTTGGTGAGGCACTGACTTCTCTGACAGACCAGGCTAAATACTTGACCAAACTACAAATTCCAAGATTCCACAGGATGGAGCCTTGACAGTTAAAGTGGTGTCAAATTGTTTTATTACTGCAGTGTGGAATATTTGTAAGAGAAAGAAGTTGGTAGCATAGGCTTTCATAGACTTAGGTCTACTCTTAAGAATTAATTAAAGTGAGTCTAGGAATTTGATTTCAGTACCAAAACAGAATAGAACTCATAGCGCTTCCACACATAAGTTCCCTGTCGATTACCCCAGGATTTCTGCATTTGATCAGTTTATTTTAGGAGGAATAAATAATTTTGCTGCTGTTTAGGAACAGGAAACTCTTGCCAATCTAATGCTAATCCTGCAGAGTGTTACTAATAGATCCTGATCTATTTTCCACAGTTGACCCTGATATCTAAAGCAACATCCAAAGTCAATGCGAAGTGGTGGTGCTGATGGGGACCTCACATGTTTCTTCGGGCAAAACAGCTGAGGAACTTTGAGACAGCCAAAAGAATACCAAGAGAATGGTTAGTTTGAATTGAGAATTCTAAATACCCTAAAACTTGTTATCCAGTTTCACCTAAAACAAAATTATTTATCTGAAAATGCTACACCATGTTCCTACAAGCTAAAAGATCATTTTAAACAGAAAACAAAGTAAACAATTATAAAACAGATTTCAGTGTAGGCAGCCAATCCGATGGAAGGAACAGCTGTCATGGACCAGCTGGCCCTGAGTTGGGGACCAAGTTCAAATGTCAATGTGAAGCTGTAGATTCCTCCTTACAGTGAGGTGCAAAATATGAGAAACGACATACCAAATTCTGTAGAGAAACAGAGGTTGCACCTGTACTGCAGAATTAATGGACTTTACTCTATAGTATCCTAGGATTTGTTGTTTGTTGTGGCACCAGAGCTCTCTTACAGAGAAAACTAAATATCTCACAAAATTGCAAAACCCAGAATTCCATAGCACCAAGCCATGGCAGTTTCAGTGCTGTCAAACTGCATTAATTCTGCAATGCAGATGCAGCCAGGGTGACTGCTGAACAACTCAAAGTAAGGCTGCATCTATGCTGCAGAAATGATGCAGTTTTACACTGCTTTAACTGCCATGGCTCAATGCTATGGAATTCTGGGATTTGTGAGACACTTAGAAGATTATCGCATATCCTTCTCAGAACGTTCCGAGATGGAACATTCTGGGAACGGATATTACCGCATTGAGGAAAGTGGAACGTGATGGGAACATGTGGAGAATGGATTTTACCGCACAGCGCATCTCTTTTTCTTGAGAACGTTCCCAGAACGTTTTGCTGTAGCGCATGCGTATTTCGTTTGGAGGACTGTAAGGAACTGGGAAGATTCGGTTTCTGCCCCTCCGAATGCCTCTGGAAGCAAGTGCCCACTACAAATACCTCAATCTGGGTATTTAGCCCCGGCAGCCATTGCAGCTCTTTAAACCGGTTTGAAAGGCAGAGTCCTCTGCTGTCACTCCAGTTCCCCTTTTTTGCAGCTTGTCACCCTTTGCCTCCTGTGTGTGTGTGCATGTATTGTGTGCCTTCAGATTGTGAGCTTCCTTCCCCGCTTTAACTCTTGTCTAGCTCTTTGCTATGGAATTCTGGGAGTTGTTTGCTTGCTTTTGTGTGGTGCTCCAAACAGAGAAGCTTTTGTGGGTTCCCTCCTGGATTGAAGGAGGAGAGGGTCCTGGGCATCCCTGGCATCCCTGCCTCCTGCATTGTGACAGCACAGGAGCCCCACTGGACATGACACTAGAGGCCCCCGCAGAAGCAGCCAGACCCTCTCCCTCTTGCTCTCTGCCCTGGTCCCCTCCTTCCCTTCTTTCTCTCTTTTCCCTCTGTTTTGCCCTCCTCCTTCACTCTCTTTCTCACTGCTTATCCTTCCTTCTCTCTCCCTCTTTCCATTTTCTCCTTCCCTCTCTCTTTCTCTCTCTTTCCCTCCTTTCCTCTTCTCTCCCTTGTCCCACCTTCTCTCCCTTTTTTCTTCCTTCTCTCCCTCCTTCTTTCCCCCCTCACACACACACACACACATATACACACACACACCCCTTCCCTCACTGCAGTCGCTCACCTGGCTGCCTCCCTGCCTGTCATTCTTTCAGCCAATCTGGAGATGGAGGAATGAGAGAACGGATTTGAAAACGGAAGAATACTGCACAGACCTCTTGTGGAACATTCTGAGAATGTTACAGCCCTCTGGGAACACATCTAATCCGTCCCCTCCCTGGAACACATGTGGAATACATTGGGAATGTTCTGGAAACCTGATGGGAACACATACGTGTGGTATACTTAAATGTGTTCCATTCCCATCAGGTTCCCAGAACGTTCTCAGAACACAGTGCGGTATTCTCCCCAGCCTTCTTTGTCAGCCAGCTCTGCTATCCCAACAAACTATAGATCCCAAGATTCCACAGGATGGAGCCATGACAGTTAAAGAAGTGTCAAACTGTATTTCATCTGCATGGAAGTTTTGTATGATCTCTACATTCGCACCTATACACATAAATAAGCCTATGCCAACAATGTGAAAACCTGTGCTGTCTTTTTTGACCACATGGAAGTAGCTTCCTTAACAAGTGCAAGGTCTTTACAATGATCCCTAAACAGATTACTGCTTCCAACAATGTAGCTATTCTGACTTTGCAAGGAAGTCATTCCTACAAAAGCTCACTATGAATGGTCATGCATTGGAAGAGTTGGTGTGCGAGTGAGCTATGCCTAGTTTAATTACAATACAATCTGTTTTCTTCTCTTACAGCTCTTAACTACTTATTGTTGGTCTCTAAAGGCAATTCAACATCTTTGGCAAACAATTACGCATTGAAAGTGCCTTCCTGAAATATAATAGGCTTTATCAAGCCCTTCATCCTGAATAGAATGGCCTCTTCTCTTCCCCTGACCCAAAGAGAGTCTTTTTAACTGAGAACCTTACTACGGCTTTGACCTAGAAATGAAACTATTGTCACTGCAGTGGCAGCTGGTGGCTTCCATGCCAGTTAGCAGTGAATCCATTCCAGATTTCAAACCAAACTTTAACCTATTCCCAGGTTAAAAGGGGGGGGGGGATCCTTTAAAGTACTACCAAAATCCTGCAGTGGATTCGTTGTTCCACTGGCATGGGAGCTGAAAACCACCACTTTGCCTTATGCAGAGGCTCTGTGAGATCACTGTTGCTGTTGTGAATTGTTGTAAAGCTGATTTTGATCTATGTTGACTCTAACAATGAGAGACCTCCAAGTCACCCTATCATCAACAGACCGGCTCAGGTCTTGCAGACTCAGGGCCATGGCCTACTTGATTGACTCTATCTACCTGTAAACCGGTCTTCTTCTTTTCCTATTGCCTTCTACCTTCCCAAGTATCATTGCCTTTTCTAGTGAGTCATGTCTTCTCACAATGTGTCTAACGTATAACAGTCTCTCTTTAATCATCTTGTTTTCAGCCTTGTCTGCATCAGCCAGGTTACTCTGGGGGCAGCCTGGAGTATCCCAGCCCCAGACTTGCCCTGACTTCCCCCCATTACCTGGCCCTCCATTTCAACATTGGCAGTCTATTTGAAACATGTTCTGCAGAGCCGTCTGGTGCATCTGCCACAGCCAGAAATCATTTTACTCTGAGGTCAGAACAAGGCACCCAGCAACTATCACACAGCTGGGAACCTGATTCTAGCTTCAGACTGGAAGCAGTGGTAGATGCACCAGGCAGCTCAGCAGAGTGTCTTTCAAGCAACCACCTGGAAGATCCAGAGCAAAACATAACATTTAATAATTCATTTTAAAGGGGATATACCCCATGCCTTGTGCTGAACTTCTCATATGTTCTCTGGCCTATTTGCACGAGAACCAGGGTTTGAGCTGTATCTCATCTGGTCTCCCCATGGAGAGAGCAAGGAGAAGTCATTGTATTTGGCCTGTGTTTGCTTGATTTCTTCTGTTCTTGTTGTTGTGTGCTTTCAAATCATTACTGAACTATGGTAACCCTAGCGAACTTATCATGGGATTTTATTGGCAAGATTAGTTCAGAGGAGGTTTGCCATTGCCTTCCCCTGAGGCTGAGAGCATGGGACTTGTTCCAGGTCACCCAGTGGGTTTCATGGCCAAGCAGGGAATTGAACTCTTTGTTCTAGCACCCATTTATTTCTCTTTTTAGCAGTCCATGGTATCCATAGAACTCTCTTCCAGCACCACATCTCAAATGAGCTGATTTTCTTCCTATCAGCTTTCATGAGCTTTCACAACCAAACATAAAAATGAGAAATACAATGGCATGGACAATCCTAACTTGGGTATTCAGTGGTATTATTTCTTGCCAGCATTTTGGAGGGGGAACAAATGAAAAAGAAAGGATTTAGTGTACTTTGCAAGGGATGTAGTCTAGGGGAAGGAAAATTGGCCCCCATCCCCATACAGCTGCCCACCGTTCGGTTAGACTGAAATCTAGAAAGAGTTACATTTGAAAGCGGGATAATGGAAAAGTAGCAGATTTCCTCATCCCTGTCTGGAACATCAATGAGTGGAGGAATGCATACTGCAGACTGGCTACAGAGTATTCCTTGCCCAAGAAAACTCTATGGAACATCTAGGGTCACCTTAAGCCAATGGGCAACTTGAAGGCAGATACACACAAATCATTTGTGTAGAGATTGATATACCCTGGCTCTGTTACTTTGCATCCCAGCTAACATCCGTCATCATCAACATCATCATCACTTCCACCTCCACCACAGTGGGACCATTTTGCTTGAGCCTGTTTCCAGTTTTCTATTAAATGTCAAGTTCTTCTCATCCCAGGTTTGAATACATTAGTGAATATTGGTAAATGCTTCAAAATTATACTGAAACAAAGCTGACATACACACAGAGAAGCTGGATTCCAATTTTATAGTTCTTTCCAACATGGACAGTATCCCACCCCATCACCACAAGAACCCTCCACTGTCCCCTAAATATGTTTTTCTCTTCAGTTCATCTCAAAATGGTGACAGTATAAATAAAAAGTGAAACAACATTACGTTCCTATTTTGAATGGGACTGCAAAGGGAAATATAGGTATTTATATTTGCTGTGGGGAGGGCTGCAGTCCACTGGTGGGTTGTGAAGAAATGAACAATGTCCCCACACAGTTGCCCACACTGCTTTAACGAGTAACTGAGGTAGCTGTATTGGTCAGGCCCCACCTGGAATATTGTGTCCAGTTCTGGGCACCACAATTCACAAAGGATTTTGACAAGCTGGAGCATGTCCAAAGAAGGGCAATCAAAATGGCGAAAGGTCTGGAAACCATGCCTTATGAGGAGTGATTTAGGGATGTGTATGTTTAGCCTGGAGAACAGATGGTTAAGAGGTGATATGATACCCCCATCTAAATATTTGAAAGGATGCCAAACTGAAGATGAAGCAAGTTTGTTTTCTGCTGCTCCAGAGAATAGGACCCAGAGCAATGGATTCAAACTACAGGAAAAGAGATTCCACCTTAACATTAGGAAGAACTTCCTGACAGAAGAGCTGTTTGACAGTGAAACACACTCTCTCCAAGTGTGGTGATGTCTACTTCTTTGGAGGTTTTTCCGCAGATGGCTGGATGGCCATCTGTCGAGAGTGCTTTGATTATGTCTTCCTGCATGGCAGGGGATTGAACTGGATGACCCTTGGGGTCTCTTCCAGCTCTATGATTCTATGAACATAAAACAAGCATGCAATCAAACCACTAAAAGCCCATCTGGTGATACCCTAATTAGACTTACCAAAAGGCACAAAATATATCACACTGGCTTTTGAAGCAAACATAAATATTAAGAAAGTATTCAGAGGAAGGGAAGAGATGGTATTGGCATCACAGCATCTATATTTTAGCTTTGAGATGTTATGAAGAAGTGTCAGTATAAATAAAAAGTGATGCTACCATCTCACAGCCATAAATTGCCTGGAAACAAAAGAAGTAAAACAGGCAATGAAGTTTTGCTGCTTTATTTGAAGTTACAAAACACACTCTTGCTGTGAGAACTGTGTTTACATCTATCTACTTTGCTACATGAGTGCTCCCAGTCTCTTGGGGAAGTCTCTGCTCTGCCAGATTTTGCAGCTTTGTCTGATGAAGAAACCAGTGAGCTCCAAAAGCTAGTGTGACTGTAAAGACAGCAGCTGTTACAAGTGTGAAAAGAAACAAAACATCTAAGACCAAAATACGGAAGCTGAAGAAAATATGGGCCAAATTCCTAGATCAGCAACTTAGGCTGTATCTATACTGTAGAAATAATGCAGTTTGACACTGCCATGGCTCAATGCTATGGAATCCTGAGATCTGTACTTTGTGTGGCACCAAAGCTCTCTGACAGAAAAGACTAAATATCTCATAAAATTACAAACCCCAGAATCCCATAGCATTGAACCATGGCTGTTAAAGCTATGTCGAACTGTATTATTTCTGCAGTGCAGATGCAGCCTTAGTTAAGTATACTCCTGGCCCAAACTCATGCCAGTCCTGTTTTACTGGGCAGAAGCTACTGCAAGCAATGGAGATCTGTTTTCCTGTGCACTGCGGCACAATGTTCAGCCATTTCCATCCTCCTGTCTCTAGAAAGCTCTGGTGCAACAGTTAGAAGCTGGATCCCTGTTGTAATTCCTCCTCACAGTGGAGATTTCTGGTGGGAGGGAGGTGGAAACATCTGTCTGCTGAATCCTGATCAACAGAACATGCTGCAGTTGCTTCCAGAGGCTGCTACCCAGTGTTTGCAGGATTGAGGAACTTTTACAATTGTGGCAATAATGCTTTGATCATTAAGACTTTGGGACTGTGAATAACTTAAAGAGATGTAACTTTTGATTAACCGCAATAGTGATTCCATCCACAGTTCCCATCTTGGAACCACACTGTCTGAAAACTCCCCTTTTGAGCAGTGTCATTGATATTGCCCCCCAAAATGTCTACAGCAAACTATTGGTCACTCTATGTTGGCTTTTTAAAAATGTGTGTGCAGTTATATTTGTATGTGAACAGGGGAGGGGGGAATGTGAATGGAATGTCGCTTTTGGTTTGATCAGAGCAAAAGCAAGAAGGCAGCGCTGGAAAGGGATTTAAAAACATAACAAGGTCTTTTCTACATTCTGACAAGTTATTCTATATTTTAGGCTCCAGCTAACCCAGTTACAATGAAAACAACAAAGAGACTCGTGGCACTGGCACCTTAAAGACTAACAAATTTATTATGACATGGAAGATTTCATGCCATTCCTCAAGCAGTTACAATGACATTGTAACAGTGCCCACTAGTGGCATCCTCTTATAAAAATATTTTCTGCTTCACCATTGCAGTTCAGTCTTCAAGTTCTTTAATGCTCATTCCTAAATTAATTTATGTATTTTAGGCATCTGTATTAATTTCAGTGTCTTTTCAAAACTGGAGAAGGATTAGCATTTTCCACATTAGACAAATGGAGCAAGGAATTTTGTCTCTGTAGTCTTATCACTTTCAACATAAAATACCCCTAGAACAGTGGTGTCTGAACCTCACCACTTGACTCTTACAGAGCTGTGTAGCCAACCAGCCACACTGGCAGAGACTGTGCTCCATAGGTTCACAATTGATATGGCATCCTATGACTGTAGATGGAGGCAGTGGTTAATATCTCACCAGGTACATCCCCAGAGCCCTGCATCCAGTTTATAACATGACATAAAGTGGCAATTTAAAATACATACACACTTACATCAACACAAATGAACAATAAAAACCATACACCCTAAAAACAATGGCCTAAACCCATTTGCTAGTCCCAACAAGAATAAACAGAGTGAATCAATGAGAATTTGATAAATTAGACCTGTGTACATTCCATTGATTTAAGGATCTATTGATTGTGTGGAGTTAAGAAGAACAATAATACGAATGAGAAATCCACTCTCTCTCATCCTTAGCTTCCCAACTGTTACAGGAGCTAAGTCAATCAGGCAGACCCAGATTCCAGTTTTTTGCCTGCTGGGAACTTTGTGAGTGGATATCGTAAAACTAGTAGAAGCTAAGAATTCTTATCCAATTGAACCTATTTTTGTCATAGCATTGGGTATCTATTCATCTCCAAACCTAATTTGTTTAAAGCCCTCAGTGAACTATAACAAGGAGAACCTGAGCATTTATTTACCTTCTCAACCTTTAGATCAGTCTTTGGGGTTCTAATTTTTTCTCTGATAAACTGTGAAAGAGTCTTATCTGTGGTAGCCTCACTTCTCTGGGACACCTTCCCCAATGAAATGCATTTTTTCTCTTTCTTTGGCCTGAAAGTGGTCCTTAAAGACCTTTTTTATTCCAGCTAGATTTTGGATGGTACTCTACTGCTGCATTGATTATAATGTTGAAGTTGTTATTTATTTACTGGTCTTCATACAATCATAGGGTTGGAAGGGACCACAGGGACCACAATATCCTGCCATGCAGCAAAATACAAAACACAATCCAAGCACTCTCGAAAGATGGCCATCCAGCCTCTGTTTAAAAACTTCCAAAGAAGGAAACAAACATGATCCATACTCAGTATGACGTCCCTTCAAATATTTAAATATGGCTATCATGTCATGTCACCTCTTAACTTTCTCTTCTCCAGGCTAAACATACCTAAACCACTCCTCAGAGGGCAAGGTTTCCAGACCTTATCATTCTCTGATTTATCAGTGTGTGCAATCTTATTATGTTTTAGTATGTGAGTGTACTTTTGTTTGCTCTTTTTATGCTTTTTCACTGAGAGTTGTGTACTAACTTGAAAACATAGGCTGAGATCCTACATCACAACCTATGTTTTGCAACTTTATGAACCTTTAGCTACGTGCAGAAATGAAACCAAACCCTATTAGTGGATTGAGAAGATGAACATCAAGGCACCAAGAGTACTCTGATATGCATTGGGCACTTCTGATACATATAGGGGACTTCCGTTGTGCATTGGACACTTCCATTTTACTCTGCCACTTCCAAGATGGTATCTGAGTGTGCACTGAGGAGTGCCCCAATGTGCATTGGTTGCTTTATCAATCACTCTACTGGCTGCCGCTGCACAATGGACACCCGTATGCTGTAATGTTACAGCAACTCTGGTGAATATAGATATTGCAAAACTACTCAGTTCATTTTTGCACACATGTAAAGTCATTTATGAAGGCATAAATACCAAACTTGCTATACTGAAAAGAAGTTTAGAGGAAAATAAATAAGTAAATGAGTATGAGTATGAGAGCAATGACAATGGATGACCTTACAGGGTTGAAGGGACTGCAACAAAAATGATGTAGGGTTTTGACTGAATATTCTATCATACTCTATGCAAACTAAATAGTAGTAGTTGAAGTCATTGGCAGGGGCATCACTAGGGGACTACACCAAGAACACCCTAAGAGCGGGGTGACACCACTAATCTCCAAATATCTGTGTTTTGGCAAAAACAGATTGTGGTGTATGCCTCCATCCCTTTAAAATACTGGAGCTCAGTGGAAGAGATGGCGTAAGTGGGACAAGGCGTGTGTGTGTGTGTGTGTGTGTGTGTGTGTGTGTGTGTAATTTTCTTTAAAAACATATCATCTTACCAAATTTTCACTTTAACCACATGAAACTATGTACACATAAATACATTTAGGCTGTGCATATGATATTGTAATTTGAAGGAATAATTATAATTTTGTTAGTTGTTTCTGTCACAACTACTGCCATTAAGTTCAGACATATATGGGAATTACAGTTTATAAATATCATTAATACAAGAAATATTACTAAGGATTCTGTATGGTGTGGTATGGGAGGAGGGCAATGGGAGGGGTGGCACCATGGTGACTCCAACCATTTTGATGCCACTGGTCTCTTGAGTAATAATTGTTTAATGGCTTAATTTAAAACTGGCTAGCAAGGTTTCAACAATGTTCATTAACATCTTTGCTAAAGCTTATGCAGCCCTATAAATGTTAGGGCTGAAGTGTACAGTATCAAAGGTAAATGCAGTACAGCATTCAAAATATATGCTAATGTAAAAACATTGCCTCAGATCATAAAAACACAACACAAACTGTAGCCTTTCTTCTCCTCCCTCTGTATGTAAAATAGCTAACCTGTACAAACCATTTCACCAAGATTCCAGAAACCAAAGCAAAATATCCATATGTTTTAACGAAATACTTCAGTTTTTAAAAAGAGGAGGTTATTTCACTGGCATTTATCTTAAGGATGTTGCAACAATAATTGCTGAGCTTGAATATTAACAGTGTTTTGAACCCTTCAGCTTCCAAACCCATAAACCGCCCGGATTGGTTTGCCAGAGGGCGGTATACAAATAAATATTATTATATTATTATTATTATAAAGAAATCCAATGGCACTTAATTAAAAAATTTTTTTTCTAGCATTAGCTTTTATGGACTTGCAAGGGTTTCGGGGGTTCTAAGGGATTTCTTTATGGATTTTTATGCTAAAACAGACTGCATAGCTCTCTGTTAGACTACTTCTATACCTAACGTTCTAGGCAACCCTTCATGGATCTGATGAATAGTCCTCAAAGCTTAGGCCACATGAAATATGTTTGTTATTCTAAAATGCCAAAAGATTCTTACAGAATCATGGAATCATAGAGGTGGAAAGGGATTCATGGGCCATAAAGTACAACCCCCTGCTCAATGCATGATCTCCAGCAAGTAGCTGTCCAGCCTCTTTTTGAAAATATCCAAAGAAGGTGATCCCAATGGAGCTTTAGGCAACTGGTTCCACTGCCAATCCTCTCTTACTGTCAAGACATTCCTTCTAATGTTCAGTCAAAATCTACTCTCCTAAAAAATCAGACCATTAGACTTGGACTCATTTTGTAAAGAAGTGTGATAGTTTAGCAAAGTAACTTCATTTACAAAAAGTTATCAGTTTTAGATGTTGTGATAGTATGCTGTTTTGTTTTGTTTTTAATCCTCATAAGTACTATAGTAATGTTATCTGACTGTGGAGGACACATATATTCTCCTCTCCTATCTTTTGAGGAGCAGGGAGAAGTGTATGTTTGAGCAAGCATCCACAATACACTGAATGCTTTTTTAAAATGCAAACCTTGAAGCTGGAGGTGAGAATTCTGGTCTGGGCGTTAGAATTACTTATTGATTCCATTATGGATTGGTTCCATTTGGGACTGAGAAAAATTGCAAATTTGAGAACTTTGAAAATTGTGCGCACAAACTTGTGGGGGAGGGACAAAATGCAGCTTGGTTGAGTGTTGTCTCCAGAAAGGCCTTTGCTGTGATATTGTTATCGGGTGCTGGCAATTACAGTCACATGATGCAGATGTGTCTAATACTTAGCTATCTGCTTATATTTCTTTTCTTAATTGAAACTGAGAAGTCCTGAGAGAATAATTTCCTGTGGATCTGGGAAACATCTATCCCATCCACACATTTCTGCATCTCCTTATTAGAAAGATGAATTCACAGCTATGAAATTTATTTTAAGGCTACTGTGCCAGGCATCCTACAGATGCATCTGAGGAAGTACATTCAAGTCTGCAAAAACTCATGCCACCAGCTTCTTTCTTTCAGTTATTCTCAAAGGTGCTACAAGATACAAGATCTATATCATGTGCCTTTGCATATAGATTCAGCTCACTTGGCCTGGCTCTAAGATATAGTTGAAGTCCCAGGAAGGGATTTCTTTCAAAACAGAAGTGATCAGCTAGCAAGAACTATCTTTGGGATGTGCATTTGATGTTTCTACTTAGTATACAGAGACCAAGAGTATCCATCTGATAGATTGTCATGGGACAAAAGCAAGGACATTTAGAGGAGAATGAGTAGAATTTGTGGCTGCAGAAATGGAAGTTTTCCTCTGTGGGTTTTGACAAGAAGCAACAGCAAGGCAGAGCATTGGTGCCAAAATAGTCTTATCCTTTAACAAGGCCCATGGGGCATTTACACTGTAGACATAATGTAGTTTGACACCACTTTAAGTTCTCTAGCTCCATTCTATGGAATCCTGAGGTTTTTAGTTTTACAAGGTCTTTAGCCTTCTTTGCTCACAAAACTACAAATTCCATGATTCTGTAGGATGGCACCACAGCAGTTAAAGTGGTTGCAAGCTACATTACCTCTTCAGTGTACATGCCCCCTGGGCATTATTAAAGGATAACACTATTTCTTTCCTTGCTCTACAAAACTGATCCACCCCCCCCCCCCAAAAAAAACACATACATTTTCCATCACCACCACCACCACCCCACATACTTTCTTTAAAAGAGCTACTTTGAACACTTCAGAGAAAGAGCAAAGTATGCTGTGGTCAGAAAAATAGACATGTAGATGACATGGTCTCTTGTCTGATATTCATTTTGAAAAATGTGGACTTACATGGTCAAGCCAGGATTCAAACCCTGGTCTCCAAAGTAATAGACCAGTAACCACTACACCACGCTGGCTTTCCAGAGCTGATCGAACCTGTCATTCAACATAGCACAGCTTCTTATGTGTCATCCAGGAAGCAAAAGCTTGCAGAGCCTTAAAAAGTGCCTCCCAGCATCCACATGCAAATCCATCCATACAAACAAATTCACAGAAGTTCCAAAGCCAAGCTTTTTCACTTGACCTGCAAATGCAGTTTATAACTCTTGTCACTCCAATCAGGGATTTGGTGCCCTAAAATGCTCTAAAATCCTTCAGCTGCTAAGCACAGAATTCACACTCTAACAGGCTCCAGTTTAGACCTTTTTAATGGCCAGTCATTTGATGGTACTGAAAATGAATGGAGGGGATATAAACTGTGACACTGTTCCACTGGCAAATTAATAAAGTAAAATAAACCTGGCAAAAAGACCATCAGATTATTTATCAGGAGCTGTGAATGTCCAAATGTAAAATGTTAACTCACAGCTGGTAACTATGCCTGTATCACACTATTTGTAATACTCAGGCATTGCTATCTGAGTATGCTGTTTTATCTCCATCCTTACTTCCAAAGTTGATAAATATCCTAGTATAAAACTGTCTGCTACAACCACTATAAAGGCTCAAGACAGATTATTATCATTCCTATTTAAGCATTGTTATATAGCTAATATAAAAACCACTAAGTTCCATTCTATTCTAGAATGCATCCCTAAGTCCTACTAAATTGTAAGACAATTATACAAAAGGTCATTTGGGAAATGTCACATTGTTTAGAAAAACAGACATGTAGAATTTTTCTGCTGCACAATTGTGCTGCAAAATAGCAAGAGCAATAACGATACCGTAATGAGAATGCTATCAGGTTGTGTTGAGTAAGATGACATTTTGACTAGGCTAGTGGCAATGGTTAAAGCCACAGTCAAAGAGGGCTAGACATTGTCTCTGAAATGAGCATATATGACTGACTGCCACTAGATCTTCCACCCAATTGGGTAGATTTTCAAGGGGGAAAAAAATAAACCTGGGATGGGCAAAACACTTTTATGTCCAAGCTGGTGTCGGCAAATAGCACCATCACCCCGATGCTCCCACATCAAAGTGCATAACACTTGAAGTCAACCAAATATAAGAAAATCCAAAATCTACAAAAGAATAATATCTTTATTAGGCAACCAAAATGCACTAAAACATCATTGCGGCTTTCAAAGTTCCACTGGCGCCTCCATCAGCCATGTCATTGGAATAAATGAGACACACACAGATCTCATCTCTGGCTGTGAAACTACAACAACAAAGTAAATAACTACCATTTTACTACTGTCCTATGACAATCCAAATCTGTCATGTATGGCACCTAGCTAATTCTGTCTAATACACCTGCAACATAGCTAAAGAAGGACCCAGATGCCAGAGTTCTGTGACTGGTTAACAAGAATCAGTTTTGGAGCATGATGCCTGCTATTAAAAGCTTTGGGCAAGGGAACTGGTACTCCTTTAATGACTGTAGGGTTTTCTTTATGTGCACATTTCTATTGTCTTAAGAAAACATCATCCATGAGTCTTTGGTACTCTCTCCTCACAAATATTTGGCTCTATACACAGTTTGACCTCAGATATTCCTACAGATCAAGGAAATGAAGGAGCACCAAAGGATATGTTTTTAAAAAGACAGCAAGAAGATTCAATACCTACTCCAGAGACCAAGAACAACACTCGAGTCAATCAAAACAAATGGGAATTAAACCAGCCAAATCATGCTTTCCCTCTTTAGAATTCACTTTTATTCACAGAAATCCTCACTGAGAACTGTTTCATTAGGAGGCTTTTATTAAGATACTTTTCAAAAGGATTTCCATTGCTACTCTCAGGATAGCATCAAGTAGCTTACAGATATGAGACAGGCAAAAAGAAAAGGCAGATGGATAAATAGTGATTGATACCACTTTTTAAAACTATGGCACCAAGATGGTGAGCTTTGAAGCACAGAGAAATTGGACTTAAATTTAGTGCCACCCTATATTTGTCAGTGGGTTTGGTAATAATCCACCAATGTGGATCCATGTACAAAAAGAGATTTCTTGTATGGCTATTCAATGTTATCTGTGTTCTGGAGATGGGAATGATACAATACATCATGATTTGACAGTGAGCAAGTAACTAGGTGGCATTGCTCATTACTGAGCATATCTGGATTCAATGCAACCCATATGACACCAAATTAGGGGGAATAGCT
Organism: Sceloporus undulatus; assembly: GCF_019175285.1. Classification (NCBI taxonomy): domain Eukaryota; kingdom Metazoa; phylum Chordata; class Lepidosauria; order Squamata; family Phrynosomatidae; genus Sceloporus; species Sceloporus undulatus. The sequence continues at coordinate 14,442,575 of NC_056524.1, forward strand.
AATACCCCAGAGGACAGGATCAAGATTCAAAATGACCTGAATAGACTAGAAAGCTGGGCCAAAGCTAACAAAATGAAATTCAACACGGAGAAATGTAAGGTATTGCACTTAGGGCGGAAAAATAAAATGCACAGATATAGGATGGGTGACACCTGGCTGAATGAAACTACGTGTGAAAGGGACCTAGGAGTCCAAGTAGACCACAAGTTGAACATGAGTGAACAGTGTGATGCGGCAGCTAAAAAGGCCAATGCTATTTTAGGCTGCATCAATAGAAGTATAGTGTCTAGATCAAGAGAAGTAATAGTGCCACTGTATTCTGCTCTGGTCAGGCCCCACCTAGAATATTGTGTCCAGTTCTGGGCGCCACAATTCAGAAAGGACATTGAGAAACTGGAGTGTGTCCAAAGGAGGGCGACAAAAATGGTGAAAGGTCTGGAAACCATGCCCTATGAGGAACGACTTAGGGAGCTGGGGATGTTTAGCCTGGAGAAAAGAAGATTAAGAGGTGATATGATAGCCCTGTTTAAATATTTGAAAGGATGTCATGTTGAAGAGGGAGCAAGCTTGTTTTCTGCTGCTCCAGAAAACAGGACCCGGAACAATGGATGCAAGCTACAGGAAAAGAGATTCCACCTGAACATTAGGAGGAACTTCCTGACAGTAAGGGCTGTTCAACAGTAGAATGCACTCCCTCGGAGGGTGATAGAGTCTCCTTCCTTGGAGGTCTTTAAACAGAGGCTGAATGGCCATCTGTCAGGGATGCTTTGATTTGGATTTCCTGCATGGCAGGGGGTTGGACTGGATGGCCCTAGTGGTCTCTTCCAACTCTACGATTCTATGATTCTATGATTTTATATATCCTGTGGTCCCCTGGATGTCCAGACGAGGGCAAACAAGCTGTAAAAGGTCTGGGAATGAAATCCTAACAGAAAAGGCAAAGGGAGCTGGGTATGTTCAGTTTGATAAGAAAAGACTGAGAGGTGATATGATAACCATCTTTAAATATCTGAAAGGATGTTATGCAAAAGATGAACCAAGCTTGTTTTCTGTTGCTTCGCAGGACAAAAATGTATGGATTCAAATAACAAGAAAAGAGATTGTACCTGAACATCATTGATGGTAAGGCTGCTTGAGAATGGAACAGATGACTTTGGAAATTAGTAGACCCACCCTTTGAAGATTTATAAGCAGAGGTTGGATGGGTATCTGTCAAGAACAATTTAGCTATGGATTTCTGCATGGCAGAAGGTTGGACAAAATGGCCTTCCAGTTCTATAATGCTGTGATTTTTCCTGTGAGATAAATCAGTGCCGATCATTACTTTGACAGAGGGGAGTGCTGGCATTCCTCAGCATTGGAAATAAGTACTACTGGTTTGGGGTTCGATTATTATATTTTTCCAATATTTAACTCAAGGCCACTCCTACTTTCATTGTAGAATAGTTGAAGTGATGTAACTCACACTATTGCTACAGTCATCTGTTGGTGGGGTGCATCAATAAGTTATTTGTAGTGTCTGGTCAGAGCTAGATTTGCAACCACCTGGTGATACATGCTGCAGTAATTTTGGCACAGCTGTTGAAACTTATCATCTAATGCAAATGCATGGCTGTTGTTTTTATGGACAAATTGTTCCGGCTAATCCAGAGTTTCTTCTATCAATAAAACTTTAAAGATTTTAATCTTACAGCTACTTCCATGGTGCTATGGGTTATTATCTTACAAAATGCATAACATCTCCACAAAATGCATGGCAAAGTTATGCAATGACACAAGGGAAGAAAAGAGATTCTTAATCAAGAATTCAAAATCTAATCTAGAACATACTTCTGAAAATGGGAGGGGGGAGATTATAGCAATAGCAATAACAAGTACATTTCTATACCCCTTATCAGTGCACTTAAGCACTCCCTAAGTGATTTACAAAGTGTAAGCTAATTGCGCCTAACAATCTTGGTACTCAGTTAAGCAACCTTGAAAGGATGCAAGCCTGAGTCGAGTTTGAGCCCTTTCGCTGGTACTGAACTCGCAAACTTATGGTTTTGAGTGAGTGGCTGCAGTACAGGCATTTAACCACTGTGCCACCAGGGCTCTTCCATTATGAAACATTATTATTATTATTATTATTATTATTATTATTATTAACCTTTATTTATAAAGCGCTGTAAATTTACACAGCACTGTACATACAATCTTTTAATTAGGCAGTTCCCTGCCCTCAGGCTTACAATCTAAAAAGACACGACACCAAAGGAGAAGGGAGTGGTGGTAGGGAAGGGGATGAGGGCCAGCAGTTCTTCTCTACCTCCGAGGCCTGGACCAAGGCAGATGGACTGGAGGGAGGGCTTGGCTTCTTAATGGATGGGTAAACTTCTTCCAGGGAGGCCTGTTGGAGTTAGCCTGCCTCTCAAGTAGGACAATACATATAAAATACATAGCAATACAGAAAATGATTCAATAAAACAGACAACAAAAGAACATCAAATAGCAAGTGACAGTTATGCAATGCCTGGGAACGCTTCTCTGAACAGGAAACATTCTCTAAATATCCATTATAATGAATCTCAAGTAACTACCATTTCTGATTTTGAAAATGTGGATTTAGAACTGCTATTTCACCAATAAGCACAAAAGTGGAAAGTCTTCCTTTCTCCTTCTTTAGCCACCAGACTGAATGTGCAACAGGATGAGCATTCATTACTTTGAATTATCTACCCTTCTCCATTTTGAATGGATTGTGATTTTGGTTTCTTCCCTACCTCAGTGTACACGTTATTACTGAGGACCCTGATGGGTCTTCATGATCAAGAGGATAAAAATAGGGATGTCTGCATCTTAGTTATGAAACAATTAACATGGAATATAAGGAGGGGATCTACCAAATGCAACAACTGGAGGATGGAAGAAGAACCACAAAACCCTGGTGCAATAGAGAAGCCCCAGAAGTTCAAGAGTCCCATCTCTGTCATCTCTTCACATCCCAGGAAAAGAGAAACCAGAAATTCAGCTCATCTCCCTGAGAGGACGTGGTTATACCGCTAAGGACTCCATCAAATGCAGCACTGAAATACACCAACAAACCATAACAACCAAAACAATACAATATCCCCAGCCTCTCCCGTGTTTCTCCAAGCCCAACTTTGTCCTTCTTTCTGTGTGAGCTGTCCATGGTGCTGAAGGCTTCCAGCTGGACTGGGTGCTGTCCATGGTGCTGAGTAGTCAGAGAGCTGTTAGACTTTGGCTGAAGCAGCCAAGGTGAAACAAGGAAGGGAGCTTGGCTCTGTCATCTTCAAGGGGCAGAAAGGGGGCGTTGAGGCATCCATGACAACTACTGCTTTTCAAAGTGTGTGTGTGTGTGTGTGTCCCTGCATGCTTGTGTGGCCACTACTAACAAACCAAAGCTTGGGGTTGCTATGCCTGTTCCACAATTAATTTCTGTAGAGTGCCATGTAAATTTATAGCGCTATATAAATAAACATTAATAATATACATGCATCTGAGGAAGTAGACTGAAACTCATGCTGCCAACTTCTTTCTTTCACTTTGCCTCAAAGGTGCAACAAGATCTCTCTAATGTCTTTGAATTCAACACTATAGATGAACATCCAAAATGCACAAAACACAGTGGTACGTTAACAGTATACAGTATAAATGAACATCCAAAATCCACACAACCCAGTGATACGTTAACAGCATACAGTACACATAAATTTCCAAAATCCACACAACACAGTGACACACTAACAGTATACATGAACATCCAAACTCCATACAACACAGTGGTTCGTTAAAAGTATACAGTACATATGAACATCCAAAAACCACATAACACAGTGATGCATTAACAGTAAATAGTATACATGAACACCCAAAATCCACACAACACAGTGATACACTAACATTATACAGTATACATGAACATCCCAAATCCACAAAACACTGCTATCTTTAAATGGACAACCCAAATGCACAAAATACATGATGCAAGCTTTCGAATCTTCACTGACTTCTTCATCAGGCAAAGGTATTATGAATCATACAGGAGTGGGCAAAATATTACAAAATGATGATGTTGCATATTCTCAAGGTGTAGTTGGTCTTCTTCCGAGGAGCCCCTTGGCCTGACGAAGAAGACAATAGAGCTTCAAAAGTTTGCCTCATGTATGATGTGCCTTTTTGGCTGGAGGATGAAAGATATCGCTGCTTTGTGAATTGGCGGCGGGGGGTATTATATTTTGCTCTATGGCTAACACAGCTGAATATGGAATTCAAAGATATAGCTGCGTTAGTCTATAGAATGAGTACATAGAGAGATCTTGACGCACCTTTGTGACTAACCGAAAGAAAGAAATTGACAGCATGAGTGTTCATAGACTTCAGTCTACTTCCTCAGATGCATTTGGTGGAGTGGAAGCCAGGTACAGAAATGTGTTTACTTTACAATATCCATTATACAAGCTTATGGATCCTATATACCAGCGATTCTCAATCTGTGAGTTGCCACCCTTTGGGGGGGTCGAATGACCCTTTCACAGGGGTTGCCTAAGACTATTGGAAAACACATATTTCCAATCATTTTAGGAACTGAGACACCACAATTTTATGGTTAGGGGTCACCACAAAATGAGGAACTGTATTAAAGGGTTGCGGCATTAGGAAGGTTGAGAACCACTGCTATATACTGTGTATCTCCTATATCCTACGTATGAATCCTATATACTGTATGGGTCCTATATATTTTATATAGCCTATATCCATCCTATTCTCTATGCAGACTTTCTGACTGACAGCATTTTCAAAGTCCTGGAGGAGAATAGCCCCCTCCTTCCATTTTGGCAAATGAACCCCAAAGCAAAAGATCTAACCATGGCTGCTTCCCTTCCCCAAAGTCACAGGGGTTATGCATGCAGGCCATCATCCCCACTGTCATCCCCACCATCATCATCCTCTTCCACTAAAGAAGCAAGGTAAAAAAGCAAGGTAAAGAAGCAAGCCATCCCCTGCCCCATTCATTCTTCAACCTGGGCAGGTACATTCCCTGCATCCTTGAAATCCAAGCCAAGATGTTGGAAGTCCACCCTTCAGTCTTCCCTGAAGCTCCAAAGGGAACTTCGTAAAGGTGTTTTGCCCCCCTAAAAGACCCACTTTTCCCTCCTGGGTCTCCTCCCTTGTGGAATAAAGCCGGAAGAAACCCCACCAAAGTGCATGATTGAGGCACACCACACCTTCCCTACAACCACTGCAGCCTTCCTTGGCTCCTTCCCCAACTCTGCAAATCTGCAACACTGAGGCTGCATCCACACTGGAGAAATAATCCGGTTTGACCCCACTTTAACCACCCAAATGCTATGGAATTCGGGGGACTGTGGTTTGGTAGAGGCAACAGAGCCTTTCTGGAGATCAAAAAGTCTGCACAGAATAGGATGTGATTTAGGATGTGTAGATGGATGGATGGATGGATGGATGGATGGATGGATGGATGGATTAGAGGGCAGGGATCCGTCTAACTAAAAAGATTGCATGTACAGTGCTGTGTAAATTTACAGCGCTTCATAAATAAAGGTTAATAATAATAATAATAATAATAATAATAATAATAATAATAATAATAATGAGGATGGATGGATAGATAGATAGATAGATAGATAGATAGATAGATAGATAGATAGACAGACAGACAGATGTTAAGACAGAATAGGATGTGTAGGTAGAGGATCCATAAACTTGTATAATGCATACTGAGAACATTTCCAGGGCTAGCCTTATTGGCACACAGCAAAAACACCCCCAAATCCACAAAAACCAGGGATGCCTTTATGAGGCAAGCTTTCGAAGCTCCACTGGCTTCTTCTTCAGTCAAAGGCGGTCCTCCGAAGAACACCAACAACACCTTGAGTAAATGCAAGCCTGGGGCAAACATGATCTCTCGTGCTCTCTCTCTCTTATAATAATTTTAACTTTATTATTTACACAGTACATAGTATCAATTCTATGGTCCAAAATTCATAATATGTCCCCCTCCCCATAAATAGACACTCTCGGGAGAAATACATTTCTTAATGAACATATTCGGGAAGATTTCTCCATTTTACATATCTATCTATCTAGGTATTCATCCTCCTATATGATTCCTAACTGGTGCCCTCTACCAAACTCCCATTCCCAGAAATCCATAGCATGGAGTCTTGGCAGTTAAAACGGTGTCAAACCTGGTTCTTCCTGCAGTGCGGATGCTACCTGAGCATCCTCCTTCCCCCTTCCACCCATCACCTACCTTCTCCCCTTCCAGCAGCCAGTATCCACCGCCGCCTCCTCCTTTCCTCCTTCCTCCTTCCTCCTTTCCCTCCGTTTCCTTCTTCCCAAGAGTCGGGAGCAGAGGAACCAGAGGAAGCGGAGGCTTCTCTGGGTCCCGAGCCTGGCTGCAGAATTCCTTCACTGCTCACAGCAGGAGGAGAGAGGCACAGAGGCCACTGCCTTCTGCTTGGGTCGCCTCCTCTCCGGCTGCCCCACAAGAGCCAGAGTCCAGCCAGAGGGGCTGTCTGTCTATCTATCTATCTATCTATCTATCTATCTATCTATCTATCCATCCCTCCAGCGTTTTCGCTTCCCTCCTGCCGCCAGATGAAAGGAAGGAAGAAAAAAGAAGGAGGGTAAAAAAGCAGGCAAGCAGGCAGCCTCCTTCTCCTTTTCTCTTCTTTTTCCTCCTCCTTCCTCTTTTCCTCCTCCTCCTTTTCCTTTTCCTCTCCTTTTCCTCCTCCTCCTCCTTCTCCTCCTCCTTGTTGGGCACCTCCACACCTTCTCTTTTTTCCCCTTCCCTTCCTATGGCACATACATTGCTTTTCTGGCTGGCTGGCCACTTCAACCGCGAAGGTTTTCCTGCAACCTCGCCTGTCCTTTCTTCTTCCTCTTCTTCCTCTTCCTCTCCAGGGGATGGAAGAGGCAGCCGAACCCCTGGGGCCCACCTGGGATCCACTTGCCTTGCCCCTCTCCTTGAAAACCCAAGCCACTTGCTCCTGCCTCTCTCTCTCTCTCTCTCTCTCTCTCTCTCTCTCGGTTCTGTCGCTACACAGAACCCCCCCCCCCTCTACTAGTCTCTTCCCACTCCAGTTAGTTTGCAATTCACAAGGGGAATGTGGCAGTGGGGACCCCCCAGGTCTGAGTCCATGCAGCCTCAGTTCTGAAAAACTGTGAAATGGGCACAAAGAAAGAGCCTCCAGCCCTGTGATCCCCAAAGGATCCATCTGGAGCTCAGCACTTGAGTTTGGCATAGGAAACCACCACCTCAGGACCCTTTTGTATCTGGACTCAACCATAAGAGGTAGAAGGTGGGATTTTGTGTATCTTGTCTTCTATATATACTGTGTGTGTGTATGTGTCTGTGTCTGTGTATGCCAAGGACTGAACCTGAGACCTTAAGAATTTAATACAAGTGGCCTGCTACCAAGCTCCCTCTCATTTTTTAAATATATACGCTGATAGATGACAGACAGACAGACAGACAGACAGACACGTACGTGTGTGTGTGCGCACGCGTGCGTGCATTAAAAATAAGAGGGAACTGTGGCTTGGTAGCAGGCCACCTGTTAAATTCTTTAAAAAGGTCTGAAGTTATACACACACAGTCACATTATATACACACACAAACATATGTATATATATTTAAAAATTGAGAGGAAAAATGTGGTTTGATAGCAGGCCAAGCTGAGTCCTTGGCATCTCTAGTTAAAAGGATCCCTCAGCTGATAATAACATATGTTTTTGGCCTAAGATCTCAGAGAGCTGCTGCCAGTCAGAACAAACAACACAAAAATAAGATGTCTAGTGTCAGCCACCTTTCTTTGTCCCTGAGCAAATGGAGATCAGTAACTGAGAAAAAATACTTTTTGAAAGACAACACCCACTAGTATCCATCTGCCCAATGAAGCAACACGCTGTAAAGTGAAACATTTCCTCTCTTACTTTGTGAATGTTTCATTGGCAACTGAATGCAACAACACTTAGCATGGAGTTCCTTGAGCACGCCAGCCTGTTTTGCAGCCATGGCTTCCATCATCCTCGCATCAGCTCCATAAGGTGGATTGATATCATTATTCCTCATCTGTAGGTGGGTGCTAAGGGACAAAAGCTTCATATGGCTGTCTACTGAGCAGACACTGCAGTGAAATTTGAACTGGAGACGCAGCAGCTTGAAGTGTCAGCTGCTACATAACACACACTAATAAATCTTTTCTCTTTTTTGAGCAAAAAGACTTGTATTTGCACACAAAGTGCCCAGAAAAGACATTAGGCCTTTGAAACAAACAGAGCTGTGAAGACCCAGCAACTCAGGGCCCTCCCAAGACATTTTGCTGACTGAAGCAAAGGCTAAGATGGTCCTCTCCAAATTCCACAACTTTCTGGAGTGCCTGTCGAATAGGAGCAATGGGAGGGCATCCAAGATCACCAGGGCAGGCAAGGAAAATAGGCAACATTGCCTACTTTCTGATAGGATTTTCAGTGGAATGGGGGGGGGGGTTCATCTGCGTTAGAGACACATCCTGATCCTCCCAAAAAGAAAAATAAAACAAAATGGAAATGGTTGTGGTATCAAAAGGAACTGTCACAGTTCTGTGTTCTGACTCCTAGGATCTGCCACCAGAAGCAGATGCCTCTCTGTGCATTACCGGCAAAGTCAACCCTGCAACAATTTTAATTTCAGAAATGATACGCATCAGGTAGAAAGCTTCTTGATCCTCATTCAGCTTTCAGCTCGAGTGGGAAGATGGAGTTGGTTGAATCTGCTTAGTGTGCATGCACTGGGAAAGGGGTGGAGGGGGGGACTAACATAAACCTTCTCCTTCCCAGCTTTATTCTAATTTGGTGTCAAATCTGGTTTACCTCTGGGGTGACTGAAGATGATGAATCAGATCAAAGGGGTCAGAAGGGAATCACATAATACATCTGGCCCATTCTCTCATCAAAACAGCAGGATTATACCCTTACGAACCTCCTTGAACTCAGATCAAGCCGACAGGAGAGACTAGAGACTGTTAACTGAAGCTCATGGTTGTTGTGTGCCTTCAAGTCATTTCTAACCTATAGCAAACCCATCATGGGGTTTTCATGGCAAGATTTACTTTATTTTATTTATTGATATTTAATAACATCCCATTTCCCTCAAAAAATTTTTGACACAAAGCAGCTTACAAATGAAATGATTTATTGAGATGGAGGTTTACCTTTGCTTTCTTCCTACAGGTTATATAAATCCCTTCCTGAAACAGCTTCAACTGGCTATTGGTCTGTTTCCAGGCAGAATTCAAAATGCTGGTTATGATGTATAAAACCATATACACCTTAGGTCCTGACTATCCTAAATCCTATCAGATTAGCCTGCCTGAGTCTTACAGTCTTTGGGAGCAGACTTTCCCATGATCTCACCATACTCCAAAGCTCATTTAGTGAAGACACAGGAGAAAGCCTTCTTGGTGGCTGGTCCTGGGCTATGGCATTGGAAGTGCCTCCCAGGAGAAGCTCAGTTGGCCCCTCTCTATTGTCTTTTCTCCATCACACAAAGACCTTTTCATTTGAACAGGCCTTCATCTTTCAGTTGATGGTAGCAGAAAGATATTTTAATGGCGTGTCTTGTATTTTTATCCTTATTGTGCTTTGAATATGTTTTAACTGTTTTAATTGGATGGCCTGCTTATTTTGTTTGTTTGTTTATTTTTGTATTATATATCACTTCAGCTACATTTTGTTTTAACCTATAGTGAAAGCCACCTTGGGAGAAAAATGAGATATAAATTAAGCAAATAAATGAATTGGTACACCACAGAACCTTGCTCGCAAGGAAGTTGCTATAGGGAAAGTCCAAAAATTAATAATGCTGTCTTCATTCTTTATTATCAAAACAATATTTGATTGTCTCCCCCAAAAGGCATCCAGAGGAACTGGCAGTCATCAAAATGGTAATATCAGAGTCAAGCAACCACACTCAACACACACAAAAATAAACACAATGATGAAACCATGTCCTCTAGGATCAAAACAACAGCTCACATATTAAGGAAAATACAGAGAGGCTTCAGTCCATGAATCATCTTCTTCAGTCTTTGATTCCTAGAGGCTAGAAGGCCCTTGAACATTTAAGCTCTGTCCTTGTGCCAATTCTCTCTTCCTCTTTCACCCTTCTCCTCCCAACTCAGCTAGAAGGAAAATACTGTCAAAGTCTGTCATTGCATTTGACCATAGGCCATCGTACAAGAAGGAAAATATTGATGAACTAACTTCCTATGATTTCGTAAGCCCCCGCTTAGTTTCTAGGTGGACACAGACACACACACAGTTGCAAAACAGGGAATTCTATGAAACTAGAGGTCAGCTTCCAATTCACCTTCTGATGCACTGCATGTTAAAGGTCATTGATCTTACCGATAGGAAGATGGTCAAGACTAAGAGGGGGAGGAGAGCCAGTGTGGTGTATCGGTTTGAGCAATTGGCTATGACTTTGGAGATCAAAGATTGAATTTCTGCTCAGCCATTGGGTGACCTTAGATAAGTCATACTCTCTCAGCCTCAGAGGAAGGCAAACCCCATCTCAACAAATCCTGCCAGGAAAACAGCCTCCAGCTCTACTAAACTAGGTGCACTGTGGATTGAGAATAGGTTTTGCTATGAGTCCTCTGGGGCATTCCTGACACTTTTGCAGGAATTTTCATAAATAGTCCTTTTGTGGTTCAGAAAGCATTGTGAGGCTTTTATCCATCAGTTCAACTGACTCGAAATAACACAATGTCACCCTGAACTCACTGAAATTTAACTGATTTTGGAAGCTAATCAAGCTAATCATAGAATCATAGAATCATAGAATTTGGAATCATGGATTGGAACACCAGGAAACTTTTAGGGATCAGAAAGGATTTGACTTAAAAACCTGGAGAGCTACTGCCAGTCAGTGCTGAAAATATTGTGATAGACCAATGAAGGATCTGACACAAGATAAAACAGCTTCCTATTTTCCTAAATCACCCCATCCGAAGGCAGTTGTCATTGATGGCCATTCCTTTTGTGCAACAATTATGTAAGAGTCGGTAGCTGAATTTTCTTATTTTCCTGTTCCTCACTGTTGCTCTTTACCTTTACATCATTTCACTTCAATTGTAAGCTGTCATGACAGTGGGCCATCTATCCTAATTACAGCAACATGTTTGGAATGACTGGTTACTGGTTTATAAATACTGTTTTTTCAAATACTGCATGGAATTGTTGTTACAGTAATACGATTGCTTTTTAGTCCATGCAGTAAACCACCTTTGCCCCCAACAAAGAGAAAAGTGGGCTATAAATAAATAACTATATTATAATAAATTATAAGATGGATGCAAATATAACTATAATGTTATTTATTCATTACATTTGTTTATTTTTTAAATAAAAACCACAATAAAAAAATTCATTAATCATTGTTGTAAAAAAACCTCCAAAACCTGAAATAATAAAACAGCCAAACTTTTCAAAGCCTAAATATAAACAAAGTTCACTCAAGACTTTCTCAAAAAATTAAAGAAATTGAACTTTCCTTTTCACTTTATATCTGTTCAGTTGCCAAGTACCAATATCATGCTCCAAGCATCAGTATCCAAGTGTAAAGATATACCATTGAACAGCTAATTCAGGATCATCTATGCAGTTGTGAAAGCTAAACAGTGAAGAAAGCTGGTAGGAAAACAATCAATTCATCTGAGATATGGTGCTGGAGGAGGGACAGTGTGGTGCAGTGGTTTGAGCATTGGGCTAGGACTCTGGAGAACAGGGTTCAAATTCCTGCTTAGCCATTGAAAGCCACTGGGTGATCTTAAAATCATAGAATCGTAGAACTGGAAGAAACCAGAAGGCCATCAGTCCAACCCCCTGCCATGCCGGAAGATGTAAAGCACTTCCAACAGATGGCCATCCAGCCTCTGTTAAAAACCTCCAAATAAGTACACTCCACCACATTCAAAGGCAACATATTCCACTGTTGAACACGTCTTACTGTCAGGAGATTCTTCTTAATGTTTAGGTGGAATCTCTTTCCCCATTGCTCCATGCCCTCTTGCCTCTTGGACAAGTTACACTCTCTCACCCTCAGAGGAAAGCACAGGCAGCCTCCTAGGATTTGCCTTAGGATCACCGAATGTCATAAACAACTTGAGGACATACAACAACAAGCTGGAGGAGAATTCTATGGATACTATGGATTTTTAAAAAGAGAAATACATGGGTCATAGCACAAATCAAGCCTGAATTCTCTCACTAGAAGCCAAAACAACTAAAGTGAGCCTATCATACTTTGGACATATCGCAAGATGCTATCACTCATTAGAAAAGATGATCATGCTTGGTCAAGTGGAAGGCAGTAAGAAGAGAGGAGGGCTGAAACACAGGTGGATAAAATCAATCAAGGAAGATACAGAGTGTGTGTAAAAGACTTGAGTAGGATTGTGGAGGACAAGGTTTCTTGGAGGTTTTTCATTTATAAAGTCACCATAAGTCAAAGCTGACTTTATGTTAATTAACAACAACAACAGTCCAAGCAATGAAATGTGTATGTGTCTGAGAAAGAGAGAGAGAGAAAATCAGGAAGGAGGCATTACACAATCTTGTTGTTGCTTCTCAAAAGAGATAGAGAGAGAATCAGGACACCCAAAGGAAGTGTGCCCATCCTTTAAAGCCTCCTTCCTCCATTCCTGCCAATGTCAAACCATCAAATTTGCACAGTGGACTACCTTTGTGGGTGTTTCTGTTTCAAACAGATTGCACTGGTGGGGGCTTAGTTCTCTTCCCCAGGACTCTCAAGGGATGAAACATGAATTTCCTAAAATGCCATCAGGTAGAAGAGGGGAATAAACCCAGAATGGGTGAGAAAACCTCTGGATTTGGGGGGGGGGGGGGGGGTTTTTTTATTACATATATACGTGTGTGTGTGTGTGTGTGTGTGTGTGTGTGTGTGATATTGAAAAAGTGAGTTGTCACTCCTAGAGGCTTCATGGGGAGTTACTTTATCCTGGTTTGCCAGAGAGTTGAAGGTCAAGGGCCATAAAATAGTCTTGGGGACAACATGTAATACAATATATTTTACACACCCTTATTGAAAAAGAACATCACCAGGGCTTACTCATAGGTGAAACAGTTGGAGCTTAGGAAAGTTAGTTTGTGGGACTCAAATCCAGTGGCCAGTGGCATCACGAGGGGGGTGCAGGGTATGCGGACCACACCAGGTGACACTCTATTGGGGGGAGGTGACACCACTGCTCCTCAGACATCTGCATTTTGGCAGAAATTAGCTAAGGCATTCACCGGTATCTCTTTAAAATGCTGAAGAGATGGTGTGAGTGGGGTCAGGCTCGGTGGGAGGAGAAAGTAAAGGCCCCAGGGTATTTTTTTTTTTTTGAAGTATTAAAATTTCAAATTTTAATATTTCAATTTTTTTAAAAAAATATTTTTTTAAAAACTATTATTTAAAAACATCACATTTTACCAAATTTTCACTTTGACCACATGAAATTATGTTTAAGTAAACACATTTATTCTGTGTGTATGATATTGTAATTTAAAGGTATAAATGTTATTTTGCTAGTTGTTTATGTCACAGTTATTACCATTACATTCAGTGATGTACGGAAATTACAATTTACAGTCGTCCCTTCCCTTATGCGGGGGATCCATTCCAGAGGGCCCCCCCCCCCCCCCCCCGCATAAGGGAAGAATCGTGAATGCTTGTGCCCCTTTGAAAATAATGGGGCATGTGCACACGGCATGGCGTGGTGCACGTAGTGCAGGCGCGTGCACCTTTCACTAGATTGTCTCGCAGCTTCAGCGTATGCTGAAAGCTGCAGAAGTGAAGTCCAGGTATGGCATTATTAAGAATTCTGTATGGTGTGGTATGGGAAAAGATCAATGGAGGAGTGACACCCTAGTGATGCCACTGCCACTGGCCTTGCAATTTACTTCTGAAAACAGGTCATCAACAAATGGGAAAGAGGGCAATAGAAAGATTACCCCAAAGCAGAAGGAACTACAGAACTTGTTTGGAGAAATCCTTGGTCAATAGCAGAAGAAAACATTCCCATGAGTATCTCTTGTTTCCATTTGGCCAGATAAAGGGTGGTCTGGGAAGTATAAAGGATCAGGCCTATAGAACATCCTTGGGACTCCATCTGGACCCCAGGGCTCACCCTGATTTAAATCTACTAAAACCCATAAAGTACCTCATGTTTAAATGAAGGCTCATTTCTTTGTGGTCTTTTTTAAGCACGACCACTTCCAAATAAGAGCTACTGCACAATGACATTGTAGAAGAGAGAATAGATGAAGCTGTTTTTCACCAGTTTTGAGAGAGATAGCTATATTAGACTATTTGAGTAAAAGAGAAAGAAGAAAGCTCGTGACACCTTATTTCAGCCAAACTTCAGTCAACTCCAAGGACCAGAATCCTTTTATACCAGAGTCCATTAGGCTTAGGCTGAAATAAACTGGTTATTCTTAAATGTGCCAGAAAATGCCTTTCTTCTCTTTCATGATAAATCAGAAACAGCTAGTCCATCCTGCTTGGTATTTCCTTCAGTAGAAGTGGGGAATCTGAGGACCTCCAGAAAGGAGAAGATTACAGCTCCCATCATGCCAAACATTGGTCATACTGTCTGAGGCTGGTGGGAGTTGCAATCAGAAACATCTGGAGGATACTGCACTGGAGAAGCCTGAATAAAATGATTGAGACATTTACTAGGATAATGTCATCGCGTTGGTCCATCCAGCTCACTAGCTTACATATAACCCTCAAATTTCCCCAAGGAATTAGACAAAACCAGCAGTGGACTTTCAGCTTCTTTGAGTGATATATATCGGAGGGAGGAGAGTTGTATAGTTCATAGCAGGATTCCCTAGAGCAAGCTCATTCTTGTTGTACACCAACTGGCAGCATCTCTCCAGGGTTTCAGAAAGGAATTTCTACATATAGGTGGCAGTGATTCAGCCAAGGGACCTTTGAATGCCACACATGTACTCTGCCACTGAATCACAACCCTTCCCTTGACATCCTTTGAATGTCCAAAGAATTTCATGGACATTATCTCCATATGACACTCCTTCCTCATACTGCCTATTTAAACACATACTCCACACTCCTACTCTAAGCTTGAGTTTCCTGGTCAAAAAGACCTTTATGACCACCTTTATGACCATTCTTGGGGCCTTACAATTAAATCAACTATTACATTTACACCTAAAACAAAAACATCATCATTATCATCACAGTTTTATATATCATGCTCTATGTTCAGAGAGCACATTATGTTCATCATCTTCATACTCTAAATATTTTTACTGAGCCATTCTAGATGGAAACAGCTTTCTGTGAGTGGTTCATTTCATAATAGAATCATACAGTTGGAAGAGACCACAAGGGCCATCCAGTCTAACCCCCCGCCATGCAGAAACTCACAATCAATGAACCCTTAACAGACAGCCATCCAGCCTCTGTTCAAAAACCTCCAAAGAAGGAGACTCCATCACTCTCCAAGGGAGTGTGTTCTACTGTCAAACAGCTCTCACTGTCAGGAACTTCCTCCTAAGGTTAAGGTGGAATCTTTTTTCCTGTAGTTTGCATCCATTGCTCCGGTTCCTATTCTGTAGATCAGCAAAATCCTCAATTTGACTTAAACAGGGCTATCATACCACCTCTTAACCATCTCTTCTCCAGGCTAAACATACCCAGTTCCTTAAGTGTCTTCTCATAGGACCCGATTTCCAGATCATTTTGGTCGCCCACCTCTGGAGACACTCCAGCTTCTCATCATGCTTTTTGAATTGTGGTGCCCAGAACTGGACACAGTATTCCAGGTGAGGCCTGACCAAAGCAGAATAGAGTGGCACCATTATTGCCCTTGATTTCATAAAACTATCACAAAACAGATCAGCATTTAAATGCAACCTTCACAGTAAGCACCCCCATCACTGCTGCCACCCCTTCTTGAAAAATAAAATTGTTCAAAAATCAGAAGGGAAGCCACACCAAGATCTGAAAGAGCCCTGAAAGGGAGTTCAGCCTTACCATCAGCTCCTGAATGCAAATTGTAGGGAAGTGGATGGAGGCAGGAGGGTGAGAAAAGAAGTCTTGATTGAGAACCTCTAAGGAGTATGGAGAAGCAAAAGAGAGACTCTGAAGGTATTTTTAACAAGGAGGATTTGTGTTCTCTGAAGATGCCAGCCACAGATGCCAGAGAAACGTCAGGAATAAACTCTTCTAGAACACGGCCACATAGCCCAAAAAATCCACAAAAAACTCTGGATGCTGTGAATGCCTTCGCCTTCACAAAGGAGAGACACTTTGATCCGTGTGCATCCCTGCTCCATGCAGCGTTCCCACTAATCCACCTGTACCACTTTCACGTGGCAGAGACAGAAAGGCTGTCCACATATTCCCACTGCAAACAGGTCTCTGCAAACAACA
Organism: Sceloporus undulatus; assembly: GCF_019175285.1. Classification (NCBI taxonomy): domain Eukaryota; kingdom Metazoa; phylum Chordata; class Lepidosauria; order Squamata; family Phrynosomatidae; genus Sceloporus; species Sceloporus undulatus. The sequence continues at coordinate 14,459,049 of NC_056524.1, forward strand.
TCAGGAGCTTTGTGCCTGTTCATACTCCTGCTAGGGTTGCTCTTGTGTTGCATGCCTACGCTATGCTCAGGAGTATACAGATGCTGCTGTAAACTGCCCAACCCTGTGAATTCTGACTAGAAACAGCCACCAAGCAGGTTTCTCTTCTAGCCTTCCCTGGGCATCCCTGATATTCCCATGGTGATCTCTCTTCCAGCACTGGAGAAGCCTGAACCTGGATGGTTTCCAAAATCAAATTAGAATGGGGTATGTTCAAGGCAGACTTGGGGTATTAAGCTAAGATGATATGTCACATTGCCCCACCTGTGCTCTCTGAACTGTCGCACCATGTGCTGGAATGCCAGCTTTCTATAAGAAGCATCCCAACCACAGCATAATGTCCAAACCTTGACCATACGCTCACCAGAACTCCCCTCCTCACCTTATCAATACATTTCTGGTGGTCTCCTAAGCAAGAACTTACCAGGCCCAGTCCTGCTTAGCTGCCAAACAGGATCCGATGACCATTGCTTTGTCCTCCTTGCAACGGGAAGTGACTGGAGCTGTTGCTGGGAAGCTTTGCCAGCCAACAACAACAACAACAAGGTGGCCACCAGCACTCTCTTGGCACAAGCGATTACCATTCCCATCTTTTCTCCCCTAAGAGCAGAGCAAGCCTCCTTTTAAGTAAAAGCTGATCTGGCTTTTAAAAGCCAGTGGGGGCTTTGCCTGCATCCATCCACCCCCTCGGCTTCCTCCCAGCCACCATGCATTTGCAGAGAGAGAGAGAGAGAGGATTAAGCTAGAGATATAGAGAGCCCATCCATTTTAGAGAATTAACAGAGTTTTAGAGAAGCAGTGGCGGCAGCTTGGTGGCATTATTGTTATTTATTCTGATAAAAATCTTTGATTTCTCTCCCACCTAAAATCCACACCTTCTCCCCCCCCCCCCAACACTTACTGTTTTATTTGCTAGAAATAAGGGGGGAGGTGACCCACATCTTTCTCCCTGAAATCCTTGACTCACCCAAGTGACCTGAAGAAACCAGAGTGGATCTGGTCTGGAGACCTAAGAGGTCTCTGCAGTTCAAACGTGGGAGCCAGAAACACACCCATCTCCTCAAGGTGACTTTCTCCAAACTTGCAAAGGATGAAATTTTGGTTGGTTTTTTTCCATGGGAAGGGTAGAAAGAAGGTGGCTCTGGCATCCAACACATACACACAAAGCACACACACACATTTGATCATATGCATCTTTGTCAGGGTGAGCAAATGCCACCACTGCAAAGGAGGGAAAGACACTCCAGTATTGTAGGACTATTCCAGAAAAATGCAGGACCTTGCCTTGAAAACCCTCAGGATAGAGAGAGACCCATGCTTCTTGGTCATGCTCAAAATGTAGGACATCCCCAAATAAGAGCTTAAAAATACAAATGTTAACTATACATGCGTCTTAAAATGGGGGACTTTTTGGAATTCCTCCTGGACAGGAGGCTGAAAGGGAGGACGCGTCCGGGAAAAGGACACCTGGTCCCTCTCCCTGATCTTTGAACACCCCCCACCACCACCACCACCGTTCTCCATCGCCAATTGCAGGAGACATTGTGTGCCCTCCCTCCCTAAAGCGCTTACCTGAGATTGGCTGGGAAGGTGGAGGAAGAAGGGGGATCTTCTCTTTCACCTGCCCCTCGAGAAGGATCCGATCCTTGAGCCAGATTGTGGTCCCCAGGCACCCTCCGCCCTTGGATGCTTCTTCACATCTTTGCAACCTGGCTCCCTGGTCCTGCAGCAGATGCAAAGCCAGGCTGCAAGCAGGCAAGCCAGCCTCTCGCCCCGATGCGCCTCTCTGTGTGCATCTAGTTCTCTCTCTGTGTGGATGGATGGCTGTGTGGTTGTGTCTCCTGCTGGTGGCTTCTGATGGAGAAGAAGAGCCTGGGACGCCTGAAGAACGTGGCACAGCGCCCCCTCGCGGCCACACGGGACCTCGCTCTTCCTTTTCGCTTCTCCGGCTGAATCCACACTGGAGACCAGACCTGCACAACTTGGCACCAAAATTATAATACTGTAGGCTCAATTTCTTTGGGGCCAAAGATAGGTTTGGATTAAATACTAATTAAATAATAATATTAAATTAATAATAACTAATAATATTAATTATAATTAATTAATATTAATTAATATTATTAGAATTTAATAATAATAATAATAATAATAATAATAATAATAATAATAATAATAATAATATGCTGCCTGTCCCGGAGGATCGAGATGGCTTACAATCTTCATAAAAATACAGTCTATTGTCCCCATCCCTACTAACCCATAATAAAATAATATTAAAAACAATTAAAATAATTAGATTAATCAAAAAGGATCAAGTCAGCTAGCAACAGAGGGATGGGCTGTTTTGTGTAGTCTCAGTGATAGTCCATACCTTAGGCGACCAGGTGGTTACTCAGGGAAGGCCTGTTGGACGAGATCCATCTTGACAGCCTTTCTGAAGCTGTCAAGGTTAATAATGGCGGGTTACAAACTGCCATAAAGTATGCGCTCTGCGCGTACTAGGGTTAGGAAGGGCCGTATTAGGGTTAGGAAGGTTCTTACCTTCCTCACGGCCCTTCCTCCCAGTACGCGCAGAGCGCGTCATAAATGGCGGCGTCCATCCACATGGGTGCTGCCATTTTGATGTCTTGGACGCTGTGCGTCCAGACGTGTCGCGGTGGAAGTGACACCGCGAGGGCGCGCTCCGCCCCTTGCGGCGCCACTTCCGCGTTTCGAAAAGGAGCGCCATTTCGGCACTCCTTTTTCACTGCGCGGGGAAGCCTCGCGGTCTGGCCGCTGGGGCTTCCCTACACAGCGAATGGTGGCGGCAGGAAAACGGCCCCTTGAGGACCGTTTGTATCCCGCCAATATTCCGGATCTCCTCCGACAGGCCATTTCATAGTTTGGGAGCAGCACATGAGAAAGCCCTCTGGGTAATTGCAATCAACCTTGTTTTTATTGGCTGAAGAAGGTTTTTCCAGAGGACCTAAGTGTGTGGGGCGGATGGTATGGAACAGGGGTAGGCAACCTTTGTGAGCCGGGGACCGGGTTGCTGTCCCTCAGACAACTGGGGGCCTGAAGCCAAAAAATAAATAATTAAATAATTTAAAAAAATTAAATATATAACTAAACCAGGACAAATGCAGAACAACATTTTCAAATGGAGGACACTTTTTTTTAAAAAAAAAAATAGAGGACACACGAAAAAATTTGCTGATTTTTTAAAAAATGTTAATATAAATGCATGTTTCTGAGGCTTCTATAGACAATTGCTCCCCAAAGGCCCCAGTGGCAATCGGCAGAAGGACCGGGCTGGGGCCGGTCCCAAGGCCTCGCCAGGCCGGATCCGGCTCACGGGCTGTAGGTTGCCTACCCCTGGTATGGAAGGAGGTGATCCCGCAAATTGGTTGGACCCAAGCCATGTAGGGCTTTAAAGGTCACAACCAACACCTTGTACTGTGCCCAGAACCTAATAGGCAGCCAGTGAAGAGATTTTAAAATAGGGGTAATGTGGTCATCTCTAGCTGTCCCAGTGACCACTCTGGCTGCCATATTTTGGACTAATTGAAGTTTCCAGACTAGGCACAAGGGTAGCCCCATATAGAGCGCATTACAGAAATTGAGTCGTGAGGTGCATGTACTACAGTTTCTAGGTCCCTCTGCTCCAGGAAAGGATGCAGCTGGCATATCAGCCGAACAATATTAATTCCATAGTTTTTCATGCTATGTGGCCATGTTCTAGAAGATTTTCTTTCTGACGTTTCACCAGCATCTGTGGCTGGCATCTTCAGAGAAAGCCTTCGACTTCACAATATTAATTCCATTCTCCTCCTCCTCTGCTTGGCCCTCCTCTCAAGAGAAAGCCGAGCAATGGAGGGGCCTTCAGGGACAAATGTTCCTCCTTCCTCCTCTCCCCCCACATGACCCTTTCCCCAGGAGGAGGCTGAGCAACAGAGGAGCCTTGAAGTCATTCCATGTCTTCACAGGCCATCCAAAATCCTTTGGCGGGTCGCATGCAGCCCCTGGGCTGTATGTTGTGCAGGCCTGCTGTAAACCATTCCAGCACTGTGATGCCACTTTAAGGATGCATCCCCACTGAAAAAAAGAAGGCAACTTGACACCACTACAGCATGCACATGACAGCCAGTGTGGTATAGTGATTTAAGGGTTGGACTATGACTCTAGACTGAGACCAGGGTTCAAATCCCATCTTAGCCATGTAAACCCACTAGGGAGTTTATCACACAGGGGCTGATTTCGATATTAAAGAGAGATACCAGTACATTTAAAGCATCCCACAAAGGAAGCAGAAATGGTGAGTAATTGCACAAATGATTATCACACGCAATTGCACAAATGAAGTAATATTAGAAATGCATTGGCGCTGAAATCTCGAAAGTAAAAAGATGCACATGAATGCTTCTTTGTGACCACTTTAATGGCCGGTTTTGTGCGACGTTGTGTGAAATTGTTACGCGTAATTACATGATTTTTTCAAGATATTCACGGGATAAACTCCCAATCTCCTTTATCACAACTCCTAGGTGATAAATGGCAAATGCCATTTGTTTGGGGGGAGGTGTGTGCTTTGATTGTGAGTTCCTGCATGGCAGGGGATTGGACTGGCAAGCCCTTGGGGTCTCTTCCAACTCTATGAGTCTATGATTCTATGACACTCTCTCAGCTTCAGAGGAAGGCAATGGCCCAACCCCTCTGAAGAAAGTCTGTAGAGAGTTTCTGTAGCACCTTTGAGACTAACTGAAAGAAAGAAATTGGCATTATGAGCTTTCGTAGATTTCATAAATGCATCTGAGGAAGTAGACTACAAAAGCTCATGCTGTCAATTTCTTTCTTTCAGTCAATCTCAAACGTGCTACAAGATCTCTGTACCTACTGATTCCACAGACTAACACTGCTGAATCTTTGAATTCTACCCCTCTGAAGAAAAATTACCCAAAAAAACTTGTGATCAGTTTACCTTAGGTTAGGTTTACCATTTGTACCAGAAAATCAGGAAAATCCCAGATGGAAGGGTTTGAAAAATGTCCCCACCACATTATTATTATTATTATTATTATTATGATTATTATTATTATTAACCTTTATTTATAAAGCACTGTAAATTTACACAGCGCTGTACATACAATCTTTTTAAGTAGACGGTTCCCTGCCCTCAGGCTTACAATCTAAAAAGACATGACACAAAAGGAGAAGGGAGTGGTGGTGGGGAATTGGATGAGGTCCAGCAGTCTTCTCTACCTCCGAGGCCTGGCCCAAGGAAGATGGACTGGAGGGAGGACTTGGCTTCTTAATGGATGGTTAATCTTCTTGCAGGCAGGCCTGGTGGAGCTAGCCTGCCTCTCTCTCTCTCCCTCAAGATGGAGGATGAAGGGAGGGCTCTTCTTCTTCCAGGCAGGCCTGGTGGAGCTAGCTTGCCTCTCTCTCCCTCAAGATGGTGGATGAAGGGAGGGCTTGTCTTCTTCCATGGACCAGAAATCGCAGAATGTAAATTGGTTTGCAATATATAAATAGACAACAACTGAAATACAGTGGGCCTTTGGTGTATGCATTAGGGTTTGGTTCCAGGACGCCCATGGATATCAAAATCCATGGATGCTCAAGTCCCACTATGTAGACTTGCATAGTCAAATGGTATCCCTTCTATTAAAGAGCAAAACCAAGGCTTGCTTTTTGATATTTTTGGAGTATTTTGAAGCCAGGGATGGTTGGATCCATGGATATGCAGGGTGGGGGCTGACTGAATGCAATTTTAAATATCAAAATGGGGGGGGGTAGGCAAGGTGGGTGTGTTGATAAGTTGTCCCAATCCTGTCTTGCACATTTTGTCTTGGTTTTGTGGAAGAGAATCATGACAACCCTACCTTAGGGTCACCATACGTCAGAAATGACTTAAAGGTAGACAACAATGACAACAACAAACAGCATCAACATACATTTCTACACTGTTGAAATAAGGCACTTTGACACCACTACAGGATAAGTGCTGTGGCTCCATCCTATGGGATCCTGGAGTCTGCCAAAGCATGCTGGTGCCCCACTAGCTTGCCCACTTCAGACCAAGTAAACAGTCACCACCTCCAGAATTTCTTACTGAGCAGCAAAACAGAGAGAAAAGGAGAAAGCAGGATATAAACCTGTTGTGGTTTCCAACTTATGGTGAGCTTAAGGTGAGCCTATCATAGGGTTTTCTTGGCAAATTATTTCATGGGGGTGGGGGATGGTGGCATTGCCATCCTCTGAAGCTGAGAGAGTGTGACTTACCCAAGGTCACCCAGTGGGTTTACATGGCCAAGCAAGTATTCAAACTCTGGTCTACAGAGTAATAGTCCAACACTCAAACCACTACACCACACTGGCTCAGGATCAAATCCCAGGATTCTGTAGGATGGTGTTGTGGAAGTTAAAGTGGTGTCAAACTGCATCATTGCCACAGTGGAGATGCATCCTAAGTGTCATTGCTCCATTCTTTGGAATCTTAGGATTTGTACTTTTCGGTAGGACTTTGCCTTCTTTGCTGACACAGGGAAGTGGACTAGAACCCTCTGGTAGAGAAAGTCTTCCCTAAACTACAAATCTCAGGATTTTATAGGGTGATGCCATAGACATTAAAGTGGCCTCATACTACTATAACTTTGTGGTATGGATACACCTTTGTCATCCAGGTTGCCCCAGCATTGCTCTTGCTGAGCAATGCTGAAGTTGGCATTGTTGCTGTGTGTCTTCAAGTCATTTCCAACTTATGATGACCCTATCATGGGGTTTCTTGGCAAGATTTGTTCAGAGTCATAGTCCAACACTCAAACCACTATGTCATGCTGAAGGCAGGAAATTAATACACCATCTAGGCTGGAGGCGGGCACTTCCATCTGATCCAGGGACTATTTTTCTATTCTTCCCCTCTGCACACAAAAATGCAAAAAGGTGAGGCTTTAAACTGTCCCAAAGTTCACTGTCGGTTTGAACGAGTGATATGCATATACCTTATTTAACAACACCTGACAAAGAAGCTCCTTTAGCCAAATCTTTTTGCATCCCTCCTTTCCTTCTTCTTTGTTGTGTGTCTAGTTGGAATTGTCATAGCAGCATCAGCATTGGGAAGAAGGGCAAAGGAGGACTGGGGAAACACAGACTTTCAGTGTGGGGTTGCCACAGTGTGTCTGAAGTAAATAATACAATAAAGATTAAACTGGGAAAGAGACATAACCAATCCAACTGAAGTTATGTATGCTTGCCCACATCAGGCCAAATAAACAGCAGTTGCCTCCAGAATCCCTTACTGAGAATGTATGAACAGTAAAACAGAGAGAAAGATATAAACCTGCACCATCAGCTCCCTCCAGTATGTTTAAACAATAACAACCCACAAATCTATTAAATTCCACCAGGGTTTGATTCCCTGCTTAGCCATTGAAGCCTACTTGGTGGTCTTGGGCAAGACACATTTTCTCAGCCTCAGAGGAAAGCAAAGTCAAACCTCCTTTGAACAAGTCTTGTCTGCCCCCCAAAATGTGATAGGTTTGCCTGAGTGTCTCCATAAGTCAGAAATGAAAACACAATCTAGAAATGTTGCCACCAGGATGAAAATCATAAGGAAAGTGGAGGCTGCTAAAGAAAAAAATCACCCCCTGGGTGTATTTTGGAAGAAGCTTTCAAGTGCTCTCTAGAATATTCTGAATGTTTTTGTTTACTTCTGCAAGGCTTACTTGACCTGGCTGCTTCCTATCACATGTGCTCATTGTTAGTTTGGGATAAAAAATCTTTGCTGAAACCTATTGAAATGCTCTTCTTTTCTGTAATGTGAAATGCTTTTTTTCTTGTCCTGTTATTTCAGTCCCACTTTTTCTGTGAAAGAGGGAGTGCCCAGGAACACATCAGCTTCATTAGCTCCGTATCTGATGTTAAACACCACCTCCCTCCATTTAATTAAAAATAGTCTTTTCTGGCCATGCTTCAACATTCTTTTATAAGGGCTTCAAAAGCATCATTGGAGGGGTGCATGAGGCCAAAAGCTGTACTTTTTTGCCCACCCCCAGTAGCTAAAATCTTATGGGTTACTCTCAACTAGAGTAGAGTCAATGAATCGATCAACTCCGCTGATTCAATGGCTCTAGTGAGAAGCAAGATTTGGGCCACAAATTGTTACCCCAAGGTCTGGCCCTCTATGCCCCTTCTCTTTTCTGATATCAAGCTGATATCAAAAGAGATGTTTGAGACATGTAGCATAGAGGGCAACCCCTTTGCAGGAAACTAGGCATGAGATAAGAAGATCTGACTGGTTGAACATGAGGGAAACTTAAAACCACATAGTTCAATTAAAATGGGAATTGGCATGATCCCTTCATTGATAGGGGTGATGGTATGTGATAGACACATGTACAGAAACTCCCTTGGGAGGAGAGACTCCTTTGTCCAGATAGATTTGCACTGACTGTCAGGCCATTTCCATGTTCCCTTCTTATTCCTCTCTCCTGGAAGCTTCATTTTAATCCCAAAACCTGTCCTGGGATATGTTTTGTCCTATAAATATGCCTGCCCAGACACTGCCAATTTGATCTTGTTCTGAGGTCAGAAAGAAACTCTGTCAGTATCTCATCTGATTCCTCAGCATTGCTGGTAGCTGCTGAGCCATTTCCATCTCACTGAACCCCTTGATTGGAATCTCTGCTTCTGGAATTGGTATAGTATTACACTCTGCAATTCTGAAAGTTGCTATCTGCTACCACCTTTTCTATCATTAATTCTTGAATGTGTGTGTGAGAGCATTCTTTGTGTGAATGGTGATTCCCTGTTATCTGTCAATAAAATTACATTTGGACCTTGCTTTCTGGAGTTCTGTTGTTTGGAACTGGTATACACAAGTTTGATCCCTGTGCTTAGTTGCCCAAAGCCCTCTCAGCTGCTTTAATGGAGCAAATAAAATTCCCCTATGAAATATTGATTGTGGGTGTCCTCTGGGCCCCTTAAAATTTGGGTAATTTAATTATTTGTTCCTTTCCACCTAGAAGAAGGTTCCTTGAAAGCCCTGGATGGTGATCCAAAAATAGGTCTACATCAGACCAGACTGGAAGTGAGAAAGCCATTGGGATAAATTTAGTCTAAACACAGATCAATGATGGAGGAGATGAGCAAGGGAGGAGGAGGAGGGTCAGAAACAGGTAATCTCTTTTCTAGGAAGTTTGATTGGAAACTAGCCATGAAAGGGAAGATGGCTAGTTTTTCTGTTCGATCCAAGGTGGCTATGAATTGTTAGGAGTACCAGTTGGATTCTGGCCTTAATCTTATTTCCTCATTGTGTCTTGAGTTGTAATGGAGGAGGCAGAGTTAGCACAAATTCACATGTATCAGGAGAAATGTGTTAGGGTGCACTATGTTTTGGGGGGAGCAACAAAGAAAATTTGGTCCTCCACCCTTCTTTGGCAATTTGTGCTTCCATTTCAGTGGGATAGAGAATCTGCTCTGGGTTTCAGTCCAAACTTTGAAAATGTTATCAAGAATGGTGAAGCTATTTCAGCACCTTGGCTATCACCTTTAACCTAGGTTTCAATATCTTGGGCAGCTCCATTAACTTGGAGTGGATTTACAGCCCCACAGACATGGAAGCCATCAGTGATAACTGATGTTATTGTGAAAATAAAATCCATGCTATAATATCAGGACTGTCTCCATCCAGTTCCAAGTAGGCAGGAGCCTGTGTTTCATCACTGTGATGTGGATTTGTAGCTCTTGAAAACTGGTATAAATTTTTCTGTTCTTTATGTTTTTTCTAACAAAGACATGACTTGAATATGGAGTTGGGGATTTTATTTTATGGTTAACACAGCAGCTGTTGCTTTTGGTCATCTTTACAAAGTGTCAAGGGGACTTCAGATGCTGATATCTCATATGTATCTGCCCAGTGAAGCTAAATTCTTTTTGAGAACTGTGCTCTGTATAGAAAAGAAAAAGAAATAGGTTTGGTTCAGATTTTCTCTTATGGGGAAAAAATCCATTTTGCACATCCTGAGACTTAGAACAAGACAAAAGCCATATTTAGAAATTTGTATACAGTCGGCCCTCTCCTTACGTGGGGGATCCGTTCCGGATCCCTCCGCGTAAGGTGAATTCCGCCTATGCTCAAGCCCCATTGGAAACAATGGGGCTTGTGAGCGGCGGCACATGGGCGCCATGGGCACACGCGCCCATTCAATTGAATGGGATGTGCTGTCCCTTCCACCTCGCACGCTCCCCGCTGCTTGAGCGCGTAAGCTGTATAACTGATGCTTGGAATGGCAGAGAAAACAGAACTGTGAAAGAAAAAATTGTACCTCATACATAACTTGCATCCTATTGTAAATTCTGAGTAGGGTAGACTCATCAGTCAGTGGAATTAACCTATATGTTGACTGCTCATTCAACAATGTATTGAATGAGTCTATCTCATTTGGGTCTAACAAGCAGGATTCCACCTTTCTAGCTGCATATTCTTAGACAGTGTATAACTCTTCATCAGTACCTTTAATGTAACACTTCACCAGGATTGTAAAAGGAGCCACTGTAACTTCCCCACAGCTGATAGCTCAAATAAGCAAATGTGTTGGCAGATACCATGATTTGCACAAAGTCTATAGTCAGCAGAAAAGTGGTGCAACACAAAGTCAACCAACATAAGGAAAGGTCTGTAAACCAAGCCTTATGAGGAATGAGTTAGGGAATTGGACATGTTAAGCCTGGAGAAGAAAAGACTGAATCATAGACTCACAGAGTTGGAAGATACTACAAGGGCCACCCAGTCCAACCCCCTGCCATACAGTCAAAGCACTCCCAACAGACAGCCATCCAGCCTCTATTTGAAAACTTCAAAATAAGTTTGACCACAATTTGAGGCACTCTGTTCCACTGCTGAACAGCTCTTACCGTTAAGAAGTTCTTCCTAATGTTTAGGTGGAATCTCTTTGCCTATAGCTTCAATCCATTGCTCCCTGTCCTAGTTTCTGGAGCAGTAGAAAGCAAGCTTGCTCCATCCTCAATATGACATCCCATCAAATACATAAACATCTCTATCACGTCATCCCTTAAACTTTTCTTCTCCAAGCTAATTGTACCCATCTCCCTAAGCTGATCCCCATAGGGCTTGGTTCCCAGACTGAGAAGTGGCATGATATGTTGTTGTTGATTGTCATCCAGTCAACTTTGACTTATTGTTACCCTATGAATGAGAGACATCAATTTCCCTCTGTCATCAACAGCCCTACTCAGGTCTTGCACACTCAGGACTGTGGCTTCCTTGACTGAGAGTATGCACCTGTAATTTGATTTTCCTCTTCTCCTACTGACTTCTACCTTACCAATTATTATTATTATTACTATTATTATTATTGAAAAAATAAAAAAAATAATGATTCAATAAAGCAGGCAACAAAAGAACATCAAATAGCAAGTGACAGTTATGAAATGCTTGGGAACGCTTCTCTGAACAGGATGGTCTTCAACTCCGTTTTGAAGCTGGTTAAAGAAGTGATGGCTCTTGTTCGCGGGGGAAGAAGGTTCCAGGAGTGAGGGGCAGCGAGTGAAAAGGGGCGAATCTGAGATGGGGCAGAGGAAATCCTGGGCTGGGACAGCAGACCTTGACTACCAGAATGGAGGGCCCTAGTGGGAAGGTGAGGAGAAATAAGGTCTGATAAGTAAGGAGGGGCCAGCAGCCCTAGAGGGCTTTAAACATCGACAGCAGGAGCTTATACTGAATGCGGAAAGGGAGGGGAAGCCAGTGAAGGGATGCCAACCAAGGACTATTGTCTTTTCTAACAAGTCTTGCCTTCTTATTATATGTCTAAAAGTTTGACAGTATTAGTTTAGTCATTAGGCGCCTTACTTGAACAGGTAGGTAGCAGACCGTATAAGTATATATGATATGTATATAATAGGAATCCCTTGAGTACTTACCATGAAGCCAAAGCCCTGCCCAACCTTTTAAAGCATACAGTAGGTTCCATAAGCAAGAAATGAGATTTTGGCTGGAATACTACAAGTTAGTCCCAACTAGAATAGACCCACTGACTCAATTGTTAGAGTCAACACACAGATAAATCCCATTTATGCAATGGATCTGCTTTAGTTCAGACTAACAATTGGGTTTAGGCATCTCACTAATTATTAGGAAGAACTTGCTGACAGTAAGACCTCTTTGATAGCTGAACAGACTATCTTGAATAGCCAATATGGTGTAGTGATTTGAGTGTTTGAATCACTCTAAGAGATCATGGTTCAAATCCCTGCACAACTTTGGAAACCCACTGGGTGACCTTGGACAACTCACATACTCTCAACCTCAGAGTAAAGCAAGGGCAAACCCCCTTTGACCAAATCTTATCAAGAAAGCCCTGTGATAGGTTCATTTTAGAGCCTCCGTAAGACAGGAAGTGACTTGAAGACACATACAGTAACAACAAAGGCTACCTTAAATGTTGGTGGACTCTTATGCATTGGAGGTATTTAAACAGAGGCTGGATGGCCACTTTTCAGGGATGATTTAGCAGTGGGATTCCTGCACTAGAATCCCAGGATTCTGTAGGATGGAACCATGGCAGTGAAAGTGGTGTCAAATTGCATTATTTCTACAGTGTAGATGCACTGTAAGAGATTTTCACATCCCTATAATAATACCTGAGAAAAATGATATACTTCTAGAATGTACTTGTAGAACCCTGTCCCCTCCACTTCAAATTTTGAATCCACTCTAAAGTTCATACTGAAATCTGGAGCAAACCCATCATCCCACTGACATAGACATGCCCACCACCACTTCCTGCATTGATATTGGATCACAGCCCACAGTCCCAATACTGCAACATGTCATCCATTTAAGACACTCATCTGTCTACAGTTTCCAGTTCTTCAGAGGGTTTGTGTATGGCAATTATCCACGATGCGGATTTCCTCAACATACCCACCCACACTTAACTCTCAACAAACATTCAGCACAAGAAGACCTGTAGATGGGATCAGGGTTACGGAGCGTGTGTCATCCTCTTTAGAGATTCCCCTTTGAGTGCCCCTGCCAGATGTTGGAAACAGCTGGATCAAAGATTAAAGCCTCAGGAAAATCAAACGGAGGAGGAAAACGCTGGCACTTCCCTACCTAATGTGTGTTATTAACCTTCTCATCAAACGCCTTGTAAAAAAAGGAAGGCTGCTGACATTTGCTGTGGCAATAAAAGTGAAATAGGATAGATGGTCTTTATTAGACTTTACACTCAGAATAAAGAAAGTATAATCTGGGGCCTCATCTGGCCCTCAGGCCTCAACCTTCCAGCCTCCAGGAACCACACTCCCATTGTTTTTAAAAAAACGGTGTGATTTTCAGGTGATTTCCTGCCCCAAATGCGCCAAAACCTGCTTGCTTGCTTGCTTTTTACACAGGATGGTGTACAATAAAATCAGCTTAGCATAATAAATAACAAAAATTTTGTCATTGTGTGCCTTCAAGTTGTTTATGATTTATGGTGACCCTATCAGAGGGTTTTCTTGGCAAGTTTCTTCAGAGGGGGTTTGCCACGACCATCCTCTGAGGCTGAGAAAGTATAACTTGCCTAAAGTCAACCAGGGATTCAAACCTGGTTCTCAAAACTCATAGGCTAATATTTAAACCACTGTGCCACACTGACTCTCTAACAATTGTTTTAAAAGACTAAAATGTATATTAAATCACTTAACACTTAAAACTAGACAATTTGAAACTAGCTGAAACAATTTAAAATAATACAGAATATTGCATTGCAAATGCAATGGTTTCATTCCTTTCCCTTGACCAACACAAAATCTTTTGTTGAGGATGAAAGCTGGCTGAAAACTGGCAACATGAGTGGTGTGATGTTACTTCCAGTGCACTGTGACATGCCACTGCAGCCCACCGGGGGGTGAGGGGTGGGGGGTGAGTCGGTGAAAATTACCATACAATTTCCTATCCTTGTTTTATGTTTTTTGGCAGCTGGCAGCCCTGGCTTTTTAATTTGCCACTTTGAGTGAAGAGCGCAGTCTTGTGCAGGTCCAGGCTTTTAACCTGTAGCAACAGGCTGAGACAAGTGGGATTGGCACCAAACTTTTGTGGTTCATACTGCTCCTGTTCCAATTCCCAGCCAACAAACCAGCCTGGCAATCCTTCTTTGAATAGCAATAGCAAGTACATTTCTATACTGCTTATCCGTGCACTTAAGCACTCTCTAAGTGGTTTATAATGTGTAAGCTAATTGCCCCCAACAAGCTGGGTACTCATTTTAGCAACCTCGGAAGGATGCCAGGCTGAGTCAATCCTGAGCCCCTGGTTGGTATTGAACTCACAACCTTATGGTTTCTGAGTGAGTGGCTGCAGTATAGGCATTTAACCACTGTGCCACTAGACCTCTGGTGCCCTCTTCAAAGATACTCCATTCCATTTTTTCCCTCACTCTATGTATTCATTTATTAGATTCACAGCCCATCTTCCACCTATCAGTAGGGCTCAAGATGGTTTACAATTAAATGGAACAAATAAAATTAAAATATTAAATGACTTTAAAAAACTGGCTACAATTCTGGATCAGGAGACGTAACTACAATACAGCTCCTGTCCAACTCCCCCTCCCAACACAGTCATGCGTCCATCAGTGGAGAATTGGAAGAGTATTGGAGAAAAGTCCAGCTGTTTTCCTGTAGCAAGATGCCCTTCCATGACATCCTTCTCAGGGACCTCTGAAGGAGGTCTGGGAATTCCTGTTACTTTGTATTCCACTACTGGAAAATAGCTGGATGCATCTCTGCCTCTGAAGAAGGCAGAAAAGAACATCCACAGGCTAAAACAAACCAGACAATACAGCTGATAAAAGACATTTTCTCCTGGCACCTTGAACTATTGGCCAGGATCCAGTACAGCTCAGCATATGTGGTATTTCTGCCATTCACCAGCCGCTGGATGTAAGTGCACCCTGTTGGTGCAGCCCTTCCCAATAGCCATTCAATGCATGGTAGGAGCCCTGGTGGCACAGTGGTTAAATGTCTGTACTGCAGCCACTTACTCAAAACCATAAGGTTGCGAGTTCAAGACCAGCAAAAGGGCTCAAGCTCGACTCAGGCTTGCATCCTTCCGAGGTGGCTAAAATGAGTACCCAGACTGTTGGGGGCAAATTAGCTTACAGTTGTAAACCGCTTAGACACTGCTTAGGCGGTATGAAGCGGTATATAAATGAAGATTGTTTGTTTTGTTTGTTTGTTTTTGTGGAGATTAGAAGAGGAAGTTGCAGAAACTTCTGGCTGTGTCCCCATAGCCAGGCATAAAATGACTGCAACATCTGCTAAGGTGTGTTAGAGTCCTCCTGACATCTCACTGGATGATGTACTCACTTCACATCTGGCTATGGGGACACAGTGCTTCTCCAGTCTCCTTTATGCTCCATCATGGTGGGCACAGTGGCTGTATAGTAAGAGGACTGTGGTCATTACACAAGGAGAAAGGGGATACTAACTTCTGCAATTATCAAAAAAGATATACATGTATACAGGCTGGCTGAATTCAATCTGCATATATTACTAACAGGTTGCCAGCCATTTTGTGAAGTGGCATATGTAATGCTCTTTCATTATAACTTTGACTTGCTCCAGCTATCCTTAGTTTTCAACATGTTAAAATCATATTATGGAAGTAAGCATTCCCTGTTTATTTCAACCTGATCTCTCTTCCTTGGACTTCAAAAAGGATATGCTGTATTCTGTATATTTGTGCAGCATGTACATTTTACATTTTATTGATACATATGATTTTTTTTTTTTGCTATAAGTAGCATATAAATATCTCCAAATAAATAAGAAACACTACAGCTGGTTTTTATCCACAGAACTAAGCTAGCAACCATTGCTCGATTTGGAACCCTGCATGGATGTCCCCTTCTCAGGCAAAGAGAACTGGCTTTCTTGAAAAAGGAAGATGTTACCTCAATGGATAAGGTAACAAAAAGGCCCAAGAGCTAAGGAAAGAAAGAAGGAGAAAATTCCAGGAACAATGTAGGTCCCTATTGTTCCCTTGATCTGATCACTTGATACATGCATTGTTGGCCATTTTCGTTCAACAGATACATTGCTAAAGAGGAAACCAAAGGCTGAACATGTTGACCCAGTTGAGGCTTCCTCACTTACTGATGCACAGCCGAGTTTTACCAGGACAAGCTTTTCACTGATTCAAGGGAAACCTGTTTGCCTGCCAGCGGATAAACACTTTTCCCATGCCATTCTCAATAGTGTCTCACATCATCCAAGTTCTTATTTACCTAAAGTCATCCTCGGCCTTCTAATGAGAATCTTATTCTCCCTTTCTCTTTATGAACATCTAAAACCATTAAAAGATTCTGCAAGTGTATTACTGCTACAATTGGTGCGTGTGCACACATACACTCACACACACCACACTGTCACAAACTAGGTTGCTATCAAAGCCTACACTTAGTAATCACAAAATGGCTTAGCTTCTTTTGGCTCAACTGCATGTAAAATGTTGTTGTTGTTGTTGTTTACAATCAGGAGAGTGCCTGTACAGTTCAAGCAGAGGGACCAAACACCATTCTATCATCATAATGTCTAATGTTCTTTTGTTGTTGCTATTTGCCAACAAGTCAGCTTCAACTTATGGTGACTGTACAAATGAAAGACCTCAGTCAAGTCTGCACAAGGGGGGAAAAACACAAATTCCCCCCGAATATGTGTTGATCTGAACACATTGTACATGGCATTTCCTCCAAATCTGTCATGACAAATGATGTAGGGCCCCATCAGCAGCTAATTCAAACTAAAAATGTCTTAATGCAAATTTTTGAAACTCAGGTTGCTGCAGAGTTTCCAGGAAACTCTGGTGTTTCTTGTGTGTGTTCCATTGATTTGCACTGGATTCATGGGGGGGGGGGGGGGCAGGAAGGACAGATCAACTGGCAGGTGCCACCATTAAAATAAAGACTTTTCCTGCTTGTGAGGCACTGGGTACTTTGTTATGCACTGTCTTGAGTGACATGGAGGAGGGAAATCTGCCAAGACTCCTGGAAATTTAATTTTAATCCCTAAATCTGCCCCCATCTGTGTTCTGCCCTATAAATATGTCTGCTCAGGCACCCCCAATTCAGTCCCATTTGAGGTCAGACAGACACTCTGTTCATATCTCACCTGATTTCTCAGCATAGCTGGCCACTCCATGACCTTACGCAGCTTGCTGAGCCATTTCATTTTACAGTGAAATGTCCCCAGGTTGTTCCTGAATTGGAGCCCCACTTCTCTGGCTGATACGCCAACTACGTCCCTGTCTGGACCGGGGAGACCTAAAAAAAGTAGTACATGCACTGGTAACCTCTCGCTTGGATTTCTGCAATGCGCTCTACATGGGGCTACCTTTGTATCAGGTTCAATTGATTCAAAACGCAGCAGCCAGGTTAATTACGGGGACATCGAGGTCCGAACATATAACACCTATCTTAAAATCTCTACATTGGCTGCCAATTCGTTTCCGGTCCCCGTACAAAGTGTTGGTTATTACCTTTAAAGCCCTAAATGGCTTGGGCCCGGGTTACTTGAGGGAACGCCTCTCCCTACATAATCCTCCCCGCACACTCAGATCTACAGGAAAATCCTTACTCACTTACCCTAAGGTGAGACTGGCGATCACACAACAAAGGGCATTCACAGCAGTGGCGCCTTCTCTATGGAATGCCCTACTGGAAGAGATTCGCCTCAGTGGAACGGTGGAAGCCTTTAAGAAGGCTCTAAAGACTCATCTCTTCCTACAAGCCTACCCTCCCAATTCCGTCTGAGACCATCTCCCCCCTATTGTCTTTGATATACAGTAATTCATGGTTTTAATAGTTTATTATATGTTTTTAATCTTGTTTGAATTTACTTTTTAATATGTATTTTTAGATGTGAATTTTTAATTGTTCTTATTGTCTGTTTTTAACGATATTGTACTTTGATCGTAGGAAAAGCGGTTAACAAATAAACAATTTATTATTATTATTATTATTAATTACAGTATCACCTTCTGTGATCCCTTCAGTCACTATCTGCAACCACCTTTTATATAAAATGCACCCTTGCTATCCACTGGGGATCCATTCTGGATCCCTCTGTATATAGTAAAATAATGTGGGACCTTAAGTCCTGCTCTTCTCAATGGGAGTGTGCTCCCGCTTGCATGCGTGCCAATTCAAAAAGCTGTGGCTTGCCATCCACGGAAGCTCAAACTGTGGATGGCAAGCCCACACTTGGCATAGGTGCACTGTAATTCATTCTTGGATGTGTGCATGAGTGCATGTCTTTGTGTGAGTGGTGATTCCACTTGATTACAAATAAAATTACAATTGGACTTGCACTTTGGAGTTTTGTTTCTCAAAACAGGTATACACAGGCTCAATCCCTGCTTTTAGTTACCAGAGTCCACTAGCTGCTGTCATCTGAACTAATTAGATTCCCCAAAGACACCTAGTTTATTTGTGGAAGGAGCAAATGATCATCACCTGCCCATCCTTAGTAGTAACTTCTATTACAACCCTCTGTATCAACATCTCTAAGGAGGAAATAAAACCTAAAGGGTAAGAACTAAAGTGGGTGTTAAACTTCTCATATATGAGCTAAAAGCTTCCTTTTGACACACCTAAAACATCTTTCAATGTTTCTGAAAGTCACTCTGGTTTAGCCTTTGAAATATCTCCAGGGAACCAAAGAAAGAGCAGTTTGGCCATTGTTAGCCTGTAGCAAGCAGCATGTGGTGGCCCTGCAGACAAGGTTTTATTCTGTTGATATCAGACAAATATACTAAGGCTGATTAAAGAGACATTTCTGAGTGTGGAGACATACAGGGTGAACAGCACACATACCCAACACTCTTGTCACCTAGGCAATGACTGCTTGCATCTTATCTTTGACTAAACCTTGTGGGTGTCCAGAAAGTTTTAAAGCATGTGCCCACACATAGAGGGGAAATGATCTCCAACACTGTGAGAACAAGAGCTGCAAGGAGAAATATCACCTCAGAGCCAAAGGAATGTGGCATAAAGGTAATACCAAAGGAAGATGGTTCAGCTTTCCTCACTGTGGTCCCTCCAGATGTATTGGACTCCAGAATCAACACCACAGTATAACCTGAGAGTGTCTCAGTCTGCTGACAAGGAACAGTCAAGGCCTCTAGTACTCTCTTTTCTTTGGCTGGCATCCAGTTAAATATTTATATAATTGTAAACTAACATGTTAGCAATAGCAATAGCAGCTTCATTTATATACTGTTTCATATTGCACTAAGCAGTCTCTAAGTGGTTTACAACTGTAAGCTAATTGCCCCTAACCAGCTGGGTACTCATTTTAGTGACCTCAGAAGGATGTAAGGCTGAGTCGAACCTGAGCCCCTGGCTGAAATTAAACTCACAACCTTGTAGTTTGTGGGTCATTGGCTGCAGTACTGGCATTTAACCACTGCACCACCATGTTGCTGTTGCTGTTGTTATTGTTGTGTGACTTCAAGTCATTTCCAACTTATGGTGACCCTAAGGTGAACCTATCATGGTGTCATAGTCCAACACTCAAATCATTATACCATGATGTCAGGCAAACTGACATGACTCACTGGAAAAGGTCATCATGCTTGGAAAAATAGAGGGCAATAGAAGGAGAAGAAGACCACATGCCATATGGATAGAGTCAATCAAAGGGAACACTGCCCTAAGTCTGCAGGAATTGAGAAGTTTCATTGAGGACAGGGGATCTTAGAGGTACCCCATTCACAGGTTCACCAGAGGTCCAGTTAACAACATCAAAAATAACAAAAACTGAGCTTTTAAGCCAGTATGTAGTAGTGGTTTGAGGGCTGGAGTATGATTCTGAAGACCAAGGCTTTAATCCCCTCTCAGCTATGGAAATCCATTGGGTGACTTTGGTCAAGCACACTCTCTCAGAGGACAACCTCCAACCCCCAAACAAATCTTGCTAAGAAAACTCCAGGATAGGGTCTCCATAAGTTGCAAACAACCTGAAGGAACACAACAACAACAACAAATTGGCTCATAAGCACATAAAGGTGAATTATGACAACGAGTAATATCTGTATTACCAGGAGAGGAACATACAGTAGCTACATATTGGGACCATTGTGTAAACAGAATCAGCAGGTGCCCATTACACAGTGGGTTCATTGCACAATGGGCATCATAGTGGTATGGGTCACATTGTGCAGTACATGAGACACCTGAATACTCACTGTTACATTTCACTAGAAGGGACTATCATGCCACAGGCATCACGGCATCATTATAAAGTTATGTATTGTAGCCTCTGGTGCAGGATCTTAGCAATTGTTTTTGGATCAGACTTGAGCAGGCCAATCTTTGCACTAGGGCAGGGGTGAAAATAGTGTGATCCTCCAGGTGTTGTTGACCTGTAGCTCCCAGCAGCTCTTGGCAGCACAGCTATTGGGTGAAGAATTCTGGGAATTGCAACCCAGCTTTTATGCAGTGGTTTGAGTGTTGGGATAGGACTCTGGGAAATCAGGTTTCAACTCCCTGTCCAGCCACAAAAATCCACTGGCCAAGTCATACTCTCACATCTAGATTACCACACTACACTCTTATAGTGCTTCTATTCCACTTTTACTGCTCTAGTTGCCTTCTGTTGCATTCTGGGATTTGCAGTTTAGGGAGGGACATTTAGAATTCTCAGCCAGAGAGCTCTTAGGCCTTACTGAACTATAACCTTTATCAGAAACTTTAAAAGAGCAATGTAATATACTGAAGTTAGTTTTAGCACCTTGGATAGTTCCAGAAAAGTTCAATCTGAAACCTACTCTGTATCCACATTGTAGAATTAAAACAATTTGACATCACTTTAAATCTATCCTACAGAATCCCTGGATTTGTAGTTTGGTGAAGCACCAGAGCTCCCTGGGAGATCAGGCTTAATACCTCACCCAACTATAAATCCCAGGATTCTGTAGGATAGGGACATTTAGAATTCTCAGCCAGAGAGCTCTTTGGCTTTCTTGAACTAGAAACCCCAGAATGCAACAGGAGGCAGACAGAGCAGTAAAGGTGGATTAGCAGCACTATAAGAGTGTAGTGCAGTAATCTACTCAGCTGCAGAGGAAGGCAATGGCAACCTGCCTCTGGACAAATAGTGCAAAAAAAATTATATTATAGTGTCACTTTAGGGTCACCATTAGCCAGAAACAACTTAAAGGCACAAAGTAAGAACCAATGATTCCCACTCTTGAAGGAGCAGGACAGCCATGGATATGCTAACTGGGGATTCTGGAGGCTGATGTCATACACACACACACACACACACACACCAGGAATATCTAGATCTTCCAGTGCAACTCTATGGTCAACTTTAACTAAAAGTTGCACTGAAAGAGATAGAAATTCCTAGAGAGAATACTCTACTAGGCTTTTGTGTGTTTTTCACGCTATGTGGCCCTGTTCTAGAAGAGTTTCTTCCTGATGTTTCGCCAGCATCTGTGGCTGGCATCTTCAGAGAATGCTTGCCTGGAAAAAGTGGGTCTATATATACTGTGTGAGCCTGGGAATGCAGGAGTGATTTGCATGTGTATTGTTCTGTGCTGATGGCAGGCCTCAGGCTGGGAGGCTAGAGATTCCTATAGAGGTGTCCTCTCAGGTAAAAACATGGTTTTTGTTATTTGCAGTTTTTCCATATTCAGCGGGGGTCTTGTGTCTGTAACCCTAGTGAATATGGAGGGACTGTGTGTTTGTGTGTGTGTGTGTACGTGCGCGCGCGTGCATGCACGCACACACACACACACACACACACACATATATATATATATATAACTTTTCTATGCTCTGAAAAGAAGAGGCTTGCAAACAGAGGGTTGACCTCTGGAAGTTTTTCAGACAGAACAGTTAAATAGAAAGATGGGCCACCCAAAGAGAGATTCTGGGCTCAATAACTATATTCACCACTCTTTTGCACTCCTGTGGAACCATGATATGATCTGCTGCATTATATTGTTAACTCACCAATAGAGACGGAGTTGGCAGGTGGGTTATTTCCAGTAGAGACCCTTTAAAAAAAACCCTGCTTCCTTTTGTTTTCACTCTGAGAAGTCAAATCTTTTTCTTTCCACCCTGTGATCTGCATTAAGGAATTCACCATGCAAGCAAATGCATATCTCTGGCTGCAGGCATAAAACTCCCCCCGCCTCTTTTTCCCTGCTCTCTCTTTCTCTTTTAAATATGTCCTACATTTTCCATTACCTAATCTAAAGACACATAAATGAAAGAAGAAATCTGCATAGCTTCAAGTGGCTTATTAATTCTGGATCACATGCTTCTTTGAAAAAAAAAAGCAAATGCTGTTACCAGTCTTACTCTAACAAGTCTTTTCAATGTGATAGTTTTGACCAGCTTTTGAAACAAATAAGCATAAGGTCAGCCAGACTTGGTACTGATAGCATCTCTCAAAGTCCATCTTTGTAAAATGGTTCCAATGATTTGGTCTAGGAGCTTATTCACACTGCAAAATTATAGCAATTTGACACCACTTTAACTGCCACAATTCTATCCTACAGAATCCTGGGATTTGTAGTCAGGTGATGTATTCAGCCTGATCTTCCAGAGAGCTCTGGTACCTCAGAGTACAAGTACAATCCCAGGATTCTGTAGGATAGAGTTAAAGTGGTCCAGAGCAGATTCACCACCATCCATGGGAAGAAAACTCTGGCAAAAGACATTACAAAAGGCTTTGCAGCTGATGTGTGTGTGTGTGTGTGTGTGTGTGTGTGTATACATACATGAAATTACTATAAAATGAACATTATTTTCCAAATATAACATGTGATCACAAATGTCTGGTTCACTCCCATAAAAAAAAAACCTTCTTGCTGTTGGATGCCTTCAAATAATTCCCAACATATAGTGACCCTAGGTGAATATATCCTGAGGTTTTCTTGCCAAAATTTATTCAGAAGGGGTTTGCCATGGCCTTCCCCTGAGGCTGAGAGAATGAGATTTGCCCAAGGTCACCCAGTGGGTTTCCATGGCTGAGCTGGGAATTGAACGTTGGCCTCCAGAGTCATAGCCCAGCACTTAAACCACTATACCATGCTGGCTGTCACAAAATCATATGAGAAAGTTTTTAAAAATAAATAACCGGGTAGACTGAACCTGGAAAAGAACTTACTACAAGCCTCTTCCCATTTGGTATCCCAGCTGAGGCTTCCAGGAACTGAAGTACCAAGCATCCTGGTGTCCAAAGATTGCCCTGATCTATGAAATACTCCATTCTGTTTTAACGTCATTTGTTTACTGTTAAACTCCGGTTTGTTCTTACAGTTCTTAATGGTAATTAGGACCAAAAAAGGAAAAAAGGAAAAAAACCAAGAACAAGAAAAAACTCAGGGGGTTTTTTTAAAGGGGGGGGGGGATAAATTACCCTTTGCAAAAAAAAATAAAAAAAATGGTAGAATTGCCCATGCAGCTATTACCATAAAGCACTCAGCATATGTAAGTAAAGGAAAAATATAGATTTATTTGCATTCAGAAAACCCTATTAACTTTCCATAATTCAGTCTGACATGGCTCCAGGGGTCATCAGCAGCATTGCTTTAGAAATATTAATGCTAATGTCTGAATTCCTGTCCCCTCTTGATGCCTTTCTTGATGGGGATTGAAGTTCTGATGACTGTGCCACCAGATCTTTGAAAATTCAATAACGGGAGCCTAGTTTTTATTTTTAAAAAATCTTAAAAGGAGGAGGGAGAATTTTGTTAAGTTGGGAGAATAATGTGTAGCATGAATATGAATATAGAGAACTCCTTTACTTTTTTATAGCTGAGTTAGGAAAGGGCCAGATTTACAGGAGACAAATATTGTGTGTCATGAATCAATGCTACTCAGATTATTTGATGGGGGGTAGGCAGCAATTTTTGTCTTCCAATGGCTGCAACTTTCTTTCCTGAAAATTTTGAGTAGATGTACACCTGCCAGAATACTCCAAGAATATTCTGCTCCTGGAATGTTCTGGCCCCAGAGCTGCTCTGAATTCCCTTTTACCTCTACATTCCGGAGCAACACTCAGTGGCTGTCAACATACCTGTCCCATGGTGCCATTCAGCACCCCCAATGCTGGTGCAAGTCATATCCTCTGGGTGTGTAGACAATTGCCTCACATCACTCAGGAGTGCTCTGGATTTCCATGGAAAATTTGGAGCAAAAGGTATATCCTTTTAATCCAGTTAAAAGGAAGGATGGGCCAGATTCAATGCAGAACTAGCTTCGTATCATGAAGACGGTCTGTAGTTGAATCAGGGCTTTGAACCTGAGTCATGAAGACAGGGTGCCCTGAAAGTGGGGGGAAACCATTTCATTTGGCCTGTGTACACATGCCCTCTGTGGGCTGGTCAGGTTTCGTCTTCCCTCCTGCTCTCTGTTCCACAGGGCTCTGTTTTGGGTCACCTATCATTTTCTCATACTGTCTTTAGGCAAGCTCATAAGTTCCTTTGGCTTTTCTTATCATCAGTATGCTGATGACACCCAGCTGTATCTTTTCACCCCTGATCTTCTTGCCTCGATGCTGTTTTTCAGTGGATGCAGCAGTGATGCTTAAAGCTCAGTATGTCCAAGACTGAGCTTCTTGTTTTTCCTCCAAAGCCTACTGTTCAATACTCCTTTTCAATTCATGTCGACGACATCTCTATTTGCCCTGTGCAGGAAGCCCACAGTCTTGGCTTCATTTTTTATTCCTCCCTGTCATGTGTCCCCCAGATTCAAGCTACAGATAAGACATGTAAATGTTTTCTTTATATCATCACTAAAATTTGACTGTTTCTTTCAGCGCCCACCACCAAGATTCTAGTCAATGCCTTATTAGTCTTGCGATTGAATTTCTGCATCTTCTTCCAGTGGGGCTTCCTCTTTCTCATCTCCGTCCTTTGATTTCTGTCCAGTATTCAGCTGCACGTATCATTATGTCAGCTCACCATGACAATCATATCTCTCCTTTGTTGTCATCCCTCCACTGGCTCCCTCTCTCCCTTCGTATATGTTATAAACTCCTGTTGATGACTTTTAAAGCCCTGCATGGGCTGGCCCCTCCTTACTTATCACATCTTCTTTCCCCATTCATTCCTATTCACGCCCTCCATTCTGGCAACCAAGGACTTTTACCCCAGCTGAGGTTTTCTATCCACCATCTTGAAGGAGAGGAAGGCAAGCCAGCTCTAAGAGGCCTCCGAGGGAGAGCAGATCTTCTGAACTTTTCCCCTTCCCTATTGTCATTCCCTTCTCCTTTTGTGTCTTGTCTTTTTTAGATTGTAATCCTGAGGGCAGGGGAACATCTAATTAACAAACTGTAAGCCGCTCTGATAGCCTTGGCTGAAGAGCAGGATATAAATAACTATCTCTCCTTCCATCCACTCTCCTAACCAAAGAGAACTGAGGGTCAGTCCAACTGTACCACAAACCCTGTCTCTGCTCCTGTGCAATGCCAGGTCTGTTAGGAATAAGACCCACATAATCCACAATCTCATTCAAGATAAGAACTGCGACCTGGCTTGCATCACTGAGACGTGGCTTGGGCCTGAGAGTGAAGCAGTGTGGGCACAGGCCCTTCCAGCTGGGTACTCAGTTAAGGACCAGATCAGGTTAGGTGGGCGGGGGGGGGGCAGTGTTGCCTTGGTCTATAAGAACACCCTTCCTTTGACCAGGAACCAGGCCCATAAAACTGATATCATTGAGTGTATTTACCTGACCCTGAATACCAGGGACAGACTGGGGATTCTGTTGGTCTACCGTCCACCCCGTGCACTAACAGACTCCCTGGCCGAGCTGACACAACTGGTCTCAGAACTGGTGTTGGAGTCTCCTTGGTTTCTTGTTCTGGGGGACGTCAACATCCCTTTCGAGGCCAGTCATGGTCCAACAGGTGCAGCTTGGGAGTTCATGGCTACCATGGCTGCCATGGGCCTGTCCCAATTGGTTTCAGGGCCCATGCATTGCGCTGGTAATACTCTCGACGTTGTCTTTAGTACGGACACGGACACTCCGTGGGCAGAGGTTACTAATGTCTCTGCCCTATCATGGACGGACCATTTCCTGGTCGAGGCTCGAATCAAGGCTTCTACCTTAAGCCCCTCCGGGGGTGGAGGACCTATTAGAATGGTCCACCCTTGAAGGCTGATGGAACCCAAAAGGTTCCTAGAAGCCCTAGAGGGTTATATGGTTGGAACTGATGGCAACTCTGTTGATGCCCTGACTAACACCTGGGATAGAGATCTCTCCAGGGCTATACACAGTATCGCTTCCAAGCGTCCTTTCCGGCCTGCTTCCAATAAGCAACCCTGGTACACGAAAGACCTCAGGGATAGGAAGCGGGCCGTGCAACGACTAGAGTGCAACTGGTGAAGACATCATCACTTAGCCGACAAGGCACTCCTTGAGTCTCTTTTGAAGGCTTACAGAATGGCAATAAGTGCAGCTAAACATTCGTTTTATGCTGCACGTATTGCGTCCGCGGAGTCGCGTCCGGCACAGCTGTTCAGGATAGTGAGGGAGCTAACGCAACGGCCCCCCCTCCCTGAACCCTATTTTAGAACCATCTAAAGCCTGCTGTGACGAATTTAACAACTTCTTCGTGGATAAAATCTCTCGGCTAAGGGCTGATCTCGATGCCAGTATTTCTTCAGATCCTATAAGAGAGGTTTCCAGAGCTTCTGTGGACTCCATTAGACTGGATCATTTTGAGTTTGTGAGTACCGAGGAAGTGGGCAAGATTCTTCGAAGTGTTAGGAAGACAACATGCTCTCTCGATCCCTGTCCTTCATGGCTGGCGGCCCAGGGGGGAACGACGGTAACCTCTATGTTACGATGTATAATTAATTCATCCTTCAGGGAGGGGCGTTTTCCATCAAGCTTAAAATCAGCAGTAGTAAAACCTCTACTAAAAAAGCCCTCCCTGGACCCCCTGATTCGGAATACTTATCTCCCTGTTTCGCTGCTGCCTTTTTTAGGGAAGGTGATCGAGAGAGCAGTTGCTTTCCAGCTTCAAGGGATCTTGGAAGAAATAGATTTTCTAGACCCATTTCAAACCGACTTCCGGGCGGGCTATGGAGTTGGGACCGCCATGGTCGCCATAGTTGATGATCTCCGTCTGGGCATGGACATGGGAAGCGTGTCCCTGTTAGTGCTCTTGGACATCTCAGCGGCTTTCGATACCATTGACCATGGTATCCTTCTGGAACGTTTGAGGGAGTTAGGTATCGGGGGCATTGTGCTCCAGTGGTTCCATTCCTACCTCTCGGGTAGATTCCAGATAGTGCAGCTGGGGGACGTTTGCTCCGATAAGAGGGTGCTTACATCTGGTGTCCCTCAAGGAGCTATTCTATCCCCCATGCTATTTAACATTTACATGAAAACGCTGGGAGAGATCATCCGGAGACATGGGGCGCGGTGTTATCAGTACACTGATGACACCCAAATATGCTTCTCTGTGTCCCCTACTGATGCAGTAACTAGGGATGGCATCTCTCCTCTAAATGCCTGCTTGGAGTTGGTAATGGGCTGGATGAGGAAAAACAAACTCAGCTTGAATCCAGAGAAAACGGAAGTACTAGTGATAGGCTCCCCCGGTCCGGGTGGTGAAATTTGTCCACCTGTCCTGAATGGGGTCACGCTCCCCCTGAAGGACTCAGTTCACAGTTTGGGGGTGCTTTTGGACTTGTCGCTCCAGCTGACTTCTCAGGTGGATGCGATGGTCAGAAGCACCTGTTACCAGCTTTGGCTGATACGCCAGCTGTGACCCCATCTAGACCGGGGGGGGGGGGCTTGAAACAGTGGTACATGCTCTGGTAACCTCTCGGTTGGATTTGTGTAATGCGCTCTACATGGGGCAACCCTTGTACCAAACCCGGAAGCTTCAGCTAGTGCAGAATATCGCAGCTAGGTTGGTCACTGGATGTCCCAGGGTCAACCATATAACACCAATTCTGCATGATCTCCATTGGCTGCCTGTTCGCTTCCGGGCACAATACAAAGTGTTGGTTATAACCTATAAAGCCCTAAACGGCTTGGGCCCAGGATACTTGGAGGACCGCCTCTCCCCATATAGTCTGCCCCGCACACTCAGGTCGTCTGAGAAGAATCTGTTGAGGATCCCAATAATGAGATATGTATCAACATCACAAAGGGCCTTTTCTATCTCGGCCCCTGGGATCTGGAACACCCTTCCTGAGGAACTCCACTCCGCCACCTCCCTGGATCTCTTTAAAAAGTGAGTCAAGACCTTCCTGTTTCAGCAAGCCTTCCCCGATGTTCCTTGATGATATACGACTCCCCCCTATATGTACAGCATTACCGAGCACATTTAGCTGGCCTGGATTTGATGTATGGTTTTAATCTGTATTCTGAAATGTTTTTATTGAAGTTTTATTTATGTATTGCAATTTTTATCCTGTATTTTGTATTTGATGTTGCAATTTTTACATGTATACCGCTATGATCAACACGGAATAGCGGTTTATAAATAAAACTTATTATTATTATTAAGTATTATTATTATATTCTACTTCTCCAATTCGGATCTGCCCCTTTTCTTTGGCCGCTCCTCACTCCTGGAACCTCCTTCCCTCTCAGTCATGGTTCATCTCCTCTTTACCCTGCTTTAAAACTGAGTTAAAGACCATTCTGTTCAAGGAAGCGTTCCCAGACATTACATGATTGTTATTTGAAGTTTATTTTAATCTTTTTTTTTTGTATATTTTTGTTGATTGATATTGTACTAATTTTGTATGATTATAGTCCATTTTCTAGAATGTACACTACTGGCAGTTCCATTTTATTTTATTTTATTTCTATTTTATGTACAGCACTGTGTAAACCTACAGCCCTTTATAAATAACAACAACAACAACAACAACAACAACAACAACTGACAACTGATGGTTTACAGACTGCCACAAGTCCATGGACTACCACTCTGAGGAGCACCGGCATAAGATGACTAAGAGGAAGGGAGCGGAAGTGTCAGGGAAGAGACTACATAGCACCCTGAACCTAAATTAGCTTAATCTGGAGCTATGCCTTGCTTCAGCTCAATACTGATACTCCACAAGCAGTTGTGTATCTGCCAGTGTGCTTGCTTCTGGAGTATGTGCTGTACAACAGGAAAGGCACAGAGGCTGTTTCAACAACCCAACTGAATAAAATGATTCATTAGTTACACACCACCCAAGAATGTGCAACTGCACAACTGGAATCCAACTGGTTAGTCCCAACCAGAGTAGACCCATTTAATCAAATGTTGAAAAGTGAGTGATCCCTTAAGCAAATCCAACTGATTCCATGATTCTAGTTGAGAATAACAAATGGATTTAGGCCCCTGTGAAATGGTTACATTTGTGGGATTCTGCTTATGCAACTACAAGCTGAATATATCTGTTTCACAGGGCCCAAACAGACAGGCCAAAATAAAGCTGCTTTGGGTCACTTTGGAGGCATGCTGTTTAAATGATGCACACATCTCAAGAGGCCAGAAGCCATGCCAAAGCCACGCTCCAGTCTTAAGGACTAGAGCGCAGCTTTGAGGCAGTTTCTGGCCTCTTAAAATGTATGCGTCATTTAAACAGCATACCTCCAAAGTGACCCGAAGCAGCTTTATTTTGGCCTGTCTGTATGGGCCTACAGTTGCCAAAAAAAAAAAAAAAAAAGTCCAACTGGGAGCTTACACCAGTGTATGACATCAACAGGAGTCCAGCCAAAGACATGTTGAAATCCTCCATAATTTTGCAGATGTAGGATATCTGATGACCAAGAGCCCAAATACCCTAAATGCACCAGATCCCATTGGATCTTGGAACTAAGCAGGGTCAGCCCTGGTTAGTACTTAGATGGGAGACAGAGAATGAATATCAGGCACTTTAGGCTATATGTGAAAAGAAGAAACTGGCAAAAACCACCTGTGAATATTCCTTGCCTAAGAAAAACCTATTAAATTAATGGGGTCACCATAAGTTGACTAGCAACTTGAAGACACACACACACAGGTTAATGGCCTAGGATCTGTGATCATTATTCAAACTACCATAGTTTTTGAGGGTTTTTCGGGCTATATGGCTGTGTTCTGGAAGAATTTATTCCTGACATTTCCCCTGATACCTCTGAAGATGCCAGCCACAGATGCAGGCGAAATGTCAGGAATAAATTCTTCCGGAACATGGGCACATAATCCAAAAAACCACAAAAAATTATGGATGCAAGCCATGAAAGCCTTTGACTGCACATTCAAACTACCTTTCCCAACTCTCTTCAGAAGGAGATATTATTGGCATCAGTGACGAGAAGGTGGTCTGAATCCCATTGTTCATCCTGGTGATAGTAGAACCTTTTAATCAACCTACATGTTGTCTAACTAATCAACAACTGAATTAGTCTACTCTAATCACAAGTAGCCAAGAGAATTGAACCTCAAAGGTTAAGCAGGTTTTGGAAGAGGTGCTCCCTCCAGTGGTGAAAAATGTCTGCTTGTAATAGCACACCATCTTCACTTTGTGAGTGGTTATTGGAAGAAAAGCACAGGTTCTGTTTGCAGATCTACTTGCTGAAGCATATATCTCTGAAGGAGTCTCTGGAGGAAAAAATAGTTAATTTCAGAGAATTTGCATTCCCTTGAGTATCTGTTATGACCCTCAGGGCTTTTCTGTCTCCTTTGGATGGATAGGCGGGTGAATTTATCTGCTTCACAATATTTTGTCAGATCTTCTTTGCTTTGAAAATCTGAACAGGTTGGCAAACTATCATTATGAAACACACCTGCAGCTACATCAATCAAGACATCAGCAATGTCTTGGAGAACATTAGTCTTGCTGGTCTTGTGGGAAATTTTGATTATTTAGGACATGGTGCCAGATGGCCTCCTCCTTCCCATCACAACAGGCAAAAATGGAGGAAGACACTCCATTTCTGAATTTTGGAACTTCATCAAGCTTTCTTAGTCAACAAAGATGAGTTACGGCAGTTTGAGCTCTGCTTTCTAAATAAGCCAATCAAGGCAGCATCTTCCACTTTAAAAAAGCAATGAAGTAAGATGTGTCTAGCATCTATTTTGGCCACTTGACCTTAAGCTTTCTTTTGAAGTGGAGGCTTAGCATCCAGTTTCTAATGATAATCACACACACTAATATTTTAATTACAGCTGCCTACACATTTCAGTTCATGTTTTACTTGATTAGCCAAGCTGTTGGAACTGATTAAGTGATCAATTAATCCATCTGAATCATTCCAGCAAAATCTGCATAAAGTGTGTTTGTGTAGAAAGGCATCTTGGAGTATTTGGTGGATTCCATGTCAGTGGGTGATGAATCCACTCTGGGTTTTAGCCACAACTGCCTGAAGTGTTGAACCATATCTACAAAATAGTCTCAACACCTTTGAAGATAAAACTAGATCTCAGACAAAAAGTCATTATCCTACTGACATGGGACCATCAGCTACCACTGAAAGAAACAGAAAAAGAGAGAGAGGGTGCCATTGTGATGACACAATTGTATTCCCTCCAACACACACATATACCTGGCAGACACTCACACAATGGCTGGATTCCTCAGGGTTTCATTTCCCACTCAGCCATGGAAAACCTACTGGATGACCTTGGGCGAGTTACGCACTCTCAGCCCCAGAAAACCCTGTGACAGGGGCCTCATCTGCACTGCAGAATTAGTGCAGTTTGGAACTGCTTTAACTTCCATGCTATGGGATCCTGAGATTTGTAGTTTGTTGTGGCAAAAGAGTTCTCTGACAAAGCAGGCTAAATATCTCACACAATTACAAACCGCATAATTGTATAGCATTGGGCTATAGCATTTAAAACAGTGTCAAATTTCATTAATTCTGCATTGCAGATGCAGCCAGGGTCACCATAAGTTGGAAAAGAATTGAAGGCATGCACAGATACACACACACACACACACACACACACACACACAACTCCAACAAGACCAGAAAAGGAAAATATAGGACCTGACTCGTGGGAGTCAGTATGGCATAATGGTTTCAGTGTTGAACTACAACTGTGGAGACCAGGGGTTCATTCCTTGCTTGGCCATGAAACCCACTGGGTGACTTTGGGCACATCATATACTCTCAACCTCAGGAGAAGGCAATAGCAAACCTTCTCTGAACAAACCTTGCCAAGAAAACATCATGACAGGTTTGCCTTAGGGTTGCCATAAGTCGCAAACTACTTGAAGGCACACAAGATACACACAGGACCTAACTCAGAAGACTGACAATCCCCAAACCACAAGGAGAGCAGATTTCCTATGGATGTTCCCCTGGAATGATTCAGGAATGCTAAGGAGGGAGCAACGTTTCCCTGACGATTGAGGAAGCACGCAACAGATAGGAAGGCTGCAACAGCTTGCTTTTGCCTGGGTCTACTGAAAAGGGGAAGATTCTACTTTGTCTTTTCTTCACTGTTCAGTTAATTGAGTACAAATTACTTTTTGCACTGTGAACTCAGTTTGCAGGGACTAAAGAAAAAAGGGGACACAGAGAGAAGGAGGGACGAAATGGGGCATTTTAAAAGCAGCTGAAAAAGTGGGCTGACAAAGAATTAATTAGGACCAAGTTGGGAAAATTGGAGGGTATGAGCATTTACTACCTTTGGGGGCCTTGGGAATATAATTGTATCCAATTTTGTTGTTGTTGTGTGCCATCAAGTAGTTTTCAACCTATGGCTACCCAAGGCAAACCTATCATGAGGTGGGGTATGTATGTATGTATTTATTTATTGTAAGATTTGTTCAGAAGAGATTTGCCATTGCCTTCCCCTGAGGTTGAGAGGACGTGACTTGCCTAAAGTCACCCAGTGGGTTTCATGGAGCTGAGAATCAAACCCTGGTTATCAGTACTATAATGCCAACACTCAAAACACTATGTTATAATTTCCAAAGTTCTACCCAACACAGATCATAATTAACACTTTCCTGAAGAAAACATCTGTGCACCAAAGTAAGAGAACTTCATGTTTATTTATTATCAGTATTACTATGCTGCCTTTCAGGACTAGAAGCCCCCCTGAGGCAGTTTACACACACAATTACAATATAAAGTAGGATTTAAAATTAACTAGTTTAAGAGAAGAAAACAAAAACAATCCCAAACACTTTCTAATCCAGCCATCAAACTGAAGTCATTAAAACAGGGGCATAAATCATGTCAGCCTCTGGGTGTTGTTGGACTGCAAATCCCAGCAGCCCTAGAAGCACCATCAATAGTAAGGAATGTTGTGTGTTGCAGTCCATCAACATTGGGAAGAACATGTAATTCTCACTGCTACACTAAACAAAAAATATTAAAACATGGTAGCAGCAGTAAACAATTAACACGATCAAGTGAGCATCTTTGCATAAAGAACAGAATGAAGCAAGGGCATCCAGAGAGCTCATTGAACAGTAATTTGATTTAACCTATATGCTGTGTTGAGATCCTGATATACAGCACTATAAAAATAAACTATACTAATAATAATAATAACAGGGCATAAATATTTAAATAAATAAATAAAATCTAGAAAAGGGGCCAAGGCTTGGGAATACAGATGGAATTATAATTTAAAATATTCAGAAATTTGTCCAAAAACATGTTTTTCAAGTGTTGAGAAACATTAGTGTTGAAAATCCTGAACTGATGACAAATCTCCACAGTTCAGAACATATTGTATATACTCATAACATCCAAAATACAGAAAACAGTGATACCTTTATTGGCCAAACAAAATGCACAAAATACATGCTGCAAGCTTTTCAAGCTCCACTGGTTTCTTTTTCAGGCAAAGATGTTAAAAATCATACAATAGGGGGGAAATGGCAATGTTAGTCTCAGTCTAGCTAACATTGTGTGACTAACATTTTAACAAACATCATCACATTTTTTTCTCCTCTGTGATTTTTAACATCTTTGCCTGATGAAGAAGCCAGTGGCACTTCAAAAGCTTGCAATGTGTATTTTGTGCATTTTCATTAGTCAATAAAGGTATCATTTTGGATTTTGGATGTTATTGTACTTTGCTACATGGTCAACATGGCTACCACTGTATAAGTCTAGAAATTTTAGTCAAAAAAATTAACCCCAAAAATACTGAGTCGACTTATTAATGGGTCAATGCAATGCAATAACTTTGCTTGATTTTAATGCAGAAATACAAGTACTGTGTTTTAACTCTTATCAAACAGGAAGCATCTCCTTCTCTGAGAAGTTTATTGCTTACCTTTTAAAACCAGCTCCAGCATCCTGGGCTGTGGGATGGAGGTGGGGATTATAGCTCACTAAATCACCACTGAACCGCTGGCCACCATAAGCCTGGATCCAAGCCAGGTCCCAGCTGTGCTCTGCCAGCACTTTTTAGAAGTCGGAAGCATTCCAACTTCTAAAAAGTGCTGGTGAAGCACTGCTGGGACCCGGCTGGGGCCCAAGCTGATGGCAGCCGGTGGTTTGGCAGCGATTTAGCAAATGTTAACCCCACCTCCTTCCCACATCCCGGCTCCAGCCCAGGAGTCTGGAGCCAGTTTAAAAAGGTAAGTGATTAGCTCCTGAGTAGAATGCTGTTTCTGGCCTTTTTGAATGCCTAGTTTGGGAAAATGGTAGTGGTGGCCACTTTTTGGTGCTTCCCTTCAAAGAAGCAAAGAGAAGAATCAGGATTTGAATAGACATTTGTGTATGTTCGTCAGCTTTCCTAGATTAAAATCAGCCAGACTTATCACATTAAAACTGAAGGTGATAATCACTGCTAATATAGTTGCCATTTTCTTTGCCTTGCTTTTTAATCCTGTTTGACATGTGTGCATTTTCTTAGTCCCACCTCTGCCTGGCTGTCCCCCACAGACATTGCACAGACACCATTTATTGTAGTTCCTTCTCATCCATCCAGCCTTTAGGATGAGCACAAACACATATGCTTGCTGGGACGTTTTATAAGTTCTCTGGCATCATTTTCTTTTTTCTTTTCCTTTACAACCTATGTTACCTGTGTCTAAGTTTTACTCCTGATTTATCCCCAGGATTGTATCAAAATCCATAATTTTGGTCCCAAACCTGGCCTAGACATATACATGAGATCAACTTATAACTGAGTATATATGGTAAATCTGTACAAAATTCACATCTGAGGGTTTTTTTTGTTTTTTGTTTTGCTCAGAAAACAGCATTTTCATAACTGAGAACAGCATTTTTCTGCTAAAAAAATTGAAATCCTGTTGATTATTCTCAACTAAGCAAATCCAGTCAATCGGTTGCTGAATGGTGAGTCAGCATGTTGAAATTTCCCATTGATTCAATTTAATAATAATAATAATAATAATAATAATAAATAGTTTATTTATATTTCCCACCTCTCCTTATGGAGATATAGTCAGTAAAGATAGTCAATAAAATGTTAACATTATTAATAAAATTGCATAGCAAACATAACAATCATGACAATCATAATCAGAGAAGTGGAAGATTTCATTTTAATAAAGCTCCTATACAGGGTCGGGTGGGTAAGCCCACCGGAAGAGATCCATCTTACGAGCCTTCTTAAAAGCATCTAAGGTGGCACCAAGAAGATCTCTTCTGGGAGGACATTCCACAATTTAGGAGCAGTGGCAGTGAAACCTCTGTGGGATGTTTTTGTCAATCTGGTCATTTGATATTCTAATAGGTTCTTCCCAGATGTTCTAAGAGTGCGGGGCGGATTATGTAGGGAGAGGCGTTCCCACAAGTAACTCTGTCCGAAGCCATGTAGGGCTTTAAAGGTAATAACCAACACCTTATACTGGGCCCAGAGTTTAGGTTAATGTTTCTATGTAGAAATATTATTGATAGCACAGAAAATCTTCTTTCCTCTGCAGAAAATGCTGTAATTGGTGATTTATTCTGTGTAAAATTTGCACTTGTTTGAATCTGCATGGAAGACAGCATTTCCTATGCAGGAAAAACATTTTCTACACATGAAATAATATGTCTTCATAGAAATACCTTCTTCTGGACAGAAAATGCTGTTTTTGAATTTTGCAGAGAATAACTCCCAAATTGCAAATAGCCTTCAAAACATCTGGTTGCTTGCAGGGGAAAGAAAACTGATAAAATTACTCATTGTTTCCTTCAAGAATAAAATTACAAGCATCCCTCCACATCTACAGCTTTGACGTTTGTGGATTTGATCATGTTCTCTCTAGGAATGTTTAGGTCCTTCAGTGTGACTCTGCCAAAAGTTGGCCACAGAGTCATAACTGAAGACCTAAAGATCCCTAGAGAAAACACCTTGCTAGGCATTTGTAAGTCCTCCAAGATTATTCTATAGTAATTTTCTGGTGGATATTGACCATAGGGCTGCAAGCAAGAGCCTAGAAGTGTTCCCTAAGATTTTTTTTTTTAAAAAAAAGGGGGGGGTCTTATTTGCATTTTTTTGCTTTCACAGGGGTCCTGCACCCCTAACCCCAGCAAATGTGGGGTCCTGTTGTAATGACAAATTACATCCCTACTTGGGAAGAAGTTACATCATTTAGAGGTCACCACTAACATAGTCCTGTCTCCTGTGCCTTTCAGTTTAATTGATCTCAATGGGGGATCAATGAGGAGAATCACTGAGACTAAATTCAAAGCCCTGGAAGATTCATAAGAATGCAGACTGACCTTTGAATAACACGATCCTCCTTCAGAAATTTGGGGATTTAAAGGTCATTTTTAACATTGTAATTCAAGCCTGGAAATAAAATAAATAATTTACAAAGAAAAAAAGAACCAGGCAGCTAATACAGGGGGCTGTTTTCTTCAGGTCCCCATCTTTCAAAGTTGTTTCTTCCACCAACTGCTAAAGTTTTTTCTTTTTACTTAGCAACATTATTATTTAGAGATCAAGGATAGCATTTAAGATGGCCACATGAAAAAGTGGACACGGGTGCCTGTCTGGGCCTTCATCCTAACCTTAGAATGGCATTTTACACATTTATTTATTTTGCTATAGAATTTTATTTTGCTCATTATTTAAAAGTTCTAGAGCAGCTTACATAGGGTTGCCATAAGTCAGGACCTCCAAACCAGGACAAATGTAGGACAAATGTAGGAT
>NC_056524.1:14506173-14553486 GCF_019175285.1 Sceloporus undulatus
GGAAGTGAATAGGCAGCCAGTGAAGATCTTTCAAAATAGGTGTTAAGTGGTCAAATCTAGATGCACCGGTGACCAATCTGGCTGCCATGTTTTGTACTAACTGAAGCTTCCGAGCTTGGTAC
The DNA here is from genome assembly GCF_019175285.1 of Sceloporus undulatus. Lineage (NCBI taxonomy): Eukaryota > Metazoa > Chordata > Lepidosauria > Squamata > Phrynosomatidae > Sceloporus > Sceloporus undulatus. The sequence continues at coordinate 14,506,296 of NC_056524.1, forward strand.
AAGAATAGCCCCATGTAGAGCACATTACAGAAATCTAAGCGTGAGGTTACCAGAGCATGGACCACAGTTTCAAGGTCCCTTTGGCCCAGGTAGGGCCGCAGTTGGCATATCAACTGAAGTTGATAGGAAGCACTTCTGACCGTTGCATCTACTTGAAATGTCAACTGCAGAGACGAGTCCAGAAGTACTCCTAAACTGCGAACTTCGTCCTTCAGGGGAAGTGTGACCCTATTCAGGACAGATGGATAAATTTCCTTCCCCGGGCCTGGTGACTGATGACATACTGATGACACCTAACCCCCAGACAACCTCTTCCAATGCTTTCATGTATATTTTAAATAGCATAGGGGACAATACTGAACCCTGAGGGACTCCACAGGCCAATGGCGGGCCAAGGGGTCAAGCAGGAATTCCCCAGCACCACCTTTTGAATACACCCCTCTAGGAAAGATTGAGTCACTATAGAAAAGTGCCTTTAAGCTCTATCCCAGAAAGGTGACCCATGGTCAATGGTATCAAATTCTGCAGAGAGATCCTGTCAAACCAACAGGGACACTCTCTCTGTCCAGTGCCTGGTGTAAGTTGTACATCCAGGTGTCCAAAGTCATCTCCATCCCATAACCAACCCTGAAACCACACTGAAATAGGTCTAACTAAGCCATTTCATCCAGGAATCCCTGCAGCTGGAACGTAACTCTCTGAGAAGGAACCCCAGAGAGCCTAAGTATCTTTACTTATTGTTTAAAATCTCTGCATATTTTTTTAGCAGAATGGTTTTTATTATTTCTGTTTTTCTACCTGGGAACATGTATCAGAAAACCTTTTTCTCTAAAGTAGATGATAGCAAAGTGAAGTCTTTCATTTGATGCTGGACTGCATCTCCCATCAACTTTACCCCATGGTGAGAAGGAGTTCAGGGAGTCATAGTCCAATGACATCTGGACATCTGGACATCACTACACCATCCCTGTTCTAAAGGAAAAGACTGGAGGACCTTAGACCCATGTATTTTTCCAGATTTGCAGATTTGCTGCACTCATGTCACTCAACAGACTTGGCTTGAGTTGTGGAATGCCTTCCCTCCTCCCTCACTCAACCCCAGCCCTCATTATTCCACCCTGAAACCCAAGAAAGCATTAACTCAACTGTCCAACTTCCTGCGTGTGACCAAGAATTGCACCCTCTGTGGTCAGGCACATCAAAAGTGATCATGTGCTAGGCTGAAGATGAGGGTTTTAAAGTAAGACTCTGTACAACTGAAGCCTGAGGGGGAGGGGGAGCAAAAGTTACTTGGATGGAGCCCAAAACATGTGATAATCAGATTACAGAAAAGTATGTGTATGTACGTCTGTGTGTCTGAGGCAAAGATGAGAAGGGATGCTGAATGATATACGGAAAAGAAAAACATAGGGAAAACTTCTCTGGGCTGAGGTAGGGAAAATAACTCACTCCTTGCCTATTTACTTAACAAGTGATTTGTGAGTCTTCTTTTGCTGCAAAGAGGATGTGTCTTTTCTCCGTTGGGATCTTCTTGGGTCTTCTCCCCTTAGGATCTAGCCAGTTTCCACGGGCATGTGCCAATTCAGACAGTCTGTTGAGAAAGGAATGCTGCCCCTCGTGGCCGGGGGACGGGTCCCCTTGTGGAGAGCTTTCAGGTCGGGGATCTTGCAGAGATATCCTGCTTTCAGATGCCCCGCTAGGACCTCAGTTCCCCTTCTCCGGAGTAGATGACAGGGAAGACTGGCCTGCTGTCTTTTTTAACAGGACCTGCCAATGCACAGGCAACTTCATGGGCTTCAACTGTGGTGACTGCAAGTTCAACTTTGCGGGTTCCAAATGCACTGAAAGAAAGGCACGGGTGAGGAGAGACATCTTCCGGATCAGTGCCAGGGAAAAGTATCAGTTTCTCGCCTACCTCAACTTGGCCAAGCACACAACCAGCCGGGATTTTGTTATTGCCACTGGAACGTATGCCCAGATGAACAATGGCTCAGCCCCCATGTTCCGAAACATCAATGTCTATGACCTCTTTGTCTGGATGCATTATTATGTGTCTCGGGATACACTCCTTGGAGGCACCAGTGTGTGGCGGGACATTGATTTTGCCCATGAAGCTCCAGGTTTCCTTCCTTGGCACCGACTTTTCCTGCTCATGTGGGAACATGAGATCCAGAAGTTGACAGGGAATGAGAACTTCACCATCCCCTACTGGGACTGGCGAGATGCCCAGGGATGTGACGTCTGTACAGATGAGTTTATGGGTGGCAGACACCCAAGCAACCCAAACTTGCTGAGCCCAGGTTCTTTCTTCTCTTCATGGCAGGTAGGCATGGGGTGGGAAAGAGGGAGGGGAAAGTTGTTGCTTTTTAAAAAGGGGGGGAAAGAAAGAATGTAGCAACATGTTTAAGATTAACTGGTTTTTATTTTTGCATGAGCTTTCATGGATATAAACCCACTTCTTCAGATACATTAAAGAATGATAATAAATGCTCAGGTACACACCATATTTACACAGTTGTGAGAATGGAATGGAAATGGATCCAGACAGATGCAAATCATGACCCTTGCCAGAATTTTTCACAGGGCTGCATAAGGTGATACAGGTCTTTCAGATCTTTATAGTAGTCACTTCACTTTCATGTGTGAAAATAATGATTCTGCTTACCAAAAGTCAGTTTTCTTGGGTTCAAAACATTATCTGAGAAGATTCCTTTCATTACTGTAGGGAGGACTCTTGTATTAATAAATGTAATTTGCCATGAAGCCATTTTTTTATATACCTCTGTTAATAGATTGGAATTTTTAAATATAATTCATTTCAGCTGTTTTTTGTTACTAGTTTTCCTTTGTATTTTCCTTGTTCAATGATCACAAGCTTAAAATTTCATACTGTATCTCCAGGAATATTGAAATGTTCTGCACCTGGTTTTTGGGTATTGCCAAAATAAAAACAAGCTAGTGAAATGTGGGCTAGACAAGGTAACTGTTACATGGATTGGTAATTGGTTGACTGGCTGAACCCAAAGGGTGCTCAACAATGGCTCTTTTTCATCCTGGAGAGAAGTGACCAGTGGAGTCCCACAGGGCTCTGTCCTTGGGCCAGTACTGTTCAACATCTTTATCAATGATCTGGATGACAGAATTGGGAGCATACTTATCAAATTTGCAAATGACACCAAATTAGGAGGAGTAGCTAACACTCCAGAGGACAGGATCAAAATTCAAAATGACCTGAATAAACTAGAAAGTTGGGCAACAGCTAACAAAATGAACTTCAACAGGGAGAAATGTAAGGTACTGCACTTAGGTCGGAAAAATAAATTGCACAGATATAGGATGGGGGACACAAGGCTGAACGAGACTATGTGTGAAAGGGATCTGGGAGTCCAAGTAGACCACAAGTTGAACATGAGTCAACAGTGCGATGTGGCAGCTAACAAGGCCAATGCGATTTTAGGCTGAGTCAGTAAATGTATAGTATCTAGATCAAGGGAAGTAATAGTGCCACTCTATTCTGCTTTGGTCAGGCCCCACCTGGAATATTGTGTCCAGTTCTGGGCACCACAATTTAAAAAGGATGTTGAAAAAGTGGAATGTGTCCAAAGGAAGGCAAGTAAAATGGTGAAAGGTCTGGAAACCATGCCCTATGAGGAACAACTTAGGGAGCTGGGGATGTTTAGCCTGGAGAAGAGAAGGCTAAGAGGTGATATGATAGCACCGGTTTAAATATTTGAAGGGATGTCATATTGAGGAGGGAGCAAGCTTGTTTTCTGCTGCTCCAGAGACTAGGGCCTGGAACAATGAATGCAAGCTACAGGAAAAGAGATTCCACCTCAACATTAGGAGGAAATTTCTGACAGTAAGGGCTGTTCAACAGTGGAACACACTCCCTCAGAGTGTAGTGGAGTCTCCTTCCTTGGAGGTCTTTAAGCAGAGGCTGGATAGCCATCTGTCGGAGATGCTTTGATTTGGATTTCCTGCATGGCAGGGGGTTGGACTGGATGGCCCTTGTGGTCTCTTCCAACTCTATGATTCCATGATTCTATAAAACCAGGTAGTTGTAAAGGTGCTGCTACATTTCTTCCACCCTTCCCTTCCCCTTTTTTATGCTGCAAGAGACTAACACAGCTACTTCTCTGAAAGCCTTTCTCCTAAGTTTTGCAGAGTAAGCTTGTGTGAACAATTTGCTCTGCTCTTTTCTTTTAAAAGACCAATATATCTGATATGCATCTCCTGGAGGAAATACAGATAAGGGTACAATGCTGCCAAACAATAACAATAACAACAACAACAACAACAACAACAATAATAATAATAATAATAAATAGAGCATGCACAACTCTGAAGAAAATGAATAAAAATACTGCATGTATTCCTAAAATGTGTACAAACATAATTTACACAATACAACTATCTGTGCATCACTGAGGCATCAATTTTTAAGATGAACACAAAACTTCCTGTAGGTATTGTTCCTTTTTATGTCCACATATGAAAACACCTGTACAGAATTGGCACAGAATGAACCTGGGAGTTGAAAAACTGAGAGAATCTGGAGAAAGCAGCTCGAGAGATCTGCCCATTGTTAAAACAGACAAAAGTCACACTGACCAGTATTCTGTAACAGCTACTTAGATATATTTATATTTAATTAAGTATACTCAACTAAGTAACCTCTCCTAGTCCACCCCCTCCCACAACTGGATGGAAACGGCATTTATTCATAGGTTGGTAGGAGTTAGAAACATGCCAATAGTGTCACAAACATGATGAAGTAATGATTGTGAATATGGAACAGTTATGGATGAGTTACTTTGGTAAATGTTCTGTATTCATGATTGCTACTTAGTTATTATTGTGACATTATTGCCATGATAGCAACCCACTTACCTCAACCTACTTTCCCAGGCATCAGCTGCATAGGGTGAAGGGGATCCATTCTGCCAGCAACTGGAGCATGAGTGAAAAATATTTCTATCAAATTTGAATGTGTCAGGTCAGGAAAGGTTGCTTAGTTAAGTACAGTTGGCCCTCCATATCCATGGATTTTTTTAATCCATCAGTTCAACCATCCATGATTTCAAAATACATTGTATTCAAAAAAATATAAATTCCAAAAAGCAAAATTTGATTTTGATATTTTTATAAGGGACACCATTTCACTACTGTATAATGAGACTTCAGCATCCACAGAGAGGTCCTGGAACCAAACCTCAGTGGATACTAAGGAGCCACTGCAAACCTAATAATTGATACAGAATACTGGTCATTCTTTCAAGCTTGCTTTTTGGTGCACATGCAGTGATTATCTAGGTGATCAATTACAACTGGTGTTTGCCAGTCCTGTGTTGTATATTTCTCAACCTTGCAGTTCGACATCTTTTTAAACCAGATGCCAGGGAAGCTTCATCCTTAGTCCTCAAGGTGGCTAGCCACATATTTAAAATTCAGTGGAATATCCAAGAAGCAATTTGAACAAAACTGTAACAAACCACAAACCACCAGAAGATTAAAACAACAGCAAAATCTTTTCTCTTTCAATCAGCTTACAATGTAGACAGCACACTGGAGCCATCTGAGGAAATACTCTTAAAGAAATGGAAGTGCCACTACAACTGATAGTCCTGATAATGAATCTGTACTTAAGGCAAGAGTCTACTGTTAGAATAGAATATGGAGAAACAGAATGGTTCCCAACTGGCAAACATTCAAGCAAGGTTATATTCTATCACCCTTTTTGTTCAAACTATCATATGAAGAGCAAGTTTAGACTAAAAGAAGGAGCAGTGAAGACAGGGGGAAAGAACATCAGCAATCAAAGATATGCAGATGGCACTATACTACTAGGAGAAAATATTAGCTACTTGGAACAATTATTAAGCAATATTAAAGGAAAAAGTGCAAAGGCTGAACATAAAGAAAATAAAAATAATGATAATGGAGGATCTACATAAATTCAACCTAGGGGCTCGACAAACAGCCATGCCCCCAACCTGCTCAAAAAAGGAGCTGCAAAGTAGTGGGCTGGATAGAGCAATTTAGTAAGAAGTGGTTAATGCCAGAACAATAGAAAGAGGAGCATACATTTGGCAGCTTCTTTCTGAAAGCCAAAATGAAAAATATTTTTTTCCTACTACTTATTTCTAGAGCCAACATTTTGGATATGAGGCAAATAAATATATATTTCAACACTAACTAAAGGATTTTGAGCTGAGTCCAAGAGACCTAGGAGTTTATCACATGGGAACAATTGGAAGTGTAAACAGGGTTTATCCTGTGAAAATTGTGTTTAAGATTTTCAGACAACTTCATGAATAAAGTACCATTATCTGGGGAGTATCCCACAAAAATTGTGCAACTGCGATAAAGTTTTTCACACAACATCGCGATCAAAAGCTATTAAAACACCATTAATCCAGGAATAAACAGGCAATAAACCATGAATGATTTGTTGCTGTTTATTGCCTATTTATTCCCTGGTTATTCCTGGGATATTGACCACTGTCTATGAAAACCTTAATTGTGATTTAATAGTAATTGTGCGATTGTCATGGGATAAACCCCATTTAAATTTTTGATTTTCCTCCAAATTACTTGTGCTAGCATCCTTTACTGCCAGAAAAGGCCCTGTTTCTTATTATGAAAGTTAGATCTGATTAACCCATTTGCTAGAATGCAATGCAATGGCGGTGGTGGTGGGGTCCATTCTTGAGCTCTTGGGTTATGCAGTGACTCTTAAAACAATACCAAATATAACCAACAGAATGGGGGGGAGGGGAACGTGAAAATAGAAAACACCATTTCTTGTATTAAAAAGCCAGCCTGATGCAGTGGTTTGAACACTGGGGTATGATTCTGGGGATCAAAGTTCAACTCCCTGCTATCCCCCCTGGTCTGGAAGGTCAAACTGAGTGAGAGTGTCTGGCCCAAAGTCACCTTGTGAGTTTCATGTCTTGCTGAATAATAAAATCTAGTAGTGCACCTACAGTGTAGAAATAAGGCAGTTGGACACCACTTTGAGTGCTATAGCTCCATTCTATCAAATCCTGGGATTTGTAGATTTACAAGATCTTTAGCATTCTCTGCCAAAGAGTGCTAGTACCTTACAAAACAAATCCCAGGATTCTGTGGGATGGAGCCATGATAGTTAAAGTGGTGTCAAAGTGTATTATTTCTACAGTGTAGATGCACCATAGATCTCCCACGTCCAATGCTCTAAGTCACCATCACCTGGCCCTGTAGAAGCCACTTTGGTTTTGCAGGCACAATTTTTTAAGACAGGTGAAAGTTTTCAGACTAGCCATGGAAACCACTTTTGCTCTCTCTCACGCTGGAGAAAGCTGAAGATTCAGAGGGTTGTTTTGGGGTTTTTATTTTTTGGATTCTCTCCCCATGTAAACTGCAAAAGAAGAAAAACAAGGAAGAAACAGACTCTCCTTGGTGTGAAACCAACCACAGTTCTGAGCTCTTGCATGCCAGAACACTGTCAAACCAATAACAAAGCGAAGAAAGGGCGAACAAAGAAGAGTGAAGTCCTTTTCAGAGCATTGTGGAAGCTGGATTGGCAAATAAGCAAAAGGATTTTTTTAAAAAGCTCTTTCTTCTACGTGCCGGAGTCTCAGAGAATCCACTTTTCATTTGCAATAAAATAAGGACAATTACGGGGGCAAGCTTGGGATAAAGTCAAGTGCTGGAGCGAATTGAGGGTGAGTGGGGGAGATAAATATGTGAAATATCTATTTCTACTTCAGCTTTCCCCCTTCCAAAGAAAAGAAATAGGACTTTATTCCATGGAGACGTTGCCATGGAAACAATGATAACTGTGAATGCATGGTGAAATGCTGACTTCGCCCCCTCCTGCCTTTTACTTTTCTTCAGCCAACTGTTGTTACTCCTTAGTGAAATGTATCTCTGAGCCATGTTTCCCTCCTGTTTGTAGAGGTACCTGCTCTTGTCATCAAAGCTGCCGAAAACACTCTAGTTCCCGTACACGCTATTGCTAAAGCCAATCTTTTCAAGACGTTGTATTATAACCCATTCAAGTGATAGCCAAGCTTGTTGGAAAGGCCTGATTGGTGCCTCCTCAACCAGATTGGTCCATGAAATTGAAGCACCTGATAGAAAAAATGGCAAATTCTCTAGGCCAGAAATCTCTATTGTGGCCTTCTTTATCTTTACGTAACTTTATGCATACTTAACTATGTAATAAGAAAGTCTGTTAGCAGAAATCCTGCTAGCTAAGTAGCACCTCTACATAGCAAAGGTGCTAAGAAATCCTGATATTGAAAAGATGCATATGAAAGAAATTGTTCTGCCAATGTTCATTGGCACTCCTTAGCTGGTGTCCCAATGCACATCAGTCCCATTGTGCATCATAGAATCATAGAGTTGGAAGAGACCCCCAAGGACCATCCAGTTAAAACCCCTGCCATGCAGGAACTCACAATCAAAGCACCCCTGCCAGATGACCATCCAACCTCTGGAGCCCTGGTGGCACAGTGGTTAAATGCCTGTACTGCAGCCACTCACTCAAAACCATAAGGTTGCGAGTTCAAGACCAGTCAAAGGGAAGGGTCTCAAGCTTGACTCAAGCTTGCATCCTTCTGAGGTCGCTAAAATGAGTACCCAGATTGTTGGGGGCAAATTAGCTTAGTTGTAAACTGCTTAGACACTGCTAGTTCAGTATGAAGCAGTATATAAATGAAGCTTGTTTGTTTTGTTTGTTTGTCTGTTTGAAAATCTCCAAAGAAGAAGACTCCACTATACTCCAAGGGAGTGTGTTCCACTGTCAAACAGCTCTTACTGTCAGGATGTTCTTCCTAATGTTGAGGTGGAATCTCTTTTTCTGTAATTTGAACCCATTGCTCTGGGTCCTATTCTCTGGAGCTGCAGAAAACAAACTTGTTCATCTTCAGTGTGACATTTCAAATATTTAAACCGAGCTAACATTATCACCTTTTAAACATCTCTTCTTCAGGCTAATTTATGAGTTCCTCTATGAAAGCAATGTCTGTTTTCAGCTCAGGATCATGGTGGGAGAGGTGCACATGTGGAGCCACTGTGCCTGAGGATGTTGGTTCTAGGTTGATGCGTATCTATCCACAATCTTTCAGTTTTATGCTCAGTCAAACATTTCATTGATTGTACATTGACATTCAACACAAACCACAGTCAAGAGATTTATGCAATGCAATCCCTATGTAAAATCTCAGCCTACACCTTCTGGTTTCTCTGTAGCAGAAATGAAAATGAATACTCACAAATGTTCCTCTCTTTGATAACAAAAGATCTCTTGTCTCATTGAGACACTCCATTGAGAAAAAGGTCAACTACCGTGAATTTTCCCCCCTTGGAGTGATTTGTGTGTGTGTGTGTAAAAAGGTTCTTTGTACAATAACTGCCACCCTGTTGCTTAGTCCCAACTGAAATAGACATCTACAATTAATCAGTTAATGATGTGTCTATTAAGTTATTGACAAATTATATTTTATTGATCATTTATATCAGTGGTCCAAAGAGTGTCCAGTTATTTAAGGCAGATGGAACGTGGTGGCTTAGTGGCTATGAAACTACATCTGATGATTATAAAGTCTGAAGGTTGGCAGTTTGAGGCCCAGATGCCATGTGATGGGGTGAGCTCCCATCTCTAGTCCCAGCTTCTGCCAACCTAGCAGTTTGAAAGCATGCAAATGCAACTAAATAAATACTTACCACTTTGGTGGGAAAGTAACAGTGTTCTGTGCAGTCATGCTGGCTACATAACCACCAGAGTCATCTTTGGACAATGCTGGCTCTTCGACTTAGGAATGGAGATAAGCACCACCCCCTACAGTTGGTTCCAACTAGACATTAATGTCAAGGGGAAACCTTTACCTTTTACCTTTACCTAAGGCAACTGTTTCATCTATCACTCTGTTTGGTAGGCTACCACTATTCTGCCCATGTCCATGAATCAGTGAATCTGCTTTGGTTTGTTATTGTTGTTGGTCTTCAAGTCATTTCCAACTTGGGGCAATCCTAGGGCAAACCTATCATGGTGTTTTCTTGGAACAGTTTGTTCAGAGACGTTTGGCATTACTTTCCTCTGATAATGAAAATGTGTGACTTACACAAGGTCATGCAGTGGGTTATAAATAAATTAAAAAATAAAACATTTATTTCTACCACACTTTTTGTGGAAACAATCAAAGCAGCTTACAATGTTAAAAGAATACACCATATATACAAAATAACCCTCTTTAAAAAAGAACTAAGCAGTTTAAGGGTAAAATTACACAAACAATTAAAACACTAATAGTGGGCAGAGCCATCAGATATTGGAGGGGGGGGTTGCTACATGGCTGAGTAATTTATTCTGGGAAGGCCTGTCGGAAGAGATCCATTTAGTGATTTGACAGATTTTGTCTGGCAGGCCATTCCACAGGCTGGGAGCAGTTGCAGAAAAAGCCCTCTGGGAGGTTGGAGTCAATATTTATAGGCTGGTCTTTATAGGCTGCAGTAAGTTCCTCCTAGAGGACCTGAGAGCATGGAGTGGATTGTATGGCAGTAGGCGATCCTTTAAATAAATTGGGCCCAAGCCATGTAGGGCTTTAAAAGTGATAACCAACACCTTGTACTGTGCCTGAAAACTAATAGGTAGCCAGTGGAGTGACTTTAATATTGGTGTTATATGATCACTCCTAGATGATCAAGTGATCACCCTGGCCACCATATTCTGTACCAATTGCAGTTTTCGAACTAGGCACAAGGGTAGCCCCATGTAGAGCGCATTGCAAAAATCAAATCTTGAGGTTACCAGTGCACATACTACAGTTTCAAGGTCTCCTGGTTACAGGAAAGGGCGCAGCTGGTGTATCAGCTGAAGCTGATAACAGGCACTCTTGACTGTCACATTCATCTGATTTCTCATGTGAAGAGATGGGTCAAGAAGTACCCCCAGACTGCGAACACAGTCCTTTGAGGAGAGCAAACCCCTCTAGAACTGGAGGTTGCAACTCAATGATTGGTCTAGGGGCCCCTACTGTAAGTACCTCCGTTTTGTCTGGATTCAGTTTGAGCTTGTTTTCCCTCATCCAGTCCATTACTGCCATTCACCCAGTCCACTCAGACCACTGCACCATATTGGTTCTCTCTTGGGTTCAAAAGCAATTAAGTAAGATACTGTATGTTCCATGGTGCTCAACCTTATTTTCCAAAGAGACTGATCACTTTGAAGTGTTCTTTTAAAGTTCAGAGTATGTCTACTACTCCCTGATAAGGGAGGCACTACTGCCATGGGATACTCTTTGTCAAACATATGCTCATTTCAGCATACAATCTCATCTTGGAGCAATAGCTCCCACGTTGTTGAAACAAGGAGTAAATAGAGCCAGAAGAACAGAATACCATGAAGATACATTTTGGAGGTAAACCCGGGGGGGGGGGGTGTTGCCTTTATCAGGTTTATTTTTTTTAACAGCTCCTGCTACTCTCCTTTCTTTTCTGATTAAAACTATTGGCTTCAGAATTGAGACAGCTGAAAGCCACATAATAAATCTTCACACAGGTGTTTTTTTTCCCTTTGCAACCTTTAAGAATGACAAATCCAAGGACAGTATTCAGCCATCGGCTCTGCTTTTTTATCCAAATAAATCAAGGTATTCAGTGTTGAATAATTGTCAGCAGGCTTAGGATTATTACTGATACTGTATTTATTGGTTAAATTACCATAGACCCTGTGTTTGGTATTCTGTACTTCTATCTAATTTTTTTATAAATGTGAAAAAAAAAACACATTCCTGTAGGGAGGTTAGAAGAAATGTAGAGGTGGGTGTTCCTTTGGATTAGATATCAAGATGTGCCAGGAAGAAATACGGTTGTCATACCAACATGAAGCAAACCTCAGATTTTCACTTACAGTTTTGAAATAATTCTGAGATCATCACTGGGATGATTCTGAATCTGCACAGTGAACAGTGGAGAGAAAGAAAGAACATGTCTCTGAGATGCACTACAACACATAGGTCAAGATGCTGCACTATGTTTGGGTAGTATAAATCTAGGCTCTATGCAACTGATTGTGTATCTGCCAATGAGCATGCATATTGTCCGATTATACAATGTAGAAAGCACAAGGACTGTTTCTGAAATCCCACTGAATCAGGTGGTGCACTGAAATCATTAGCAAATTACTCTGCCCTCAACTCTTACAATTTGGCACAGAAAGTCCCAATTAATCCTCTGTTCATCTGCTTTTCAAATGTCCCAGTTTCTCTTTTCTTTTCCTGCACTCCCCCTTTGTGTTCATCTTATTTTAATCTTGAAAACTGTGTCCAAAATATAAAAATAGTTTACACAGTACAAGTGCCAGAATGTTAACCCACCTTTAAAAAACCAACTGGGCCACTTTGCACATTTTTTAAAAAGCATATACCCACCTACTGTCCAGTTTGGAAAGGGCAGTCCTGATTAACCCTCTGTCATCCCACATCTGAACCCTTGAATCCCATGTTGGGAGAAAGGTGAGATATAAACTCAATAAATGCATATAATATAATATTTTAAAAATTATCTGGTTTCTTCTCCTCCCACTTTCTCCCTTTGTCTTCATCTTACTTCAATTGCTGCAAAATGAGTTGTATGTGCAAAAGTAATTTGCACCTAATTCATTCAGCAGGATGGATAGGACGGAACCTTTTTCTTCCCAGTAGGCTCAGGCAAAAGCAAACCAGTGCAGCCTCTCCTAGCTTGCCTGTACTTTATTATTAATAACTTTTCCCATCTTGACCATTGTGAACTGGTGAGATTCTATCTGAAATCCCACATTGTGGTGGATAGTGTAGATCTACAATCATGTATTTACAGTACATGGTGACTGTGCTCCACCACCCTCCTGCTAAATCCAAACATTATACAACCAATGGTGTATCTGCCAATATGTCTGCTAATTGCCCTTCAGTGCAAATGCACAGTGACTATTTCTTCAACCTCACTGAAGAAAGTACCATGCTGAAGGCACTTATGAATAGTTGCACACCATCCAAGAATGCACACCAACTAGTTGGGAGTAACCAACAGATTCCAGTCATGCAGTTGTGCTTTCTTGGATGGTGTGCAACTAGTCATAAGTGCCTTCAGCATGGTACTTTCTTAGCAGAAGGGTGGTGGAGCACAGTCACTATGTAAATACATGATTGTAGATCTACACTAACCACCACAATATGGGATTTCAGATAGAATCTCACAGAAGAGAAATTTAGGAATCTAAATACAAGGCAGGCCTTTATATTAGGCAGAGGGCAGCATTCACTTCATACTACAGAATTTAGATATCATTAAAAAACTATATATAGTTATTTTTTATTATTATATTTTTACTTCCAGCAAGGTCAAGGGAGGTACTTGTGAGGTTTTTCATTTCCACTGACAAAATAATTTGGCTGGCCCTGGGTTCCATGTAGCTGGAGTTTTAGAGAGTGATGAATACTTGTATTGTTGTCTCAAATAGCAAAATATCTTGGTCTTGTACTAGAAAAACCTCAAAATGTGATAGTACAGCACATGAAGATGATAATGAGGATAGAACTATCTGCACTATTCACATATTCCATCCAAGATATAAAAGTATATTGAGTTGTCGCTGCTGCTACTGCTGCTGCTGTTATTATTCTGTGCCTTCAAGCCATTACTGACTTATGGAGACCTTAGGGCAAACCTATCATGGGTTGTCTTGGCAAGATTTATTCAGAGGCAGGTTACCACTGCATTCCTCTAAGGACTTTATCATATCAGACTGCTGTCCCATCACATTTGTGGTAGTTTAAAAATGGAAGTATGCCCACTTGGCATAATTTATTTTCACACTTTCCCCCATGATAGCATTTTGGTGATCCATGATCAAGTGATTTGTTTTTAGCACTACCAAACTTTTCCGTCCAGGTGGAACAAGTAATTGCACCTTCAGACTGTCTCCTGAAGTTGTCTGCTGTATGAATTTGCACAACTAAGCTGACTTTGGGAAAGTGTTGGCAGCTGCAATTGCTTGTCGTCCCTTTCCGAAGCACTGGGCTGCTGTGTGCACATTCACCCAACAGCCCCAGGGTTCGGGGGGGGGGGGGGGGACACAAGTGACCACAGCTGCCAACCGCCTCCTGAAGCTGGCTGCTATGTGAATGTGCACACAGTAACCAGCTTTGGGAAGATATTGGCTGCCATAATTACTGTTCCATCTCCACTTCTGAAGTATGGAGATGCTGCATGTACATTCACACAGTAGCCCCTGCTTCAGGAAAGGAGGACAAGTGATGGTTGCCAATCACGTCCTGAAACCAATTGCTGTATGAAATGTTCACTCAGCAGCCAGCTTAAGGAGTTTGTTAGCAACCATGATCGTTATGAGGGGAAGAGGAGTGGAATCAAATCCATTCACACTATGTGACTCCTTGAGAAGCAGAACTGCAGTGGGAAGGACCTATTGCATGAAGGCAGTAAGAAAACAGCTATGAGACTGAGAGCCTGTTGCTGAATTTTGCTCATCAATGAAAAGATGCACTACAGTAATGAATGGATTGCAAGATGGTACCAGGACGGACACAATGTCACATGATAGGTCCAGTCAAAGGTTTTTTTTCCAGTTAAAATTCTACTTTTATAGCCTTGTGTGATGAAGTTCTAATGCTGAGGGAGTGTAATTTGCCCAATGTAAGCCAGTGAATTTCCACGATGAAACAGAAATACAAACTCTGGTCTCCCAAAATCCCAGTTCAGCCCCCAAACCACTACATCTTGGGGCAGAGAGTTAACAGAAGGACTGTTGGGTCCTGAGCATGATGGTCACCAGTTTCCAAGCAAAGCCAGGAAATGCCCTTTTACTTTGTATGTAATGAAACTGCTGGATGGGTTACCATGGGGAAGCTAAAGCTAATCACTCCATCAAATTCCAGCAGGGATTCAATATCCATATGGGGAGAAAATGTATCCATCCAGAGTCAAGCTGTGTAATGATGCACTTTGAGAAGGAATTAAAAATCCTCCTGCTTCAGAGCTAAAACCGTTTACTAGATATGGGCTATGGCGAGATTTTGATGATAACAGATTATCTCACATCTGGCCATCCTAAGGTCCTTGTGTTTCTATTGGGCTGCTGATAAAGAAGTATTATTGAATTATATTGTTCACAAATTGAATATGATACACACACACACACACACACACACACTTTTCTTTGTTCTTCCTGTCTTCTATTGAAGATTATATTATTTGTTGTTACCTGCCCTTGAGTTGACCTCTACTCATGGTAACCCTGTGGATGGGACACCAAGAACCCCTATCCTCAACCACTTTGCTTATATCCTGAAGGTTCAGATCCATGAACTCCCTGATTGAGTCTATCCTTCTGGCATGTGGTCTTCATTTCTCTTTACTTTCTTCCACCTTTCACAGCATTATCACCTTTTCTAATGAGTTGTGCTTTCTCATGATATGGGAAAAGTATGCCAGTTTTAATTTAATCATTTGGCCTCCAGGGAGAGTTTAGGCTTGATCTATCCTAGGGCCCATTTGATTGTCTTTTTGGCCATACATAGGCGGGTTACAGATGGGCAAAAAGGGGTGTGTTCATGACGTCATGAAGGTAGAGCCTTCAGATGGCCCTTACCTGAATGCCACCATGAACATGCCGCCCGCACGCCCCAAGCAGGAAGAAGCGGCATTAAAAAGGTGCTGCTTTTCCCCGCTTCTTTTCTATATAGTGCGCAGCTGCGCATCTCCGTCTGTAAGCTGCTGCACCGGTACGCCAGAATTGCTACGCTGCTAATTTAAGTTGCCCATTTAAAAGCTCCGTGTCTGCTGCGTCGCATAATGAGTCGGGGTCCTGGAACATGCGCAGTTTGCAGTCAGGCTTTAATTGCAGCATCAGCTGCCATGCAGGTGTGGAAGCTGCAGCACAGCTGCAGCGCATTTTAAGACTTTTAACCCTAACCCTAACCCTAACCCTAACCCTAGAGCTGCATGTACTTTAAATATTTACATATGTACAAGGGAGGTGATGGGGGATGGCATGGGGACAGCGGTGGCAGCGGCGACAGCTGTGGCTGTGCATTGCAGATTCAGCAAGAGCACGGGGACCAAAGGAGAGGAGGCATCCATGATGCTGGTGACATTGGCTATGTGCAAGCGGACAAGGATGCCAACACCAGCTGATCACCAGCTGGCAGGAGACCACCTTTGTTCTTGGCCAGGGCGGGGGAAAAAGTTTAAAGGGGCTTGGGTGGTTTAAATGTGCACATATGCTTTCTGCCAGCCGGCAAAAGAAAAAAAAAAGGCCCGTTTTTGGCCACCTGTGAGGAAGCTGCCTCTCTCTTTGCGGCGTCCTCCGAGGCGGCGGTATGGAAGCTATGGGTCAGAAAAGGCCCCAGGTGAGGCGTCTTCACTGCCCCCCATGTGGAAGCCCCATACACCTTAGCCACGCCCCTGGGGCGGGCGGTCTGGAGGCTCCGTATTCAGCAGAATACACCTCCAAGACGTCTTCCCCTGCCCGTCTGTATCCTGCCATAGTATCCTCAGCACTCTTCTCTAGCACTATATCTCAAATGAATTTATTTCTGTTCACATTCTTCAATGTCCAGCTCTCATATCCATACAAGGTGATTGGGAATACCACTAACTTTAGTGTTCAGTGTTATATCTTTGCACTTTTAGATTTTGCCTAGTTCCTTCATAGCTGCCCATCCCATTATTAGTCTTCCGATTTCTTGATTGCAGTCTCTGTTCTGATTAATGTTTAATTCAAGATATGGGAAATCTATACTTTGTTTTTTTCCATCATCTAAGATGAATTCATTTAAATATTCTGTGATCGTTATTTCCCCCCCCCCCCCAACATTCATTGTTAAGCCTACCTTAATGCTTTCTTATTTGGCTTTCTTTAGTAATTGTTCCAAGTCTTTCTTTTTTTTTTTTGTTTTCTGCTAGTAGTATGGTGACATCTGCATATCTTAGTTTGTTGATGTTCCTTCCTCTGCTCTTCACTTTTCCTCCCTCTGAGTCCAAGCCTGCCCTGTGTATGATCTTTTCTGCATACAGACTGAACAAATAGGATGCAGGCTTCTCTGACCCCTTTGCTAGCTGGGAACCATTCTGTTGAGGATGGTGTGCAAATCCTCAAACGTTTGGCAAACATATTTAACATCTTCTCCCATATGCTCCCCACCCCATCCAACTGAGTTAATTGAGTTCAAACTACTTTTGCACTGTGGACTCAATTTACCCAGCTGAAGTGAGGGAAGTGGAAAGAAAGGAAGAGAGAAAGTGAGATATTTTGAAACCAGCTGAAAAAGTGGAAAGACAGAGGAATAATCAGGAAGCCAAGTGGAAGGTATTCACATGTTCATGCACACACCCAACTGCATACAACAATCTGCATGTGCAGGAGCATCTGTGTGTACAATGGTACCACATGCACAACACCACTTCCACAATTCTGAACGCATATGGATCTTCTCATCTGACAAAAATCTTCCACCCCTTCCTTGGGGTGACATAGGCACGTGTAAGAGCCTAACAGGATTCTGGTTCCAATCCATGTTCTCTGCGACAGTTTCACTGCTCTCTCTAGTTAAGAAGGACATAATAAATAAGAGCTTTAAGTAAATAATTACAAGCCATTCTAGCTACCTGGATATCTGTTATAGTAAAGGTGGACGTGTTTGCATTGAATGTCTCATCATACAAACATGTACTGTCCCTAAGTATGCTCCCTGGCTACCATTTTGGTGACATTCATCAGAGGGTAAGCCCCACTGAAAACAGTGAAGCCTATATCAGAGTATACATGCATAGGATTATGTTCTAGGAGCAGGTGGTCAACTGTGGGGCGATTATGGGGCCACACTCGCCTCTCAGGAGACTTGGAGGCTTCCCTGCCACACACCCCACAAAATAAAAATCAAATTTTGTTTGCCTCCAATCTCACTCTAGAGTTGGAGGGGGGGCATTTTTCACCAAGTTTTTCTCTAGGATCTTACTTCTCAATCCACTAGTGACAATGCTATGTATAATCCACAGGTGATTTGCAGCCGATCAGAAGAGTACAACAGCCGCCAAGAACTTTGTAATGGCACAAACGAAGGGCCTATTCTTCGAAATCCCGGCAACCATGATAAAGGGAGGACCCCTAGGCTTCCAACTTCTGCCGAGGTTGAATTCTGTTTAAGTCTCACTCAGTATGAAGCTGGAACCATGGACAAAATGGCCAACTTCAGCTTTAGGAACACTTTGGAAGGTAACCTCCTTTCCCCTTTCTTTCTAATGTTGTATTTGCATGTGAATCTACACACTCTTCTGGCCAAGAAAGGCTTCAGAACTTGAACATGGTTTAAATCTGAGTGTGTCGTTTCACTCAAAAAAGAGCTTATCTCATCTTAGTGCAGCATTCTTACACGAGAACAGCAACATGATTCAGCAAATGGTGCTATTTCTTAGCACAGAACAAATGCAGACAAGTTCCATATTCAGATGACAATATGTTAGACTGCATCTGCACTGCAGAATTAATGCAGTTGGACATTGCTTTAACTACCATGGCTCAGTGCTATGGAATTCTGGGATTTGTCAGAGAACTCTGGTGCCACAACAAACTACAAATCCCACGATTCCACAGGATGGAGCCATGACAGTTAAAGCAGTGTCTTGTTGTTTCTTGTTGCATACCTTCAAGTTGCTTCCAACTTATGGTGACCCTAAATTGAATGTAGCGTGAGGTTTTCTGGGCACGATTTGTTCAGAGGAGGTTTGCCATTGCCTTCACCTGAGGCTGAGAACATGTCACTTGCTCAAGGCCACCCAGTAGGTTTCATGGCCAAAGAGGGAATCGAACTCTGATCTCTAAAGTCATAGTCCAACACTCAAATCACTATGTCATGCTGGCTCTTTAAGCAGTGTCATATTGTATTAATTCTGCAGTGTGGCAGCAGCCTTAGTTTAATAATCAAAGTCATGAACAAGTTTTTTTGGCCATACACAAAGCATACCCTCTAACAATTCACAAAAGAAAACGAGGACAAATGTGGCTGAGCCTCATCAATGTGGTCAAAACGTGGCTAGGCAATAAGAGGTCCAAAGTTGTTAAGGAGGAAGAACAATAAGAAGTAGTCAACGTCCTGGTACAGAGCACCCAAAAAAGGCGGTCTGCCAGCACCCTGGTTTGCTCCACAAGGAAGCCACAGCGGACAAACCATGCGGCTCCCTCGCATAGCAAAAAGAACCCACGAAAAATGGGTTCTTTTTGGGGCACCATAATGATGCCACAGTGCACCAATGGCACACTCGTGACATCATTATGGCACTGCAACGTGCAGACGCTAGGCATCCGTTGTATCAAAATGGCAGTGCCCTGCACGTGATGAGGGCACCCTATAGGCCTGTCTGGACCAGGCCTAAATTAGTAGTGTTCAGGGTGATGGAGAAACCTCAGAATTTATGTACTGAATTTAATAAAGACAAGACTCCACTCCCTCCTCTCTTTCCTGCTGAGTTCATTGTGTGTGATCTACCTGTGCACTTTGCACCCAATTTGCAGCAACTGAAGTAAACTGCAGATGAAGGGGGAATGCGGGAGAAGAAGAGATAAACTGGAACATTTTAAAAGCACTTGAGCAAATGGGGCAGTAGAAGATAAACCAAAGCTGTCCCTACCAAACTGAGATAGTTGGAGAATAGACATAGCCCCTTCTTTCCTTCATATGAAGAAAGTCACAATAAGTTAGGAGGTTTCTAGTTTCTGATAATGGCTGGCAGCTTGCGACAAATGTGGACCTAAATCCAATTTGACACTGGCAGAAGTCATTGTTTTGGTCATTGTAAAATCTGGAATACTTTATCAACTTTGTCCAAATGCCCCCCTGGCCCTCTTTTTCCTGCTGCAGCTCGCCACTAGTTTACTGGTTTACTGTTTGGTGGGGAATGGGGAGCAGCTAAAACTGAATGCATAGAAACAATGACTGCTTCTGCACTGCAGAGATAATCCTGTTTGACACCACTTTAACTGCCATGGCTCAGTGTTATGGAAATCTGGGAACTGTAGTTTTGTGAGAGAGAAGGCTAGATATCCCACAAAATTACAATTCTAAGAATTCCATAACATTAAGGCATGACAGTTAAAGCTGTTTCACATTGCATGATATCTGCAGTGTAGATGAAGCCAATTTCATCCTCTGGGATCTCCAAACAACCCCTGAGAAATGCAGTGGGATGCTTTACATTGCACATTCAGCTATAGGAATTTAGCTGGACACTCATCCACTCCTGCTTTCACTTTCCACTTGCCAGAAAATGGCCATGCTGGAAGCATTGCAGTAGGTAAAAAGTTATTTGGGTGTGTGTGGGAAAGGAGGTATGGATTGGTGTCCCCCAATCCAGGATCTTGGACATTGTGTTAGGATGGAAGCTAGGCTAATCGGTTTTAAAACAAACTACAGTTTGGAGACCCTGGCTTGCTCCAAAACTATTAATCATGGATTCATGGTTTGGACAAAATGGGAAGCTTTGTTGAATTAAAGACTTCTGTTTTCATTATCTCATCCTGTTAATGGAAAAGCAAAATGATTGCATGTATGAGCAGCAAAAGGCTAATTCATCCCTTTGCTTATGTTTCAAGATAATAAAGCCATTTTTTTTTTTTTTTTGCAAAGTCTTCCACTAGCTGTTGTACAAATTTTTAAAGAAAAGTGCCACTGCCAGAATTTTTTTCCACACAATCTGGATCCAACCCAATATATCTTAGTAAGAAATTGTACAAAGAAGCTTATAAAACAGAAATATCCTTGTCTGATTTCATGGCTATAACTGCCCAAATAGCTAATGTCATGCTTCTTCCGGCATGAATGGAAACATCATATTGTAGCTCCATAAGAGGCAACAAATCATGAAGCAAAATAGGAGGGACGCAGAGAGAGGGAGGGAGGGAGCACTCAATTATAAGCTAGGAGACACCTCCAGCATTTGCATTTTAATGTGAATTTACCTAATTTGCCATTTTGAACCAATGTGTGAACCAAAACTCAGTTTTCTTTTAAAACTCAGTTATCCTTTGAAAAATTTGTCTGGATTTTGCAATGATGCATGCATTTAATTTTTTTAAAAAAATAAAGCATACAAAATTGAAGGGAAGTACATACAAATGTGTTTCTTAATCAAAATAGCATTCAAGAAGTCATCATGATGATGATGTGGACAAGATCCTTGGAAGTGTTCGGAAGACAACCTGCTCCCTCGATCCCTGTCCCTCATGGTTAGCGGCTCAGGGGGGACCGGCAGTAACGACATTGTTACGCCAGATTATTAATACATCTCTGAGGGATGGGCAATTTCCAACTGATTTGAAATTGGCCACTGTAAAACCTCTATTAAAAAAGCCCTCCCTCGACCCCCTGATACATAGTAATTATCGGCCAGTCTCGCTGCTGCCATTTCTGGGGAAGGTGATCGAGAGGGCAGTTGCAACCCAGCTTCAATCGGTCTTGGATGAAACGGATTATCTGGACCCATTTCAAACTGGCTTCCGGGCGGGTTACGGGGTTGAGACGGCCATGGTCGCCTTGGTCGATGATCTCCGTCTGGGCATCGACAGGGGAAGCGTGTCCCTGTTGGTGCTCTTGGACATCTCAGTGGCTTTCGATACCATAGACCATGGTATCCTTCTGGAGCGCCTGGCAGAGGTGGGAATCGGGGGCACTGCGCTCCAGTGGTTCTGGTCCTACCTCTCTGGGAGGTTCCAGATGGTGCAGCTGGGAGACGTGTGCTCCGATAAGAGGGCCCTTAAAACTGGGGTCCCTCAAGGAGCCATTCTGTCTCCCATGCTATTTAACATTTACATGAAACTGCTGGGAGAGATCATCCGGAGACATGGGGCGCGGGGTTATCAGTACGCTGATGACACCCAAATAATTTTCTCTATGTCTCCGACTGACGCAGTGACTGAGGATGGCGTCTCTCCTCTCGTGGCATGCCTGGAGTCAGTAATGGGCTGGATGAGGGAAAACCGACTCAAACTGAATCCAGAGAAAACGGAGGTACTTGTGATAGGTTCCCCTGGTCCAGGAATGGCGGTGGTTCCACCTGTCCTGAACGGGATCACGCTTCCTGTGAAGGACTCCGTGCGCAGTCTGGGAGTGCTTCTTGACTCGTCGCTACACCTTACATCTCAGGTGAATGCGACGGTCAAGAGCACTTGTTATCAGCTTCGGCTTATCCGCCAGCTGCGCCCATACCTGGCCCAGAGGGACCTTGAAACGGTGGTACACGCTCTGGTAACCTCTAGATTGGATTTCTGCAATGCGCTCTACATGGGGCAACCCTTATACCAAACCCGGAAGCTACAGTTGGTACAAAATATGGCAGCCAGGCTGGGCACTGGTACCTCCAGGGCCAGCCATATTACACCCGTGCTTAAAGATCTGCATTGGCTGCCTATTTGCTTCCGGGCTCAGTACAAGGTGTTGGTGATTACCTATAAAGTCCTACATGGCTTGGGCCCAGGATACCTGAAGGACCGCCTCTCCCCATACATTCCGCCCCGCACCCTCAGAACTTCTGGGCAGCAACTACTCAGGGTTCCAGGGACCAGACTCTCCTCCACAAAAAGGAAGACGTATTCCAGCGTCGCCCCTGCCCTTTGGAATATGCTGCCCACAGAGCTCCGCTCGGCCACCTCCCTAGCTCAGTTTAGAAGGGACTTGAATACCTTCCTATTTCGAGCTGCATTCCCCGAATGAGTTCCTGATGGCCTTCCTCCCTCTTTGGTCGGCAAGATGGCTGGCTGATGGGGTTTTGACTTGTTTTTAATATGTGTATATTATTGTATTGTGTTTGATTTTATTGTAATGTTCACCGCCCTGATCGATGGAAGGGCGGTATATAAATAAATTTTTTATTTATTTATTTATATTAGCAACATCAGGCAGCCACCTTTCAACCAGTAGGGGACAGACTCCTGCCAATCCCAGTGGCTGCTTACTGGTAAAGGGGGGGGGCTGCCATGGGAAGGGTCTGGCCAGAATGCACTATGTATCACTGTAGTTATGGTGCTATATAGTATGCAGTAGTCATGTGGAATTCTTTCCAGCTCTATGATCATACAGAATTCCAACTGTTTTTAATGTTTGGTCTGTACTGAACTGAACAGTAGAAGAAAATGAGAATGGAGAGAAGCTATAACTGACAGATTTGTTCATTTGAAGTCTCAGTTAATATCAAGGTGTTCTACGGCTGAGATCCAAAATCTGCTAAAGGTATGGGCGGAAATCATGTAGCCAGATGTTGCTTAACTGCATTTCTCAGAATTCCTCACCATTGTCTATGCTGGCTAGGATTGCTGGAAATTAGAGTCCATTCACATCTGGAGGACTTCATGGTGCCTCGACTTAGAGCACCTCAAAGGCCATAGTCACCCCCATGCAGATGGTAGATTCTCTCCAATAAGTTTGACTGGTGATATAGATGACAGGCAAGTCCAAGGAGAAGTGGCAGCTGATGATGTTGGCCCTGTTAATCAAAAATTCCTTGTTCTTTGACCCTATAATCCTTTGGACCCTTACTTGCTGAAGAGTAAAGCAGAGAACATTACCCACTTTCTTGTTAGAGGTAGCAACTTTAACATACCCATAGTTGCTAGTTTGCAAGTCTCTCTAAGAATTTAGCCAATGCATGAATTTACGTCAATCTCCTGTTTGTTAGTCCCAGTCACATCGTCTCTCTTTTTGCATCCATTGTTCTGCAGTTACTTTGTTTCTTAATCCTCCATTTTGTTGTCTGCAGTTGTTCTTTCACTCACTCACTTCCATATTTGAACACTACATTTGAAAAAAATATTATGAAACCTTTAGTATTTGTAAGTACTTCATATGTTCTTACAGAGAAGGTTAAGCCTGCTTTATTTCTCTGCTAGATCCTTGTGTGTTGGAGAGGGGGGTTTGGAGAGGGGGGTTACTGGTTGTTGCTCACCTTCTGCTTGCGAATACTAAATATCTTCCTTGCATGAGATACACTACTCTCACACACATGCCCCAACAAATAAAAATGCTGTGTGATTATGTGGTGCCACCAAATAGTCTGCCATTACCCAAACTGTGTAGAAGTGATGTGAAGCACCTGCCAACAGCTGAGTCTATCAGAAGACCACTGCAAACTCTCAATTAAATCATGGCAAAGGTGAGAGAGTTAATTGCAAAGGTCAGGAGAGCAGTTTCATGAGAACATTTCAAGGCTTTCACTGTGAAATGCAAAAAAGGTTCCATAAAGTTTATGCATGTCAGTTTATGACCACACATGCCTGTGTGGTGAGAATCAATATAGTATGATGATTAGAGGCTTGAATCCCTATTCTTACTCCCAGCCAGAGTAGAACCATTGTATCAATTGGATTTACCTATGTATTGACTTAGCAATAGCAGTGGGGTCTACTCTAGTTGGAACTAGCCAACAGGAGTCCTGCCACAGTGTTGGACTGGGACTTCGGGGTTTCGGGTTTTGATCTTTACAACATAGGGCATACCTTACAGGATTATTGTGAGGATAAATTAGCGAGCCAGCAAGCCAGGTGCTTATGGAAAGAAACATGAGGCTGAGCATGTAACAAATAAATAAGCCAAATGTCATGAATCTGTAGCAGTTTTACAAGTGTTTGATAGATCACCCACCTGACTTTAGTGTCTGAGAATTCAAAAACAGTACTTGCCAAACACAATGGTAGATTGTTTTATGGTGGATGGACTGAGTTGGCTCAGTTGGTCTTAAAAGTATGTTCATACTTGATTCTTTTTGTGTGTGTGCGCAGGCATGCATACCCTGATCAAACTGCCAATGTTACAGACAAGCAAACAAATTTCACAGATGAAAACCACGACATGTTGAGAGCCATATCAGAGTGTGATCAAAAAGGTGGGGCTATACATGAAGAGAGAAAATTTTATCAATGGGGAAGAACACACAAAACTACAATTTTAAGAAATCTTGGAATTTATGTTCTGAGTTTAGCAAGGGCAAGACTCCACCCCCTTCTTTCATCTCCTTTCTGGATATCTCAGTGCAAACTACTTCTGCACATTCAACTCCATCTGCCACAACTGAAACAAAATGAAGATAAAGCAAGAAAGTGAGAGGAGAAGAGTGAAACTGGATCATTTTTGCAGCAGCTGAAAAAGTGAGACAACAGAGGATTGACTGGGTCTGTCCTTGCCAAAGATTTTTTTAAAACCCTGTGTGGTGTGCCACAGGGTTCTGTCCTGGGTCCAGGGCTATTCAACGTCATTATCAATTACTTGGATGATAAAATAGATGGCTTGCTTATCAAATTTGTGGATGACACCAAAATAGGAGGGGTAGCTAATACCACAGAGGACAGGATCAAAATTCAAAATGACCATAACAGATTAGAATGCTAAGTCAAAATGAACAAAATGAATTTCAACAGAGAGAAATGTAAGATACTACAACTAGTCAGTAAAAATGAAATGCACAGATATAAGATCTAGAAACCATGCCTTATGAGGAACGACTTAGGGAGTTGGGGATGTTTAGCCTGGAGAAGAGAAGGTTAAAAGAAGATATGATAGCCCTGTTTAAATATTTGAAGGATGTCATATTGGAGGGAGCAAGCTTGTTTTCTGCTGCTCCAGAGACTAGGACCCGGAACAATGGGTGCAAGCTACAGGAAAAGAAATCCCACCTCAACATTAAGAGGAACTTCCTGACAGTAAGGGCTGTTCGACAGTGGAACATACTCCCTCGAAGTGTAATGGAGGCTCCTTCCTTGGAGGTCTTTAAGCAGAGGCTGGATGGCCATCTGTTGGGGAAGTTTTGATTGAGATTTCCTGCATGGCAGGGGTTGGACTGGATGGCCCTTGTGGTCTCTTCCAACTCTATGGCGTGTTACAGACCACCCTTTTGGGGCGGCCTGCATCTGGCCCTTTCCCTGTCGGATCGGGGCCTCATCTGCCTTCAGTGGCAGCCTCTGAGGCCCCGATCCGCTGCTTTCCAGGCCACAGGGAAGCACCAAAAGGCTGCTTCCCTGTGGCCTGGAAAGGGGTGTCCTTGGGGCTTCATGCCCCAAGGACACCCGAGGGCGGTGGGGACACACAGAAAGAGGCTGCTGTGCCCCTTTCTGCTTTGCGTCGCTGGTGCTGCCGTCTGAAGGCTGCGCCAGCGACGCAAAGCTGGAAGGAGCTCCAAAATGGAGCTCCTTCCGGAGCCGCGGAAAGGCCCTCGCGCAGTGCCGGGATGTCACTTCCACAGCACCCCGTTTGGAGGCGGCGTGGTGGTGACGTCCCCATGGCGGCACCCATGTAGAATGGGCACCGCCATTTTGTACATCCCCAGGACGTACCTTTCCTAACCCTAGTACGTCCTTGGGACGTACTTTACACCCGTCTGTAACGGGCCTAAGATTCTATGAAAATAGGTGACACCTGGCTTGGCGGCATTGCATGTAAAAGGGATCTAGGAATCTTAGTGGACCATGAACGAAACATGAGTCAGGAATCTGGTGCAGCAGCTAGAAAAGCCAATGTGATTTTAGACTGCATCAACAGGAGTCTAGTGTTTTTAGAGAAGCAATGGTGTCACTATATTCTGTTTTGGACCTCACCTGGAATACCATGTCCAGTTCTGGGCATCATGATTAAAGAAGGATATTGATAAGATGGAAGTGTCCATAGAAGGGTAACCAAAATGGGGAAAGTTCTGAAAACCATAGCCTGTGAGGAGAGGTTTAGAAAGCTGGGTATGTTTAGCCTGAGGAAAAGAAGGTTAAGAGGGGCTGGGTGGCCATCTGTTGGAAGGATTTGGACTGAGTATTCCTGCATGGTTGGGACCTGGGCTGCATGGCCCTTATGGTCTCTTCCAACTCTATGATTTTATGAATCTGGAGAGTTGGATGGCAAGTGCATTGGGAGACACTTGAGAACATTTGAGACCGTGTGCTTGAGACCGTGTGCTCGTTGCTGAAGGGGCGGAGCGTCTGTGAGTCACATCTGTGAGTCACAAGGGGCGGAGCTAGCAGACTAGCTTTATATACCAACTTCCAGAATTTTAGTTTTCTTTAACTCAACAACTCTACTCAAGTGGCATCAGGTTAGAATCAGACACTGAAACAGAACCTTCCCTTTAAGTGTAAGATAGCAGCCAGTACATTCCTTTAAAGAAGTATTCCCAGTAGATTGACTGTTATATTCATTACTAAAGACTTTGCAGTATGGACAACGAGGGATCTGCTGCAGTCACCTTGTGGGTGACTCTTGTGGGATGTTTCTCTTCTTGCCTACAGAAGTGGAGAACTTCACAAGCACCAAGTGCAAGTTGGTAGTACTCTTGGAGGAGAAAGTGCAGCAGCTGGAGTCCAGAGTAGCTACACTTCAGCATATTAGGGAACAAGAGGATTTCCTGGACACAATAGAACTAACCATCTTGGATGAGTACCACGCAGAGGAAGATGCTAGGGTGGAAGAGGTCACTTGCCAAACAGAGGAGGCAGACAGCTGGAGGAATGTCACAAAGAGAAGTAAGCCAAGAAGGATTTTTTCAGGGAGCTTGCAGCTAGAGAATCGATTCAAAGCTCTTTCCCATATCAAGGAGGATGAAGAAGAGCAGCATGGACAGACTTCAGGGACAGAGCAGGGGAGCCTGAGAGTCCCACCCGAGGGAACAGTCGCTACTAAGCCTCGGAGGAGGCGTGTGGTCGTAGTGGGGGACTCCTTGCTCAGGGGTACAGAAGCAGTGATTTGTAGGCCTGACAAGATGTCTCGAGAGGTGTCTTGTCTTCCAGGTGCAAAGATCCGGGATGTGACAGAGAGGCTGACAAGACTGGTCAAGCCTACTGACAAATACCCCTTCCTTTTGGTCCACGTGGGAACTAATGATACTGCAAGACACAGCATTCAGAACATCAAAAGGGATTACGAGGCGCTTGGTAGGAAGCTGAAAGGAATGGATGTACAGGTTGTCATCTCGTCTCTTCTGCCAGTTGAAGGGCAACGGTTCAGGAAGGGAGAGGAAAATAGCGGATGTGAACAACTGGCTTCGCAGATGGTGCCACCGAGAAGGATTTGGATTCTTCGATCATGGGCTGCGGTTCCATGAGGAGGGACTTCTTGCAACAGACGGGTTGCATCTCACGCCAGTTGGAAGAAATGTTTTTGCCAACAAGAACTTGATCAGGAGGGCTTTAAACTGAGTTCCGAGGGGAAGGGAGACAATATTAAGGAAGGCGAAAGGGATGGCGAAAATAGTCAAACTGACATAGAGGAAACAAGGCAAATAGTGCAAGGACCCAACAGAGGGAGGCAAAAAAACTTGCACAGGCAGCAAGTAAAAGGGAACCATGGTCTGCGATGTCTCTACACTAATGCACAGAGCATGGGAAATAAGCAAGATGAACTCGAACTCCTAGTACAACAAAGCAAATATGATATAATAGGCATCACTGAAACCTGGTGGGATGAGTCTCATGATTGGAATGTGGAAATAGAGGGGTATAACCTTATTAAGAGAAATAGGCCAAACAGGAAAGGAGGAGGAATAGCACTATATGTCAGAGATATTTACACCAGTGAAGAGATCCTGGACATCAATCATGGAAGCCAGGTGGAGAGCATCTGGATAAGAATCAAAGGGGAGGGAAACAACAAGGATGTTACGGTGGGAGTCTACTACAGAGGAACTTCCTGACAGTAAGGGCTGTTCGACAATGGAATGATAGAGTCTCCTTCCTTGGAGGTCTTTAAACAGAGGCTGGATGGACATCTGTCGGGGATGTTTTGATTTGGATTTCCTGCATGGCAGGGGGTTGGACTGGATGGCCCTAGTGGTCTCTTCCAACTCTACGATTCTATGATTCTATGATTTTTATACAAAAAAAATGGAGAATGGGGCTTGTGGGGAACAGCCTTTCAAGGTCCCTTGGAGATGCTAAAGCTAGAGAACGTGGAATGGCAGAGGGTTAATTAGTGCTGTCCTTTCCAAAAATGGAGTGTTGGAAGATTTGTGTTTGGGAGAGAAATAATTAAGTATGTTCATTTATTGACAATCTACAAGAAACCAGAATTTATTTCTTGCTCAATCTACCTCAGAGTGAGTGCATTTGCTTTGCTTTGCTTTGCTTGCTAACTACTGATCACACTGCCAATGTGACAAAGAAAGAAACAAAAATCTCTCCTTGAACACCTTAAAATATGTCTTTACAAAGATTCCCATCCTAATAAAATGAAATGGAATGCTATCATCCCCACTCTTTCATTCTTTATTTAGGTCTCATAATTTTAGATTTGGGGTTTGTGTGCTTTTTTAATAGAGCTGGTAATAAATCAAAACTTTCTTGGGATGTCACAGTAGGTTATATGACTTTAAAATTTATGTTTACTGCTTGTCTCCTTGTGAAATTGCAGGTTCTTCTAGGTGTAAAATCACATCATTTTGCATCTACCTTCATAGATTATGAAGCTGACAGTTTTGGCTTTCTTTCAGATTTTTGCCAATTTATTTAATTCAGTTGCCAATTTCAAGGGCACCTCTAGCCATTTACAGTGTTGAGAGGAGGAGAAAGAACAGAAAGTACAAAAGGAAATGTTGAAGCATGCATCCCATTGCCAAGATACAGGGTTGGCTTGAGATTTAAGTCACACTTAAAGCAAACCCATGGAGAGTAAAATATATAATGACATTCATTTCACTGTGTCTACCTCCTTGGAAGTCTTTAAACAGAGGGTGGATGGCCATCTGTTGGGTATGCTTTGATTGAGAGTTCCTGCATGACGGGGTTGGACTGGATGGCCCTTAGGGTCTCTTCCAAATCTTATGATTCTATGATTCTACCTTAAGTATAACCAAGTCTCAATATAAGCTAGGCCTCAAACAGAGCACATAATCAAAATGAGAAGGATGGCCCATATTCTACATCGTCTACTTAGTTACAACATGTAACTAAGCATATATAATTAATTATCATCTCCGAACCACCTTTACTGGGCATGAGCTGTACCAAGAGATGGAGACTTCTTCTTTTGTTGTCCAATGGTCAGCTAACAGACCTCCTTCTCTCAGTGTGGCTGCTGCCTAGTAAAGTAGGTTTAGGCAGGCATTTGTGATCACGGCAATAGTGCCATCATGATCATGACTGTGTTGGGATCCTGAATATAGAGCTGGTCTGTAAATCTAGGAAAGTGCAACGGCTAGCCTAGGGGTCATTCAGGCATCATTTTTTTTTTACAGTGGAATGATGTAAATAACTTCACTCACATATTCCGGGTTTATTATCCACACTATGGAACTGCATCTCTGTAAATTCTGTTGCTCACCCATGTCAGCACTCAAATAAACATGGAGTCAACGATGTGAATGCATTTGAAATGTGTTCAAGCCATCCAGAGTTTAATCTCAGATCTCTTCACATCAGTTATTCACACTGCTTTTTAAAATCTTTTTTAAAAACTCAAGAAAAAGACTGGTATCAATTATCTCAGGTTAAGTCGGGGTTTTAGCAGCCCACGCCCAAAAAAAATTAATCGGGTTCATTCAGGATACATATAAACAAACGAAGATTCACCCCAGATTCATCCTGGATTATTTTCACTGTCTGAATAACTTCCCAGTGAACCAACATGATTTTAATAACAATTTGCAGGTTCTTCCTTTTTTGGAGTTCCTGTTCATGTGGTTAATTTTCCAAATATCACATTCCCAAGATGCATTCAAATGTTAAACATTGAAGGTTGCATGGAAGATACCCTGGCTAGGCTAACAGGCAGAGGTGACTTCATTGTAATGAAAAAGAGCACAGATACCATCTGGATGTGCCTGCACTTAAATACTAGGGTTAATACCACCAATGTGTGCCGAGGATAATGGAAAACAGATTTGACCCAGTGCCTTAGAGTTGGGGATTTGAATGGTCGCGAACAATAAGTGTATTTAAACCTCTGTATTAACAGAGAAAAGGAACACATTTCCGTGCCAGCTTTCCATTACCCCTAAGTTGCAGTTGTCTGATCCTCTTAAGAGATTTATTTTTCTGGGATCGAAACCCAACTTCAGCCACAATGCAAGCAGAAAGGTGAATATGCCGCCACTATAATTTCTGCGAACTGGTCTGCAAACTGTGTGTTTTATATTCAAGTCTTCTAAATGTGAGGAATGCTTATGAAAATACAGTGGTACCTCGGGATACGATATACCCAGGTTACGAAATTTTCGGGATACGAAAAAATCCCATAGGAAAACATTGTTCCGGGTTACAAATGTTTTTTCGGGTTACGAAAAAACTTTTGGTGCTTTTTTCGGCTTTTTCGCACGGAATCGCGGCTTTTCCCCATTAGCGCCTATGGCAATTCGGCTTACGAAGGCTTTTCGGGTTACGAACGGTGCCACGGAACGAATTAATTTCGTAACCCGAGGCACCACTGTACTGCTATGAAGCACTCTTCTTTCCCATACTAGATGTGGACTGCCCAAAATATTTATTTTACTTATCCCCTAATGTTCCCAGTTTCTCTCTCTTCCTCTCACTTTGTCCTCAGCTTATTTCAGCTGATGTATATTAAACTGCATAGAAAGTGCAAAAGTAGTTCACAGTCAATTAGCAATGGGGAGGGGAGAGGAGGGGGATGGAATCTTGCCCTTTCCTGTAGAAGAAGGCAAAAGCAAACTGCGGCAGCCTCTCTAAGCTTGTGCGTTCCTCCTCATTAATAACTTTTGCCATCTTGACCATACTCTGATGTTGCGTGGCCACACATGTGCCAATTTTCATTTGTGAAATGTTAGAGAGCATAGGTTTATTATAGGGAGGGAACTGTGCAGTCCTCCAATTTATTATTATTATTATTATTATTATTATTATTATTATTATTATTATTTGAACTGCAGCTACTAGGAACCCTAGTCAGCATAGCCAATGGTGAGGAATACCAGGACCTGCATTTCAAGATCTGGAGGGCTACACAATCACCACCAGTCTATACATATGAGTTGTCTTAGGGTGCATCTACACTGTAGAAATAATGCAGTTTGACACCACATTAACTGCTGTTGCTCCATCTTATGGAATTCTGGGATGTATGGTTTTTGCAAGGCCTTTACCCTTCTCTAATGTGTTGGTGCCTCAAAAAACTACAAATTGCTCTTAAGTATATGTAAGTATGTTACATCTGTTTTTAAATGTTTAACGTTTAATGTATGTATTATGTTGCTATGTAATAAAAAATTAAAAATAAAATTACATATCCCAGGCTTCTGTAGGATGGAGACAAGGCAATTAAGGTGATCTCAAACTGCATTGTTTCTACTGTAGACTCACTCTGCAATTCCAATTCTCTCTACTCATTTGTTTCACAGGATAGAGGAATGGACAAGTTCGTGGGTGGATAGATAGATAGATAAATAGATAGTTGAATATGATGATATAGATAGATAGATAGATAGATAGATAGATAGATAGATAGATAGATTCAGGCATTGTAAAAGTAAGTTAAATAAGCACATGGCAAAGATGGTGTGCTACTCTTGAGATTTTCATGCAAAGGGAAACTCTGTGAACAGGAGATTCTTTACAGATAGAAGAGGATCTCCTTTTCATAGAGTTGCCTTTTCCATACCACCACGCAATCCAGAAATGGAGAATTTTCTATTTCTGGTTTTCTAACATTTCCAGCTTTCCAGATTTCATGACTAGCCTCCATAGATGAAGGGGGCTCTCCTTTTTCTAAAGTTGTTCTTCACATGAGGATAACATACCAGAAAGGACTAAAGCATTCCTTCCCTCCTGTGTTTATCAACTTTCATAGCTCCTCAATAGGATACACAATTAGATTTATAAAATCCAGCTCAGCTTCTGTCTGTGTTGCCAACATGAAGCCGTGAAGTAACAAAAAACCAACTATCAATCTGCTTGGGGAAATCCTAGGATTTGTATAAATAAAAGAATCTTTAGGGAGCCAAGGTTCACCAGAAAACCAAGTTAATATATTTTTATGTATTTAGAAATGCAACACACACACACACACAGAGCCAAGAAAGTTAATAAAATATACACAACACACAAATATACAACACACATAAATTAATATACACTCTTTATGTGATCCACAAAATAAATACTAGTTGTTGATAAAGTCAGTGGAGAAATAAATAGAAATTAGTTGGATTAATTGTGGATGCAGATGTGCATCTGTAACTAAGAATAGTTGGAGCATGCCACAAAGAGATGCCACATCATTAAATGCCCTCCTCTGAATGATTCCTGAGTAAACCTCAGGAATGTGGCATAGTATTAGCAAGTACCTCCAGAAGGCTGTGTCCATAAGATAGAAGAAAGTCAATTAAAATCAAAAGCATAGCTCTGAAATCACAAATCATTCTAATAAAATATTATTAAAAGGACCATAAAATAAATAAATAAACAAATTAATTAATTAATTCCCTTGTTTTGATTCTGAAGATCCACAAAAATAAATACAGTTGGCCCTCCACATTTGTGGCTTTGACTTTTGTGCATTTCATTATTCATGGATTTGATTAATGCTGTATATTCTCTCTAGAATCTCTAGGTCCTTCAACATGATTCTGTTGTCAACCTCTGCCAAAAGTCACATTGGAGGACCTAGCGATTCCTAGAGAGAACACTTCTCTAGGCATTTGTAGTAGAATTGCCCTGGAGGACCTAGAGATTCCCAGATAGCTGTTCTCTCAGGTTTTTCTACTTTTACAGGGGTCCTGTGCCCTCATCCCTAGTGAATGTAGATGGCCCACTGTACATTGTTAACTGACAACAAGTTGGGGGGGGGGACACCAAATAACTACTGGAAGTTAGCCAACAAGAAGGTCCTGCCATGGTGACCCCACAGATCACAAATACTCCAGGACACTTGAGTTGGCCCTCTGTATCCATGGATATATTTTTTTAAATCCATGGATTCAACCATCCACATCTTGGATATATTACAAAAATAAATTTCAAAGCAAACCTTGTTATTCCCATTTTATTTATATAAGGGGCACAATTTTACTATGCCACTGTATTTAATGGAGCTTGGTATCCGTGGGGGTTTCTGGAACCAAAGCACAATGGATCTGGGCTCAGTGGACAACTAGAATGCCTCCCTCAGCTATTGATTCTAGTCTTGTCACCTTTTTTTTCTGTATCTGCTATTGCATTCTACTTCTACTGCTCTTTCTAAAGTTCAAAAATTTTCAGCTTTGAGTCAAGTGTGTAAAACCAATTGGCTATTCACTAGTGATGTCAGAGAGATGAGAAGTTGATTGGTCTAATAGCTGCTGTTTGCTTTGCATTTCAAGCTTTTTGTTGTTGTTGTTGTTCATGTTCCTTGAGGGAAGAAAATTTTGAAATGTTTTGGGATATGCTGCCCATCATTAATCTAGAAATACTGCCATTTCTGTCTTTCCTGGCTTTCTTATGGCATGCTTCTGGCTTTGCAATTGAAGGAATTGGTAAGATGTTAACTGGACAGAATGGTGAACAGACATCTGGGAATGCTATTATGGAAAGCTGGATTTTGAAGCATTTTGACAATTCGGCCAGGATCTGCTTCTAACTTCATTGACAAAAGATTCTGATGTTCTACTAAACGCTGCCAGCAGGGGCTCCCGCAGTGTCCTATTAAGTCTACAGAACTCTGCAGGCTTGCATTCAGCAGCCTTTGCAAGCAATAATGAAACTCCTTTTCCATTGATGTGAATAAGAACAAAATGCCTCTGTTTATTTATTTGTTCAGCCTATGCACCAATGGCTGTTATTAATGTGTCACCATGTTTTCTGTCATTGTCCCAGTGTTGTTTGTGCATTTTCTATAGGGGCATGAACAAAAAAAGCAACAAACTTCAATAATGGTCAGATTAGGGTGAGCAACTGTGTGACTCTAAATGTTGTTAGACTGCAACTCCTATGAACCTTTAGAACTAGCAATGCTGGCTGGGAGTTGTAGTCCACCATCTGGAGGGCTGTAATTGTCCATCTTAGGACTGTATGCACAAAGGTATCAATCATACTCAAGATATACTAAAGAAGAATGATATATGTCAGTGGCAGGAACTACGTTCTAGGATTATGTATGGGCGGAGGTTTATTTACTGAATTGTGCTGCATCCTAGTAAGGGTGTGAAAGATTTTTTATAGTTTCTGAAATATCGTATTCAAACAAAATCTATAGCACTAAATAAATAAAGTATAATAATAATAATAAACAAAACAGCAATCAAAAGGGCTGAGCAGATGGGCCCCTGCTGTTCTGGCCTGAAAAAAAATCAAAAGAACCTAACAGCTTCATTTATATACTGCTTCATACTGTACTAGCAGTGTCTAAGTGGTTTACAACTGTAAGCTAACTGCCCCCAACAAGCTCATTTTAGTGACCTCCTCAGAAGGATGCAAGCCTGAGTCAAGCTTGAGCCCTTTTGCTGGTATTGAACCTTATGGTTTTGAGTGAGTGGCTGCTGTACAGGCATTTAACCACTGCACCACCAGGGCTCCTAAGTGCTCACCCGCACTGGTCCCCAGATCAGCATGTGGATGGGTGGGTGTTTACACACTCATCCCTGCTCCATCCTGGAACCTGCTACAGGTGAGTATGCCTTATCTTCCTGCAACATGTACTGAGAACCCAACCCCCCCATCACATTTGAGAGTTCTTGCATGGCAGGGGATTGGACTGGATGGCCCTTGTGGTCTCTTCCAATTCTATGATTCTATGACCATGTCTGATGCAGAAATGGAGCACCTGGCTACACCCATGTGGCCAGGCACTCCATTTCCATGTCAGCCATGGCAACGGGGCTTCTCAGAAGCTTTTCAGAACTAGCAATGGCAGGCAAGATAAAGAGTGTGAGGGTATGCTGAAGTATGCTGTAGAGTTTCAGGAAACTCCACAACAAATCTAGGGATCAAATTGCAAGCCAGGGGTTAAATTGCCTGAGGGTAAAGGCTGTTTACCCCAGGACTGGGCTGGATGCATGTCTGGTCTACCAGGATCAGGGCTGGTTCTGGCCCTGGGGTTTTGGTCTGCATCATCTAAACAGGACAACATGAGGCCAAGGTGAATACGGGCCTGTTCATCTACGCGGACAACTCCAACTGAACTTTTCCCAGTAATGCACACATATGCAGACCAAACAATATGGAGATATATTGATAAGTATACAAGGAATACGGAAGACTATACAGAAACAAGAGTAAAAGGAAATACAGAACGATTCAGAAGTCTGCATGTACATTAGGCAAAAATGAAACAGCTCAACTTCCTAGCTGTTATACACACCAGAATCACAAGCATGGACCTCTTTGCCAGGCAAAACCATACTATCAGCCAGAGCTAGGAAGTAATTAGTTAAAATATAGCTATCCATTAAGTCGGAAAGTCAAAAGAAGACAACCTAATTAAATTTATTTTTCAACTTAAGTGCTTTTAGGTGGAAATTTAAGTGTTATTTAGTTGCAGAATGAATGAACAGCACCGTAGAGCCAACAAATGTTATGATTAATGAAATACAATTGTACTCATCCAAGGTGAATTCCAAAGTTAAAAGATTGTAGTCCAACAAGTAGTAAGGGCTGCTTAGAATGAGTTGATGGTCTTCTTTGATTCCAAGTGATCTTCCCCTGTTCTACATCAGACAACTGATAGAGGCTCTTCATTTGTCCTAGGAAATTAAATGTTGAACACTGTAACATTGGAACATTTGTTGGAGTGTAGGTAGAAATCAGTTATAAAATAATAGATTAATAATAATAATGGTTGGCATTTTTCATCTCACTGTAAATCATTTAGTACAAATGTTTAACTTAAATTTAAGTAACTATAACAGTCATAATCCCACCCACTAACCCCCCTCTAATATAAGTGTAATAAAGCAAAAATATGCGAAAGGGACCAGATCTGATCTGATGTCACAAGCCAAGTAGTGCTAGGCCTAGTTAGCACTTGGATATGGGACTGCCAAGAAAGAGTAGGTGCTGTCATACACTGTATTTAAGAGGAAGAGCATATCAAACCACCTCTGAGTACTCCTTGCCTAAGAAAACCTTATAAAATTTGTGTGATGACCATACATCAATAGGCACATATATAAACACACAATACCACTGAATTAAGATATGTTTGTTTTTAGCTTCTTAGTGATTAACTAAAATACATTAACCCTTATACAGTAGCTAAATGAGCTATTCAATGTGCTAGTTAGCAAACATTAATTAACTTTCCTATCTCTGATATCAGCCCAGACACAATAAACTGGATCCAGAATAGAGTTATTAGAGGGAAAACCTGAGAGGGCTCCTGTCCCTTTAATAGTTGGGGGAATTCAACAGGCTTTGCTTGTCAAACCAGGTAACAGGCAACACCTGTTGAAATGCTCTGTTCTTCACAGCCATTAAGTGGAGAGAAGCCATCTTCAGTTTTCATCCCAACATCCCTAATTGCCAGGAGGACACAGGAACAAAGAAGTTCAATTGAATTGTATACGTTGGAAAAGCTCAAGTAAGTCTAACTTATAAATCAGGGACCACAAAGGATGGAACATTCTGGCATCTCCACACCTGAAGAGGGTTTTCATCAAAACAAAAACACATGTCATTTTCTTCCTAATGAATGAAAGAGTGCAACATCCTTAAACAACTCACAAACAGTAGATAATGCAGGTGCTTTCAGGACTCCATTATCCAGGAGTAGCTTTTCGGGGGGGGGGGGTGCTGCAAACAGGTCAGTACAAAATGGAAATCACAGGAAGGCAAAGATGTGACACAGGATTTCTTTACACAGCCAAATAACCCCTTTGTTGTTGTGTGGCTTCAAATCATTTCCAACTTATGAAAACTCTAAGGTGACCCAATTATGTTGTTGTTTTTTTGGCAAGTTTCATCGGAGTAGTTTGCCATTGCCATCCTCTGAGGCTAAGAGAGTGTGACTTGCTCAAGACTAACCAATGGGTTTACATGACTGAACTGAGATTTGCACTCTGGTCTCCATAGTCTAATGCTCAAACCACTACACCACACTGGTCTACCAAATAGCCCCTACCTTGTGTGTGTATAGTCTTTGCCTGCAAGAGGAAAGACAGCAGAGCCTAGCCTGCCATGGAAGCGAAGTCCACAGATGGGGATTATTACAGAATCATAGGTCAAAGAGTTAGAAGTGACTTCAAAGGGCATCTAGTTCAAACCTCTGCTACACCATCTCACCTCTGTTTAAAGACCTTAAAACAAGAAGAGTCTACCATTCTCAAAGGCAACCTATTTTTCTGTTGAACAGCTCTTAGAGGCAAGAAAATCATCTTAATGTTTAGGTCAAGTCTCTCCCCTTGCAATTTGAATCCATTGGTTTGTTTTCCAGTCTCTGTAGCAGGAGAAAAGCTCACTCCATCTTCTACATGTCATCATTGTATATGTTTAAAGATGACTATGGCGCGAAACAGATTGCCCTGAAAGAGTGGCCCTGTGCTGCCCCTTTGCTTGCTGGATCAGGGCTGCGGCAACCGTATGCTTCAGCACCAATCTGGTGTTTTTCCAGCCCCAAAAGAAGTGGCAAAATGCCGTTCCTTTTTGGAGCAGGCAAAAGCTGCCCTTGCTGCCATGGCAGCGGCTCTTCCAAGTTTCTTTGTATGTAAACACTGTGCTGCAGAAGCATTGTGATACTGCCTGCCATCTGGGTGGGCAGGCAGCATGACACCACTTGGGGGGCAGAGTCAGGGCAGGCAGCCGGCAGTCACCACACCCCCACTCCACCCCAACGCCGACATTTCTTGCCAGTCTGTACAACCTCTATCATGTCACCTTTCAGTCATCTCCAAGTTGAACATACCCACCTCCCTAAGATACAGCTTCATCTCCATATCTTTTACTATTTTGGTCATCCTCCTCTAAACACAGTCCACTTGTCAACATCCTCCATGAATTGTGGTGCCCAGAACATAACACAATATTCAAAGCAGAATAGATTGATACTGTGACTTTCCTAAGTTTAGACACTGGCGGGGTACAAACCGCCGCTTTGCGGCGCTCCCCCGCCGCCGCCATTTGCTCCATGCGGGAGCCGCAGCAGCCAAACCGTGCAACTCCCGCGTGGAGCAAAAAAGAAGCTCCATTTCGGAGCTTCTTCTTGCGGCGCCTCTATGACGTCGCGAGGCGCCTGGTGCGGACTCGCGACGTCATAGGCGCCGCGACATGTCTGGACGCTATGCGTCCAGTACGTAAAGATGGCGGCGCCCATGTAGAAGGTGCGCCGCCATCTTGTACGTATAAGATACGTACTAGGGTTAGGGGGGTGCGGAAGCACTGCCCCTTCCTAACCCTAGTACATATCCTATACGTACTAAATGGCGGTTTGTATCCCGCCACTATATCCCTGTTGATGCAGCCTAGAATTGCATTTTCTGTTTTAGCTGCCCAACCCAAATCATGTTCAGGATGTCTATTTTTTTATTACTTCCTTCTAAAGGCAAATGGAATTTCTTTTCTTGCCATTCAAATGCATTGTCTGTTATGTCTCTAGTCCAGTGTCTTGCATTTCCAGTCTCTGGAGGAGTAGAAAACAAGCTTGTTTCATCATCTACATAACACCCTGTAAAATATTTAAAGACAACTGTTATTACCTGCAGTTGGGTCCCATTATCTGAGGCTAGGCTTAGAAATCATGAAAGGAAATAAATGGATCTCTACTTCCTGTGAACTTGTTTTCTGCATGTACATTGGATTATATGGGGACTGACCTTCAGGCCATGGCTGGGGGAGGCAGACTTGAAGCAACAATCATTTTAGACAGCATTCTCATTCCCACTATGGTTTAAACCAGATCGTGATTCCAAATGATCAGGTTTAAACCACTATGGTTCCCACTTAATTCAAATTGCTGAAGTGATTTGAAAAGGCAGACTGTGGTTTTTACCCATTTTTACCCATTTAACCCACATCAAAAAGACACTGCTAAAATGGGGTGGCTTTTGGAAATAAATAAATTCAGCCCAAGTGGGAACCAGGTGAATTTGAATCGGATTCGAATCTGCCCTGGTTCCCACTGGCAGTGGCTTCCCTGGCCTCCCGGCCATACCTCCATGCCTGCCTCTCTCCTTCTGCCCCGGCCTCTCCTCCGCTCCAGTATGGCCAGGAGGACAGAGAGAGGCATGGCAGGGAAGCTTCCTGCACTGATTCTTGAAACCAGCGCAAACATAGTGGGAACTACTGTGATTATTGAACCAGTTTCAGGAATCGGTTCAGAAATCGAATCAAGAGGTAAGTGGGAATTAGGCCAGCATTTAAAAAGTTGTATTGGCGGGTTACAGACCGCCATGAAAGTACGGACTGAGTCCATACAAAATGTCAGCTCCCCTTTCACATGGGGGCTGCCATGACGACATCACGACCGTGCCGCCTCTATATGGGGCGGCGCGGATGTGACTTTGTCGCTCCGCGCCAGGGTGCTTAGTGGGCATAACAAGCCTGTCACGTGGAAATCAGCAGGAGAGGCTTTTTGTAAGTTGGCCCTCCGTTTGCATGGGATCTGTTCTGGATCCCCCTGCAAAAATGGAGGCTCACACATATTCAAGCCCCATAGGCTTGAATGGCATGCCCCCAGTGCACAGACCATTAGAATTAAAGGAGGTTGCCCCTCCATGCATAGTCGAGGTCGCAGATCTCTACAGTTCTATGATTCTATGATTCTTCTAGAACATAGCCTGAAAACCCACAAAAAAACTATGGATGCACGGCCATGAAAGCCTTTGACTCTAGCTTTAGTGTTCAGCTGTATAACAAGTCAGTATTCACATGAAATAAGATGTTAATAGGCAGTCAACCCATACCCATTCCATCAAAAGCAGTGATTACAGCCCTAGCTATCAGAGGAACAAAAACATCCGGGATAAACTCTTCTAGACATGGCCACATAGCCCGCCCCCGCCCCCCCAAAAAAACCCACCTATCTTCAACACATGTGGATGGACAACTCTCAGGAATGCTTTATCTGGGTATTACTGCATAGTAGGAGGGTTGGATTAGATGGCCCTTGTGATCCTTTTCCCAGTGTAGGATTCTATGTTCTGTGTCCTGCAATTTGGGTATTAATTCTTGACCAAGTTTCTTTTTTTTTTGGGGGGGGGGACAATCAGTAATTTTACCAATTTTCTTCCTGCTTTGCACATTTGCAAACTGATTCTGTTTTCATGTGAGATTTATTCTATGCAAATTTACACTGTGCTTGTCATCTAAGACAACAGTCTTTTCTGAACAGGAAAAAGTTTGTTCTATACCAAAAATAATACTTATATGTACAAATTTTGGGGGGTTTTGCACAGAAAAAAATATTTTCCATGCTGATTTTTGTACAAATCAACCCTGTGTAGTTTTAACACAGAATAGTCTCTAATTACAGCATGTTCTGCACAAGAAACAGTTTGTTCTGCAAGAAAAATAGTATTTTTGTACAGAATATTTTCTTCAGGAAAGGCTGTTTTGTATGCAAGACAACCATGTGCAAATTTTGCATAGAACATGTCCTGAACAGTAAGGTTCTTGTGAGTCCAGGATTCTTCCTTCCCAGGTTTCTTGGCATGCTAACATTTTTTTGCCATCTTAAAACATATTCTTTCCTCACTATTCCTAATTCCCCACCTGATTATTTAAAAATATCTTTTCCTCAGGAAGGGATTTTGGTTTCTAAAGCCAGTTATGCGTCTTTTTATGGGCTTTTTAAAGGTACTTCTGCAATATAGCCTCTGAAATTTGACAAATCTGAGCATCCATACCACTCTCACTATGCCAAAGAGAAAACAAGCAGTTCTTGCAGTTGGATTCTCAGGTAGCTGCAAATAGATTTTTTGGAGAAATGACTGACAGCATTTTGAGAAAGAATTGTGCTGAGGCATGACAGACAGAAGGTGGGCGTCTTTGAACACCAAAGAGCCTCAAGCGGTTGATATTTCTAATAGCATGCAGTCAAGCAGAGCTAAGACAGCAAGCTGTACAGCTAACTATTCTGTGTGAAGGTTTGAGGAGAACATTGATGGAGGCTGGTAAGATTTGAAAATAGGCTTCTTTCAGTAATCTTAAAGAAATAGTGCAATTTAAGGTATCTTAGAACAGCATGACCAGACAAAGTTCGATGTAGCTTGTAAAATTCATGTTCTTCCTGTTGTTGCTATTAGCCATAATAGCTAACAGGTCTGCCAGGCATGGATATAATATGTTACAGGATGTGAATTGGGGAGGGCTGTCAGGCTCAGCAGCATACATTTTGCAGCATGAGAAGGACAGGTGATACTCTCTTTCCAAGCACAAAAGGACAGCTGAATTGTACTTCAGCATTGTAGCTTTAGGTATGCATTTATGAAGCTATTTGCAATCAGTTGTTATGAGAAATAATCACTGCTTTTAGGGTTCACTGAAAACTACAAACACAATCAAACAAAAAACAAAAAGAATGAAAAGCAGCAAACACACACCAATCAATAACAAGCAATGGGTTGATCATCCAATATCAGAAAGAGCTGAGCAGGGCCCGATCTACAATTATCTTCTGTGGCATTTTCGGGCTACGTCGCCATGTCCTGGAGTTTATTCTCAATGTTTCACCAGCATCTGTGGCTGACATCTGTGGCTGGATTCTTGGAAAATGTCAGCCACAGTGCTGGTGGAACATCAGGAATAAACTCTTCCAGAACACGCCACATGCCTGAAAAATCCACCATAAATTATAGATGCCAGCCATGAAAGCCTTCAGTACCATTATCTATTATACCAATTTATATTCCACTTTTCTTTCATTGAGACTCAAAAGTGTTATTTCTGGGAGGATGAAGTACAGGTCTGGGACTATGTATAGTCCACAGGTTTGTTTTTGTGGGCCCACTGGATCTGGCATTTAAAAAAAAAAAAGGAGACAGTGAATTGTCTTTTTGGCAATTCATTTTTGAATATGTCTCTGGGTGTTCTGCCACTGTTTAACTAAAAACATTCAAAACATTTTTTAAATGCCCATTTAAACAAAAAACAAAAAAAACAAAAGGAGCTTAAATCCTACATCATACTTGCCTGGTGTAAATCTACACTCACGTGATGACAGTTTGGTTGTGCTGTCCACCCTTCTGCTGAATACCGAAATTGTACAATCAATAGTGCATCTGCCATGTTTCTGCTTATTGTTTCAATTTTCCCCATTGTACACTGGGGATGCACCGTGGCTGTTTCTGAAATCCAGTGAAGAAAGTAGTACGTTGAGGGTGATGGACACTTTCTCTGGAGGTCTCTAAACAGTGATTGGATAGCCATCTTTCAGGAGCACTTGATTGTGTATCCATTCATGCCAGGGGTTTAGACTCCAAACAACATGATTCTGTGATTGTATGATTTTATGAAAATGTTCATAAAAACGCTCACACCTTTCAGAATGTAAAAGTATATGTTGCAATCTTGGTGTTAGTCCCTGCAAGAACAGACTCGTTCTAGGCAAATCCAAGTGATTCAATGGCTCTAATCT
Source organism: Sceloporus undulatus (assembly GCF_019175285.1). NCBI lineage: Eukaryota > Metazoa > Chordata > Lepidosauria > Squamata > Phrynosomatidae > Sceloporus > Sceloporus undulatus. Next base: position 14,549,789 of record NC_056524.1, read on the forward strand.
ATTTGGGAGTAACAGTAGGATTTTGGCCATGCGGCAACCCTAAATGTTTGAAGGTACCAGTTCCCATTTGATCCTAGAAGCTAAACAGGGTCAGACCTGTTAAGCGATCCAGAGTTGGGTGACAGTGGCCTAGAATAGAGTGGGTCTCCTTTGAAGTTTTTAAGCAGAGGCTGGATGGCCATCTATTGGAAGTGCTTTACCGCGTCTTCTGCATGATACAGCTAGATGGTTCTTGTGATCTCTTTAAAATGATGATTTGCCATGGCATGCATATCCAGCACCTTGCTGTTGCTTGCTATCCACTCAGACAAATGCAATGCCACAATGGTGGCCTTAGTGTGCACATACATCAGCAGATCAATGCATACACTATATGAGGCACATGGAAGTATGGAATGGACCGACTGAAACATTTGTTTCCTTGTCTGTCTAACCCTACGGGAGAGGTGGGCAAACTAAGGCCCATGGGATACCCAGAGACCACAGTGCACTCTGATTCCCATACTAGCACCCATTAAAAAAAATCAAGAAATTTCCCTATGTCTTTCTAGAAGGTTGTGGCTGTTAGCCTCTCCCAGGTTTACAACCACTACAGGCCAAGGCCCTGAAATCTGGAAGGGGGAATCAAAAACCCCCCACCCCCCCACAGCAGCTACAGGAGGGATTTATTAAGTAATTTTATAGCTGAATGTAAATTGAACATGGCACTGTTTACAGGCAGAACCTGGATCCCAGACGGATATTATAAGTTTACAAAAGATTTACAAAATGATTGAAAGCATTTATTTGTCTGGATAAAGCATCAGACCTCTCAGTGGCCACCTTAGTTGTAATGTCATTTGGAAAGGAAGTAGTTTGTTAAGGCACTAGAGAGAATTTACATACCTCACAAAACTATAAATCCCATGGCAGTTAAAGTGGTATTAAAATGCTATATTTTTGTACACTGAAAAAGAGATCCAGAATTCTATGGCCCTGGAGGGCTTTGCTATCTCTGAACACATTAGAGTGGAACTAAGCATTAAATGCAAATGCATTAGCAAAATCCTAATCACCAGTTTTGTTTGTGATGTTCAATTATTAAAGGCATTTCTCACTGCTGAGATCTCCTAGCAGTCTACAGCATTCAAGTGAACAATAAAAGAACCCAATTGAAGCAAACAAACATGAATTCCAACTGGAACAGAAAACAAATAGCCTTACTGAGCAGCGTTTAGCTGTAATTAATTCTGGAAGGCTGACGGAAACAAAGCAAGCACACAGCTAACTATGTTTGGGAATAGGTTGATGGAAGTGGAAAGCTTAAAATAGTGTCATTTCAGCAGTTTTTTTTAAAAGTGCAATTGAAGGACATTTTAGTAATAAGAGTCCAGCCTGAGTTTAAATTAATAGAATCACTGAATTGGTAGCATTGGAACTGCGCTGAAGAGCCATCCAATCCCATCCCAAGACAATGCAGGAAATCCACAGTTGAAGCATACTAGACAGAGCTTTAGACCAGAACTTGGAAAAGTTATTTCTAGAACAGAACTCCGCAAACCCCCGTGCCAGTAGCCACTTGATCACAGGACCTGTAGACCTCTTCCCCATGTAGGATCTGAGTCCTGCAGAGTTCCTGCCATGCTTGTTGTTCATTTGTTGCTTTGTATTACAGTCTGATGAGGTGTTCATATCTTTGGTACTGTTGGGTGGAAAGAATGTTTATGCAGGACGGTTAAAGAGCAGGTATGAAAGGGAAGTAATATAGACACTGTTGAGGTCAGTTCTGTCCCTACTAAAGAAACAAGGGGCTGTCCTGGGAAGGGGGATATTTTGGTTGAGGAATGAATGGGGCTTGAGTATGTGAAAAGGTTTGAAGCTTTGTGCTTTGAATGTACTGTGTAACTGAAATTGGCAATATCATAGGACTATCACATGGGGGAAAATCAGGGGTTTAAACTGTCCTTACCCCAGGAAAGTCATGTGATTGTGGGAAGATTTTTACGTACGTGATTAAAGACGACTTATCCTGGGAATAACTAGGCCATAAAACAGCAACAAATATTCATGGGATGTCCCTGTGAATGATTTGTTGCTGGGAAAGTCCTATTTAATCGTGATGTCGTGTAAAAATCTTCAGCACGTGCATGACTTTCATAAGATAATGACAGTTTAAACCCCCAGTTTCCCCCATATGATAAAGTCCTGTGAATTGTTTTGATTTCTGAATAAGCTTGATGTTTTACACTAAAGTTTGGATTTCTGGCTAAAGTCAGCCAGTACATGTCAGTTTAGTATTAATTTATAGAGGACATGGTTGTGAGTTTGTATTAGTCCACATCCTCTACCATCCTGATTTCACAGGACCAGTCTTGATTAATCCTCTGTCATCCCACTTTTTCGTTGCTTTTAAAATGTCCCTGTTTTTCTCTTTTCCTTTCCCCTTTGTCCTCAGTTTACTTCAATTGCTGCAACTTGAGTTCAAATAAAAGTAGTTTGTTCACACCTCATTAATTCAGAGAGGGGAAGAAGAAGGAGAATCTTTCCCTTCTTTGTAAACTCAGGCAAAAGCAAAATGCTGCATTTAATTTAACATTTTAAAAATGTTGAAAAGATGGATGGCAGAATATTTACTGGGACTGTCCTGCCAAATCACAAAGGATTAATCAGGACTGTCCTTCCAATTCAAGACAGTTGGAGGATATGCTCCTATCCCCCATTTTTTTTATGACCTTCATCTTTTTCCTCTGACATGACTTTTTTGTTAACAAGATTAACCCTCTGAGTTTGTTGCATGAGTTTTTAGGTAAGTTTTCTTCAGCCTTCAGAAGTAGACAGACCCAGGGGAAATTTGGCATTCAAGGCATGGCCTGGCACAGCAAGCAGTAGTAAAAGGCCTAAAAAATAAAGCCCTCTTCCAAAAAGATAATGTTTCATTAAGACATCTGCAAAGTGTCCAACATTTCCTAGAAACTGCACAATAAACATTCCTGGCATCCATCTGGAAATATGACCTGACCTCCAATTCTGCCTCCTGCTGCCCCACCAAAACAAACCCAGGTGCAATTAAGCTCTGTGGGCATCATACTTTGGACAAAAAAGGAAATTATATAATTTTAGGAGATCTTCACCAATAATAATAATGCTTTCCTCCTCCTCTCATCTCTCAAAGGCATTTGACCTTGCAAAGTGGAGCTCTTCACTTCCCAAATCAGTGGAAGAAAGCCTAAAGAGCACTTAGACACTGAATAGCTGAGCTCAAGGCAGAGACTATTATATTTGTTGCTGCAATCTGATAAAGCAAGAAGCTAGAGACTGTATTGTGTGTGTACTGCAGGTGCCTATACATCAGCACAAAATAAAAGAACTTCACTTACCACACTATGGTGGGATAACACAGCCTGTTTGGGGCGGGTGCACCTGGCCCTTTCCCTGGGGTATCGGGGCCTCATTGTCCAGAGCGGCAGCCGCTGAGGCCCCGATCCACCGCTTTGCAGGCTGCGGGGAAGCGGCAAAAGGCCGCTTCCCCGCAGCCTGAAAAGGTGGTACTTGGGGCTTCAACCCCAAGGACACCCCGCGGCAGTGGGGAGGAGAAGAAAGGACTGCTTGGCCCCTTTCTCCCTTGCTTCGCTGGGTGCAGCCGTCTGAAGGCTGCGCCCAGCGACGCAAAGCGGCGACGCAAACAAGGAAGGAACTCCGTTTGCTCCGCGTAAAGGGCG
>NC_056524.1:14553511-14626150 GCF_019175285.1 Sceloporus undulatus
TAGGCGCTAATGGGGAAAAGCCGCGGCTCCGCCGCGGCTCCATTTTAAAAAGCGCCAGCGTTTTTTCGTAACCCGGGTAAACCTTCGTAACCCGGAAATAATTAATTAATTTTTTTTTTCGTAACCCGGAAATTTCGTATCGCGGCGCGTTCGTATCCCGGGGTACCAGTGTACACCCCTTTTCAGGCTGCGGGGAAGCGGCCTTTTGCCGCTTCCCCGCAGCCTGCAAAGCGGTGGATCGGGGCCTCAGCGGCTGCCGCTCTGGACACTGAGGCCCCGATACCCCAGGGAAAGGGGCAGGTGCAGCCCGCCCCAAACAGGCGGTGTGTATCCCACCATAGTGTGGTAAGTGAAGTTCTTTTATTTTGTGCTGATGTATAGGCACCTGCAGTACACACACATACCAGTCTCTAGCTTCTTGCTTTTATCAGGATTGCAGCAACAAATATAATAGTCTCTGCCTTGAGCCTTCAGCTATTCAGTGTCTAAGTGCTCTTTAGTGCTTTCTTCCACTGATTTGGGAAGTGAAGAGCTCCACTTTGCAAGGTCAAATGCCTTTGAGAGAGATGAGAGGGAGGAGGAAAGCATTATTATATATTGGTGAAGATCTCCTAAAATTATATAATTTCCTTTTTGTCCCAAAGTATGATGCCCACAGAGCTTAATTGCACCTGGGTTTGTTTTGGTGGGAGCAGCAGGAGGCAGAATTGGAGGTCAGGTCATATTTCCAGATGGATGCCAGGAATGTTTATTGTGCAGTTTCTAGGAAATGTTGGACACTTTGCAGATGTCTTAATGAAACATTATCTTTTTGGAAGATGGCTTTATTTTTTAGGCCTCTTTACTTATCTGCTTGCTGTGCCAGGCCATGCCTTGAATGCCAATATTTCCCCTGGGTTCTGATCTACTTCTGAAGGCTGAAGAAAACTTTACCTAAAAACTCATGCAACAAACTCAGAGGGTTAATCTTGTTAACAAAAAAGTCATGTCAGAGGAAAAAGATGAAGGTCATAAAAAAAATGGGGGATAGGAGCATATCCTCCAACTGTCTTGAATTGGAAGGACAGTCCTGATTAATCCTTTGTGATTTGGCAGGACAGTCCCAGTAAATATTCTGCCATCCATCTTTTCAACTATTTTTAAAATGTTAAATTAAATGCAGCATTTTGCTTTTGCCTGAGTTTACAAAGAAGGGAAAGATTCTCCTTCTTCTTCCCCTCTCTGAATTAATTGAGTGTGAACAAACTACTTTTGTATTTTGAACTCAAGTTGCAGCAATTGAAGTAAACTGAGGACAAAGGGGGAAAGGAAAAGAGAAAAACAGGGACATTTTAAAAGCAACTGAAAAAGTGGGATGACAGAGGATTAATCAAGACTGGTCCTGTGAAATCAGGATGGTTAGAGAGTGTGGACTAATACAAACTCACAACCATGTCCTCTATAAATTATATCTAAACTGACATGTACTGGCTGACTTTAGCTCAGAAATCCAAACTTTAGTGTAAAACATCAAGCTTTATTCAGAAATCAAAACAATTCACAGGACTTTATCATATGGGGGAAACTGGGGGTTTAAACTGTCATTATCTTATGAAAGTCATGCAATCGTGCTGAAGATTTTTACACGACATCACGATTAAATAGGACTTATCCCAGCAACAAATCATTCACAGGGACATCCCATGAATTATTTGTTGCTGTTTATTGCCTAGTTATTCCCAGGATAAGTCGTCTTTAATCACGATGTACGTAAAAATCTTCCCACAATCACATGACTTTCCTGGGGTAATGACAGTTTAAACCCCTGATTTTCCCCCATGTGATAGTCCTATGAGGATATTGCCAATTTCAGTTACACAGTACATTCAAAGCACAAAGCTTCAAACCTTTTCACATACTCAAGCCCCATTCATTCCTCAACCAAAATATCCCCCTTCCCAGGACAGCCCCATTGTTTCTCTTAGTAGGGACAGAACTGACCTCAACAGTGTCTATATTACTTCCCCTTCATACCTGCTCTTTAACCGTCCTGCATAAACATTCTTTCCACCCAACAGTACCAAAGATATGAAACACCTCATCAGACTGTAATACAAAGCAACAAATGAACAACAAGCATGGCAGGAACTCTGCAGGACTCAGATCCTACATGGGGAAGAGGTCTACAGGTCCTGTAATCCAAGTGGCTATTCTGGCACGGGGGTTTGCGGAGTTCTGTTCTAGAAATAACTTTTCCAAGTTCTGGTCTAAAGCTCTGTCTAGTATGCTTCAACTGTGGATTTCCTGCATTGTCTTGGGATGGGATTGGATGGCTCTTCAGCGCAGTTCCAATGCTACCAATTCAGTGATTCTATTAATTTAAACTCAGGCTGGACTCTTATTACTAAAATGTCCTTCAATTGCACTTTTAAAAAAAGACTGCTGAAATGACACTTATTTTTAAGCTTTCCATCTTCCATCAACCTATTCCCAAACATAGTTAGCTGTGCTGCTTGCTTTGTTTCCGTCAGCCTTCCAGAATTAATTACAGCTAAACGCTGCTCAGTAAGGCTATTTGTTTTCTGTTCCAGTTGGAATTCATGTTTGTTTGCTTCAATTGGGTTCTTTTATTGTTCACTTGAATGCTGTAGACTGCTAGGAGATCTCAGCAGTGAGAAATGCCTTTAACTAATTGAACATCACAACAAAACTGGTGATTAGGATTTTGTTATATGCATTTGCATTTAATGCTTAGTTCCACTCTAATGTGTTCAGAGATAGCACAAGCCCTCCAGGGCCATAGAATTCTGGATCTCTTTTCAGTGTACAAAAATATAGCATTTTAATACCACTTTAACTGCCATGGGATTTATAGTTTTGTGAGGTATGTAAAATTCTCTCTAGTGCCTTAACAAACTACTTCCGTTCCAAATGACATTACAACTAAGGTGGCCACTGAGATGTCTGATGCTTTATCCAGACAAATAAATGCTTTCAATCATTTTGTTAAATCTTTTGTAAACTTATAATATCCGTCTGGGATCCAGGTTCTGCCTGTAAACAGTGCCATGTTCAATTTACATTCAGCTATATAAAATTACTTAATAAATCCCTCCTGTAGCTGCTGTGGGGGGGGGGGGGGGGTTTGATTCTCCCCTTCCCAGATTTCAGGGCCTTGGCCTGTAGTGGTTGTAAACCTGGAAGAGGCTAACAGCCACAACCTTCTAGAAAGACATAGGGAAATTTCTTGATTTTTTTAATGGGTGCTAGTGATGGGAATCAGAGTGCACTGTGGTCTCTGGGTATCCCATGGGCCTTAGTTTGCCCACCTCTCCCGTAGGGTTAGACAGACAAGGAAACAAATGTTTTCAGTCCTGTCCATTCCATACTTCCATGTGCCTCATATATGTGTATGCATTGATCTGCTGATGTATTGCACACTAAGGCCACCATTGTGGCATTGCATTTGTCTGAGTGGATAGCAAGCAACAGCAAGGTGCTGGATATGCATGCCATGCAAATAATCAGTTTAAAGAGATCACAAGAACCATCTAGCTGTATCATGCAGGAAGACGCAGTTAAAGCACTTCCAATAGATGGCCATCCAGCCTCTGCTTAAAAACCTTCAAAGGAGACTCCACTCTATTCTGGAGGCCACTGTCACCCAACTCTGCATCGCCTTAACCAGGTCTGACCCTGTTTAGCTTCTAGGATCAAATGGGAACTGGTACCTTCAAACATTTAGGGTTGCCGCATGGCTCAAAATCCTACTGTTACTCCCAAATAGATTAGAGCCATTGAATCACTTGGATTTGCCTAGAACCAACAAGATTGCAACCATATACTTGTACATTCTTGAAAGGTGTGAGCTGTTTATGAACATTTTCATAGAATCATACAATCACAGAATCATGTTGTTTGGAGTCTAAACCCCTGGCATGAATGGATACACAACTAAAGTGCTCCTGAAAGATGGCTATCCAATCACTGTTTAGAGACCTCCAGAGAAAGTGTCCATCACCCTCAACGTACTACTTTCTTCACTGGGATTTCAGAAACAGCCACTGTGCATTCCCCAGTGTACAATGGGGAAAATTGAAACAATAAGCAGAAACATTGGCAGATGCACTATTGATTGTACAATTTCGGTATTCAGCAGAAGGGTGGCACAGCACAACCAAACTGTCATCACGTGAGTGTAGATTTACACCATGCAAGTATGATGTAGGATTTAAGCTCCTTTTGTTTTTTGTTTTTTGTTTAAATGGGCATTTAAAAAATGTTTTGAATGTTTTATGTTAAACAGTGGCAGAACACCCAGAGACATATTCAAAAAATGAATTGCCAAGAAAGACAATTCACTGTCTCCTATTTTTTTTTTAAATGCCAGATCCAGTGGGCCACAAAAACAAACCTGTGGACTATACATAGTCCCAGACCTGTACTTCATCCTCCCCAGAAATAACACTTTTGAGTCTCATATGAAAGAAAAGTGGAATATAAATTAGGTAAATAAATAGATAATGGTAACTGAAGGCTTTCATGGCTGGCATCTATAATTTATGGTGGATTTTTCAGGCTATGTGGCGTGTTCTGGAAGAGTTTATTCCTGATGTTCCACCAGCATCTGTGGCTGACATTTTCCAAGAATCCAGCCATAGATGTCAGCCACAGATGCTGGTGAAACATTGAGAATAAACTCTTCCAGGACATGGCGACGTAGCCCGAAAATGCCACAGAAGATAATTGTAGATCTGGCCCTGCTCAGCTCTTTCTTGATATTGGATGATCAACCCATTGCTTGTTATTGATTGGTGTGTTTTGCTGCTTTTCATTCTTTTTTGTTTTTGTTTGATTGTGTTGTAGTTTTCAGTGAACCCTAAAAGCAGTGATTATTTTCTCATAACAACTGATTTGCAAATAGCTTTTCAATAAATGCATACCTAAAGCTACAATGCTGAAGTACAATTCAGCTGTCTACTTTTGTGCTTGGAAAGAGAGTATCATCCTGTCCTTCTCATGCTGCAAAATGTATGCTGCTGAGCCTGACAGCCCTCCCCAATTCCATTCTGTAACATATTATATCCATGCCTGGCAGACCTGTTTAGCTATTATGGCTAATAGCAACTAACAGGAAGACATGAATTTTACAAGCTACATCTGAACTTTGTCTGGTCATGCTGTTCCTAAGATATCCTTAAATTGCACTATTTCTTTAAGATTACTGAAATGAAGCCTATTTTCAAATCTTACCAGCCTCCATCAATGTTCTCCTCAAACCTTCACACAGAATAGTTAGCTGTACAGCTTGCTGTCTTAGCTCTGCTTGACTGCATGCTATTAGAAATATCAACCGCTTGAGGCTCTTTGGTGTTCAGAAAAGACGCCCACCTTCTGTCTGTCATGCCTCAGCACAAATCTTTCTCAAAATGCTGTCAGTCTATTCTCCAAAAAATCTATTTGCAGCTACCTGAGAATCCAACTTTGCAAGAACTGCTTGTTTTCTTCTTTGGCATAGTGAGAGTGGTATGGATGCTCAGATTTGTCAAATTTCAGAGGCTATATTGCAGAAGTACCTTTAAAAAGCCCATATAAAAGACGCATAACTGGCTTTAGAAACCAAAATCCCTTCCTGAGGAAAAGATATTTTTAAAATAATCAGGTGGGGAATTAGGAATAGTGATAGAAAGAATATGTTTTAAGATGGTCAAAAACATGTTTTAGCATGCCAAGAAACCTGGGAAGGAAGAATCCTGGACTCACAAGAACCTTTACTGTTCAGGACATGTTCTATGCAAAATTTGCACATGGTTGTCTTGCATACAAAACAGCCTTTCCTGAAGAAAATAATATTTCTGTACAAAAATACTATTTTTCTTGCAGAACAAACTGTTTCTTGTGCAGAACATGCTGTAATTAGAGACTTATTCTGTGTTAAAACTACACATGGTTGATTTGTACAAAAAATCAGCATAGGAAAAATATTTTTCTGTGCAAAACCCCCCCAAAATTTGTGCATATAAGTATTATTTTTGGTATAGAACAAACTTTTTCCTGTTCAGAAAAGACTGTTGTCTTAGATGACAAGCACATGTAAATTTTGCATAGAATAAATCTCACATGAAAACAGAATCAGTTTTGCAAATGTTTGCAAAGCAGGAAGAAAATTGGTAAAATTACTGATTGTCCCCCCCCCCCCCAAAAAAAGAAACTTGGTCAAGAATTATATCCCAAATTGCAGGACACAGAATCATAGAATCCTACACTGGAAAAGGATCACAAGGGCCATCTAATCCAACCCTCCTACTATGCAGTAATACCCAGATAAAGCATTCCTGAAAGTTGCCCATCCAACCTGTGTTTGAAGATAGGTGGGTTTCTTGGGGGGGGCGGGGGGCGGGGGCGGGCTATGTGGCCATGTTCTAGAAGAGTTTATCCCTGATGTTTTTCTTCCTCTGATAGCTATGGCTGTAATTCACTGCTTTTGATGGAATGGGTATGGGTTGACTGCCTATTAACATCTTATTTCATGTGAATGCTGACTTGTTATACAGCTGAACACTAAAGCTAGAGTCAAAGGCTTTCATGGCCGTGCATCCATAGTTTTTTGTGGGTTTTTCAGGCTATGTTCTAGAAGAATCATAGAATCATAGAACTGTAGAGATCTGCGACCTCGACTATGCATGGAGGGGCAACCTCCTTTAATTCTAATGGTCTGTGCACATGGGGGCATGCCCTATTCAAGCCTATGGGGCTTGAATATGTGTGAGCCTCCATTTTTGCAGGGGGATCCAGAACAGATCCCCCATGCAAACGGAGGGCCAACTTACAAAAAGCCTCTCCTGCTGATTTCCACGTGACAGGCTGTTATGAAAGGTGGAGGAACAAGAGAGTTCCCATTCCCCTTGTACTCCACTGTCAGTTGCCTCTGGCATCATAGAGGCATCCAAACCACATGAGGCAGTCATTGTGAGGAAACCTTTCCTCTTTTTTGATTCTTGTCCACATGTCTGGGGAGGGGGGGGCGACTTCTGGAGAACAACTCATGATGGAAACTTCAGCAAGTATGGTTTTTCATGTGATATTTTGACCTAACAGCATGGTACTGGGGTACAAAAGTCTATAGCCCTTTTATATTGCATTAAGACAAGGATTGTTTGTGAGGCTTGACGGGGATAGTACTAGAAGGACTGGCTCAAGACGTTTTGCTGTCTGAAGCTCTTCCCCATTGACTGGGCTTCAAGTTCAGTATTGTGAATGTAACAACATCCTTCACCACAACTGAGGGTTTCAGGGTATCATAAAAGGTCAAGGCAGTTGTGTGGAACAGTTATCTCTGTCCTCCAACAAAGAGGGATGGCTCCAGGAATCAGGAGGAACAGACTGGACACTGCTGTTCCCTCATTCTGCCTTCTACATGCCTGGGGAACATTTTGTCTTCTGACTACAAAGTCTATAATCCCTTAAACTAGCTGGGTCTCCTGGACATTAAAGCTCAAAACATGTGAAGAGCCAAAGGTTCTCTACCATTGGCTTATTAGCAGGGCTGGCCCTTACAGAGTATTTGGCCTTCTAAAGTTCTCCTTTCTGCCTTGTTCCTTATTCAGAGGACTCCACTTCTTTATGACACATCTTTGCTATTTTCTTCCATTCAGAGAGACACATCTACTGCTTCCAAGCATGAGCTACAAGACATTATTTTGCCACTTTGTTGGTCACTCTTATGTGTTAACCATGACCCAAGCAAATGGGAGTAAACAACTGAGGTGCGAACAAAAGGAGTGACCACTTAACCTTAGGGTGCAAAGAGAGATGGATGTGAGACATACTCCTCCAAAGTCATAGAAATGGAGCTAGAAGGGCTACTTCTCTCTTCCATTTTGCTCTGCTTTTCTGAGAAGTTTGCTGCAACTTGTTAGTTATATTTATACCATATCTTCGCATGAACTCAAGGTGGAAACCATTTTCCCACACTGTCCTCCAACAATGCTGTGAATGAGAGAGGGAGTGTCCCAAGGTCACCCAGCGACTTTTCATGGCTTATTGCAGACTAGAAGGATTGCCTGCCATTCTAACATCTACACCTTACTGGTTCCAGTTTACTGAATTTGTTTTAAGTTTATCATACTAAGGTCATAGAAGTCTAAGCTCTGTGAACTTTACTGCCACTAAAAGTGTTTCATTTGTTTGTTTGTTTCAGAATCTAAATAGCACCTGAAAGTGGCATGTATAAACAAACCATAACACACAGCACATTAGCTACCAATATAATTGTAAACTAAAGCTAATGTCCATTTTTAAGTGTCATCTAGTTAATGACTACATGGACATCTCATCTCTGAATAAACCTTTGAAGCATCTACTGAACAGTCCTTCAAACAGAAGCAGGAGGGAGGGGGAATTGTGGCACTGCAGATGTTTTTAGACTACAGCTTCACCAGCCCTAGCCAGCATAGCCTACAATGGGGGATCATGGAAGTTGCAGTCCAACAACATCTGCAAGACCACACATTGTCCATCCGTGAAATAGATGATGATGATATTTATTTGTATCCCGCCTCTCCCTGTATTGGATTGAGGCAGGTAACAACAAACAAAAAGAATAAAATCAAACATGATTATCAATCTCTCTCACCCTAAAATACCATTAAAAACAATTCCCAATAAAATGGTTAATAAAATAAAACAAGATCAAAGTCCAGTGGGTACCGCTAAACAAATGGAGGGGAAATTCTGAGGTGATCAGTTTGGGAAGGCCTGCCAGAAGCGATCCGTTTTTATTGCCTTCTTAAAGGCCCCCAAAGATGTTAGATGGCGGATCTCATCCGGCAGGTCATTCCAGATGATCCATTATACAAAGCAGAATGGTCAGTTAGCTTCCTGTGGTACTTCATCTGGATCTCAGGAGAAGTTACTTTTCTGCTGCTAATGGGAGTTAGAATTTTCTTACCTGACTTTTATTGCCTTTTATTAACAGTGAAGCTTCAAAAGTGGATTTTATTGCTTGTGGATTTTATTGCATTCCACTTGTAACTGTTATTCACACCAACCAATCGCCACCCACTTCATGCTCCGAACAGATCACTTACCTTTTGGCTTATACTATACCCCACATACATAAGCATGCTTTACCTTAATTTGGCTAATAAACACAACATTTTAAACAAAAGGTCCAGTACATCACATACACCTCTAGAATTTGGACACAAAACAAAAAAGCCCCCTAGATAGATAGATGGATGGAAGACTGGCAGCAGAGTGTGAGAATCCCTTGAAAAACTGACATTTCCTGAATGATTTTAAAGGGTTTTCCTGTTCTGCTCCTGAATTGTAGTGATACAGCAGGAGGCAGTGTGCACCCCCAAGATATTTTTGAAAGAAGGAATTAGTTCCCATATATCCATTGATGGTCTAACAGAGGACTTCTTGTTGTTGTTGTTGTTGTTGTTGTTGTTGTTGTGTGCACCTTTAAGTTGTTTCTAACTTATGGTGAACCTATCGCAGGGTTTTCTGGGGCTGGGAATGTGTGACTCACCCAAGGTTTCTAGTGAGTTTTCATGGCTAAGCAGGGAAGTGAACCCAGGTCTCCAAAGTTGTAGTCCAACACTCAAACCCATTACATCACACAGGCTATCTTCTCACAAAAAGAGGGCTTTCTTCCATACATGGATGGCTTTTTAACAGGTTTATTCATGGAGAAATGGAGAAATAACACCTTAAAATGGAATTGCTGTGATCTGAAGCAGATTATCAGGTGTTTGGGCAAAGAGCACAGAGGAATGCATGTCCCCATTGTATCCAGTGTGTGAGCTTGCAGTTCTTCTAATTGGCCCCTCTTGTAAACAAGAGTGCAGAACAAGGCAGACGTTTTGAGCGAGTACTTGATAGAAGACAACAGTCCGGATGCAAACCTTTCAGATGCAAACCTTTCTCACTTGATTTCTCAACACTGTTATTTAACTCTTCATCAGATGCATTGCAGGTGCATCCATGAAACAGATCCAAAGTCTAAAGAATGTTGCAAAGTGAAGCAACATCCACATTAAATATTTTGGGACTGGAATGAAACTTCCAAAATCATATCCTCTTAACATTTCACAGATGAAAACCAGTATATGTGTGGCCAAGAAATATCAAGATGGCAAAAATTATTAATGAGGAAGACTCCTCAAGGGAGGCTGCAACAGCCTGCTTTTGTCTAAGCCTTCAGGGAAGGGTCAGATTCTGCCCCTCCTCTCCTGTCCTCCTCTGCTAAGTTAACTAAGTACAAACTATTTTTGCACTGTGGGGTGAGTTTGCCTCAATGGAAGTAAACCGAGGGACAAAGTTGGAAGAGATGAGAGAAGCTGGGACTTTTTAAAAGAAACTGAACAAGTGGAACAACAAAAGATTACCAGAAACTGTGCCTGTCAGGTTGGAGGGTGTGGAAAATGCAAACCATCGCCCAATGTGGCAATGATCAAGGGATATAAATTAGTTGATCCTAGTGAACACACAGCATTTCAGAAGAGAATCCAGCTTCAAGAAAAGTGTTTCAACATTGTTTGTTGGTGACATAGGGTTACGGATGTTTAGACAGCAAGCAAAATGGATGCACATGAAGAATGATGTCCTAGGCTTTTCCCGTGACCTGTTGAATAACCCTGACTAATTAAGACTCAGGATGTTCATTCTGAAATCACATGCCTTTCTCTGCTGACTTTTCAGGAACAAATGAGACTCACTGAAAAAGAAGCTGGGGAGGGGGGAACCCCATTTGACTTGTGGAGACCTTGGCTGTAGTCCATACCAGATTTACAAGGATGGCACAATTTAGTATCCAGGTATCCAGCAGTTACCACTGAAAACAAATAGGAGTGAAGTAAAATAAACAGAGAGGTAATTGAAATAAAGGTGAAATGCTGGAAGATCAAGGGTCACTATGAAGCCACAACCTGAACAAAAACAAGTGAAAGTATTCTCTCTCTCTCTCTCTCTCTCTCTCTCTCTCTCTCCAGGTTAGTCATGTTAGGAAACAGCAATGATACTCATGATACCATTTCTCTGTTTCTTTCATTCTTTATTGTTACTCTTCCCGGCATTCAGAGAGACGGGATATATAATGCCAAAAGAGTGTCCCTCTGATCTGTTTTTCTTGAAGGGTAGTTTAGTTTATAATATTGTTACAATGTTCTTCTATTTTTGGTTTTATTGCTTTTATAATTACCTTTTTATAGAATGCCTTGAGGGGTTTTTTTTTTTGGTAGATCTTTTTTGGTTTGTTTGGGTTATTATTAGTATTATTTTTTAGAAAGAAGTGTCTGAGACATTTAACATCACCAACCAACATCAATAATTATAAAAGTATGTCTGTTTGTCTCTTCCATAGATCCAAAAATCTGAAATTTAGACCCTTGAACTTAATGTGCCAACCAAGGGGGTACTGATAGCATGCCAGTTTTTTAAAAATTGGTTGATTCATGTCAATTAAATTAGAAAATGTCTGTAGCTCAGTGATAGTCCTTATGGCGGGAATTCTAGATTGTCCTTGGCCCTCTGAAATCTACAAACTTTGAATTGAAAAATGTGAGAGGTAGCCTGTAACTGTGGTTCCCCAAAACAAAGAGACAAACAAACAGGCAGCAGTTGGGAGTGACTTCCATTTGCCCAAAACATCACTTCCGGTCCTCACTAGGTGCACCAGTGCAACCCATTGAGGCTCAGGAAGAGCCAGAAATAGCCCTTGGAGCCTCAGACGTACCCTGCTCTGCAGTAGGTGGTAGTGAACATTGGTTTGCCAGATGCCACCAGGCAGTTGAAAGAGGGCTCCTCTGAAAAAGAAAGGTCTGTTGCAGAGAAAAAAGCCTTATGGTTTGATCCAAATGCTTCCATCTTATTTGGGGCTATGGAGGATTAAGCCATAAAAATTTTATTTCTGGTCTTGGAACTTATCGCATGAACTTTAAAGCCAGCTCCAGCCCCCCAGGCTGCAGCTGGGACACGGGATCGAGGCAGGGATTACTGCATGCTAAATCAGCACCTAAATGCTGGCCACCATCAGCCCGGGTCCAAGCCAGGTCCCAGCCATGCTCCACTAGCACTTTTTTGAAATCAGAAGGTTTCAGATCCTCTTCTTCTCAATCTTCAAAAATGGATTTACCATTTGGAGAAGCGGGTTGTTTTTTTTTTTCTTATTTCTCCATACTATTTACAGTAATATCCTTGCAAGGTGATCTATACTGGACTCATAATTAACATTTATTGTTCTTCACTATCATGATGAACAGATATTTTATTGTTCATTTAATTATACTTGTGTTTTTATGAGTCTAACTAAATTTTGTGCAGTATCTTACTGTTTGTTGGTATCTGTACTTAGTGATATATAGTGCAGCCACACTTTGTTTTTCCATCTTCCCTTGGACTAGCTACAGTTTAGAGGCATCTTCTTGCACTGAGTATTACCAAAGCGGCTTCTTTCCCAGTGAAATTGTGGTTTGAAAGCGGTGTGTAGTAATGTCCCAATTTATGAAAGCTTAGCTACAGCAATGTCTTTTGCTCAGTCTGAAAGGTTCTACAAGCTCTCTTTGCATAGAGGTATTTTGTTTAGTTTTGTTTTTTCAATAAGAATCTCTCTGCATCCAACCCAATGAACAAAATTCAAAATTTGACAGTATTACTTCATTGGACAGCAACTCCCAGACTTCCCTTAGACAGCATAGGCAGTAGCCATGCTCGCTGAGGGATTCTGGGAGTTGTTATGCAGCCAAAGGCACTTTGCCAAGTCTTAAGTTAGTCCTTCAAGGAACATTGCAACAGTTCCTGGTGCCATGGTCACTTTTCCTTCTACAACTTTTCTGGATTGGCAGATGGAAAGCAAAAAGAATTGCTTCAGGGTCTGATTTTTTTTCTGAAGGTTTTCTGGCTGCTGACCCCCATCCCCGCATCTGTGCCCAGTGTTAAATGTACTAGTTTCTGTCTTTGTCTGCATCCTTAAAGTGCTGTTTGATCCTGCCACAGTGATTCATGGCTGCGGTTCTTAATACACATGAGTAACTCATGAGCGACACTGATGGGCACGATGGGGAAAAAATGCTCATGTTCTAAACCAAATCATGTCTCATTAGTTGATAATACTGGAAGTATGTAAAACCACATCTGTCATAAAAGAATATTAAATACTCAATTACTGTTGATTTCAGATTCATGCCAAGTTCCAGCTGGTGGCCGAAAGTCAAGATGATTCCCCGGCATTTGTGGGCCGGTATTTTAAATTATTCAGAAATGTCAGCTGGTCCAGAATGTGGCTACAAGTCTATTGACTGGTGCATATCAAAGGACTTGATTTTGCACTCATATTAATGGTTGGTACCCACTGACCCATGATCCATCTTCCAAGACTCCCACATCCTTTTCTGGCCTCATTTCAATTGTACAAGGCACACTTTAGATGGGGAAAATACCCTGTAGAGTGTCATTGATTAGATTATTGAACTTATTGCCACAGGATGTGCTTCTGTCATCTGGTTAAGATAGCTTTTTTAAAAGAAGTAATTACAGTATTAATAAAATGTGTCTGTCAATGGATCTGGAAGGCTTAATGGAATCTCTGTGTTAAAAACATTAAACCCCAAATATCAGATACTGTGGGCTTACAATTTTGTCTTCAGTGCTTTATTTTTAGTTTTCAAGCAGCTGGCATCAGCCTAGAGAATGAGAAAACCAAAACAGTTAAAGAGCTACCATACCTAGGGTCAAAAACTGATCAGAATGGCGACTGCAGTCAAGAAATCAGAAGAAGACTAGGACTGGAACGAGAAGCTATGAAAGAACTAAACCAGATCCTAAAGAGTAAGGATGTACAACTGAACACTAAAGTTAGAATCATCCAATCCATTGTATTCCCCATCACCATGTAAGGATGTGAAAGCTGGACAGTGAAGAATCATAGAATCATAGAATTGGAAGAGACCGCAAGGGCCATCTAGTCCAACCCCCTGCCATGCAGGAAATCCAAATCAAATCATCCCCGACAGATGGCCATCTAACCTCTGTTTAAAGACCTCCAAGGAAGGAGACTCTATCACCCTCCGAGGGAATGCATTCCACTGTCGAACAGCCCTTACTGTCAGGAAGTTCCTCCTAATGTTGAGGTGGAATCTCTTTTCAAACAGAAATCTTCAAACAGAAATCTGGAAGCCAAGATGATCAAATTGAGGCTGTTGTACTTTGGCCACATCATGAGAAGCCACAACTCATTAGAAAAGACAATAATGCTAAAGAGGGAAGTAGAAGGAGAGGAAGACTGTAAGCCAGGTGGATAGACTCAATCAGAGAAATGATGGGCCTAAATTCACAAGATCTAAGTGGAGGATAGGGAGTCTTGTAGATGTCTCATCATAGGATTACCATGAGTTGGAGACAAACTGAGGGCAATTAATAACAACAACAAGTAATTTCTTCCCTTTGTAAATGCAACTAATTACTTTTAAGAAGTAAGAGTCAAGGTCTAGTTGTTTCTAATCAAACCAATCAGAATAATATTTTAGAAATACAACCCCCCTCATGAATATCTATTTTCTGATATAATAATAATAATAATAATAATAATAATAATAATAATAATAACAATAAAAATTTTATTTATATACCGCTTTTCTAAAAATCAAAGCGGTTAACAACATGTGCAAATACAATCTAAAACCATTAAAATACAAAACATCATATAAAACATCAGAACACCAACTACAGCAATAAAACCACATCTATCAAGCCTAAAAGTGTAAATCTACAGTGCTGTATAAATAAAGCATAATAATAATAATAATAATAATAATAATAATAATAATAAGTTTACATCATTCCAAAAGTCTTCACAATATGGTGGACAGTGAGCAGTGGCAGACTGAAGCAAACCAAACCTGGATGAAGATGGATGATACCAAAATAGTGCAACACACAGTTTAAAATTTACATGTACATGCAAACATATACTCCTTCCTTGATTACACCAATCAGATGAATAGGAACTTTGTAACTCAGTGCTTGTGTATATTCCATTATTTCAATACTCTCAGTGTATTGTAACTCAGTGCTTGTGTATATTCCATTATTTCAATACTTCAAGTCTACTCTGATTGGGCCTAACACTTGGTTTTAGGCATCACAGAGTAAGGATGGAAAGAATATTTCTAAGTATTCATTTCCAGATTTCACCTTAGGGTCGCCATAAGTTGGAAATGTCTTGAAGCAACACAACACACACAGATGTTGAAAAACAGGTGCCCCAATAGTTGGGAAACTCCATTTGGAAAGATAATAGAACAGTGAGAATTTTGAACAATTTCCTGCTGATATTCAACACCTTACGATTTACAGAGGAATTATTCTGTGGAGAAAAACTTATGTCTTTTCAACTAAAAGACACTCACCACCATTTTCTGTGCAGAAAATGCATTTCCTCCACACAAAAATCCTTTTTACCTCTGCAATAAACCTACTTTATATACATGCTTTTCTGCACAGAATAATTACTCCACAATACGTTGGGACATACAAATATGGCAAGAATATTGGTAAGAAATTTTGTTTCCCCCTACAATGATGAGAAAGCAATGGTAATTATTCAGCATCATATGCAAGGACAAATAGTTGAGGATTTGCATCCCTACCATGGAGCAAGGTCTGAGGGTACAGGGAAGAATGTGATCCTTAGATCCATTGCACCAACATTGGCTGAGATATAACTAAGGCCCAATAAATAAATAAGAGCCTTCACTCTAGCTGTTCCTAAATTGTGGGATGGTCTTCTGGAGGAGATCCGTCTTATTGCCTCCTTGGAGGCATTTAAGAGGGCAGTTAAGATATATTGACTAGTGTATTGTTATTGCAAATTGATGATACTGTAAGTTTTAATGGAATTATCATTGTATTGTATTTTACTGATATGTTTGTATGCATTTTAGTGGTTGTAATCCCTCCTCGATCCACTTGGGAGAGGCGGGAAAATATAAATAAACATTATTATTATTATTACTATTATTATTACTATTATTATTTTATCTTAGCAGCCAGCTACCACACCAAGTGATAGAGGTCTGTTCTTCTGCTGACTGGAGTGCACCAGGATGATGTTTTCAGTCTTCTCCCACCAGTAATCTGTGGTGCAATAAGGAATTTTGACAGGAGTCCTGCTTTGGATTGTCACAGCCTCCCTTCCGGTAGGAAGGGACTGGAAACATCATTGTGCAGCACCCTGATAATGAGCAGAACCAACCTCCATCACTTGGAGCAACTCCCTGGAATTTAAGGTGGGCTTAAGGGGGGGGGTTGCAATAGTGCCACAATCATGAATATATAGTATTACTGACTACAGAGCAGTTACAGACCAGTATCACTAGGTTACAAATCTATAAACTTTAATAGAAAATTTTAGCCATTGTCTTTGACCAATTGCCAAATGTTTTGCCAATCCTCTTCACCAACAGGCTTTGCAAATCCAAGCACTGCAATATCGAATGTGTCTCAAAGCAGTCTGCATAATGCATTGCACATCTACATGAATGGATCCATGTCTGAGGTACAAGGATCAGCCAATGACCCTATCTTCATACTTCACCATGCCTTTGTTGACAGGTAGGTTTGATGCATCCTAGATAAAACGAATGTCTTACATGAATTTTGACAGTTATCCAGACTATGGTATCTTTTAGATGTTATAAACTGGCATTTTTCTTGACATACATACTAGATATCTGTTATTATTTTATGTCTAACACCAGTGCTTTGGCTGTATAATATTATCCTAAGCCCTTCTTGTTTTTCTTTAAAGTAAAGCTACCCTAAAGGCACCAGATCCTAAATGATCTTTGAAGTTAATCAGAATCAGCTTTGATTAGTATTTGGATGGGAAGCTGTCATATACCTTTTTGACATATGTACTACTGCTACTACTACTGTATTTATTTATATCTCACTTTTCCTCCAATGTATTAGATGTCTGTTATTATTTTATGTCTAACACCAGTGCTTTAGTAATATAATATTATTCTAAGCCCTCCTAGCTGAACAGTGGATTCCTCAGGACTACCCAGAAGGCATCAGATCCCATCTGATTTTGGAAATTAAGCAGTGTCAGCCTTGAATGGTACCTAGATGGGAGACCACCAATGAATACCAGATGCTGTGGGGTATATTTCAGACGCAAAATCATCTCTGAGTATTCTTTACCTAAGAAAACTCTTTGAAATTCATGGGGTCACCATAAGTTGGTAGGCGACATGAAGGCACACACACACATACACACCACAGGGATCTCAGTTTGATTCTAGGATGCTAAGAGAGACGAATGTGGGGAACTGGCTGAGCTGCAGAAGTTCTTTTTTTTCCCCCCCAAGGTCCAAACTATTCAAGTTTCTTTAAGCTGTGTCAGTCTGTTTAGAAATGCAAATACCAACAATGTTTATCTGTATTGGGAATGTAGAGTAAGGAAGGGGGATTTTAACCCTTTCCTCTTTCCAAGCTCCTGTTTGCATTGCTGTCCCAATGCAATTAACAGTTTCAGAGGGGAAAAATTCATGCAATTTTGACTTTGAGTTTACACATTATGTGTGATTATGGCTGCATCCACACTGGAGAAATAACCCAGTTTGGCAGCACTTTGACTGCCCTGGCTCAAGGCTATGGAATTCTGGGAGTTGGAGTTTGTTGTGGGGCCCAGAGCAGTTATTTCTCCAGTGTGGATGCAGCCTATGTTTCTGTGGCTGGCTACCTTTGCTAAGTGTGTTAATGTAAAGAAATCAAAGGAAAGGAAATGGAGAAATCTGTGTTGTGATGCTTGTGTAGACCTACAGACTAATTGGTTTATCCTAGGAAGCGAGTATATAAAAGCAAAATGCATCTAAGTTTAAGCAGGTGGATGGTGGATAACAGAAATGAATGGGACTGCTGTTTCCCATAGAAAATAACTTCAGGCCCTTATTGCTTTTGATGTAGAATATTAACTATTGTTGGAACTAGTGGTCTCTGTCTGCTAAAATATTTTGATAGCAAGATAGCAAGAGTTATTAACAAAGAAGAAGACAGAGAAACAGAATGGTTTCCATTTGGCAAGGAGATCAGGTAAGGCTACATTTTATCAACCTATCTGGCTAAATTGCACACTAAACATATCATATCTGTGTGCTGGTCTGTTGTTGAATGGCAAATCCTCACGGTGTCTGTTTAATTAATGATCCATTGTCTGCTGGGGAATCCCCCTGACCTTGGGTGGTTTTCATTTGCATTTGCTGGGTCTTGATTTTCAGGACTGGTAGCCAAACTTCCGTTACTTCAAGGGTTTCTTATTTCCTGTTGAAGTTGTCCATAAACACCTCGACAACTTCAACAGGAAAGAAGAAAACCTTAAAGTAAACAAAAAAGTTTGGCTACCAGTCCTGAGAAACACCAAAATCAAGACCGAGCGCATGCAAATGAAAACCACCCAGGGTCAGGGGGATTTCCCAGCAGACAATGGATCATTAATTAAATAGACACCCTGAGGCCTTGCCATTCAGGAACAGACCAACACACAGATTAACATGTAAATCACTTCCTCTCAACCAAGTATATATATACCCTACTCAGTCCCATGCCAGCATTCTCTAAAGATGCCAGTCACAGATGCTGGTGAAACATCAGGAATAAACTCTTCCGGAACACAGCCACATAGCCCGAAAATGCCACAAAAAACTAAACATTCACCTTCTTTACTACAGCATGCTGACTCATGTTCAAGTTATGATTCCTGAGCAAGGTAATTGTATTAGAAAGGCACAATATACATTTTTTGAGGCAAGCGGGCAAGACAGAAAGTGAGCTCTCAAGTCTTCCTGTATTAAAAAAATACAGTCAAAGTAGTTAAAAATGTTTGTGAATAATAACGATTTCAAGAAGGGAGGGACCATAGTCATTCCTATGGTGATCTCCCATGATGGTGATAACCTAATGTCATATTCTCCAGCTGTCCTAGTTTGGCAGGAATAACCCCAGTTAGGGGCTGTACAGACCACCCCTAAGAGGTGAACTGCTGCCGCCCCTTTTAGAGCCAGATTGAAGCCGCAACAACCACACGCTGCAGCTCCAATCTCACCTTTCCACTGTGCAAAAAGGAGCTGCAAAAAGCGGCTCCTTTCTGTGCCATGGAAAGGGTGCCTAAGCCACGGTGGTGCAGCTTTTCTGCGCTCTTTTTTTGCAATCATGTATTTCCATGCAAGATTAGCACCATGATGTCACATGCTGTGTGAGTGCAGTGCACGTCACACACCAGCCTTGGGGTGGAATTCAGGGCGTGCATCATGTAGTGCCATGCCAACTCTGCCCCCAGCCAGTCCAAGATGCTGGTCTGAACAGCCCTTTGTCCTTTTTTTTTAGCTTCATTTATAAAATGTCCAGTTTTATTTCCTCCTTCCACTTTCCCCGTTTATCGCCAGCTTATAAGTACTCCAATTGCTTTGCGCAAATGAGATCAAAGGAAAAAGGAGTTACCATTATATTAACTCAGCAAAGGGAGTGGGATGTGTGGGAATCATGTCCTTCCTAGAAGTCATGCAAAGCAAATGTTGCAGCCTCTCCTCGCTTGTCTGTTCTTCCTTATTAATATTCTATGATCCTATGATTCAAAATGTTGCCATCATAACCCATTCTGATCTGCTTGGCCCCACATGTCTGTTTCCTCTGTGCAATGTTGGGACAGTAAGTGATATTTTCATGATGCCAAAACTTAGTGGTTTGATGCAGCCACAATTAATCTAGTGCGGGAATTCATATATGGTTGCTTCCTTTCACCTGTGTGTGAGGTGATCCATCTTGAGCTTGAGAGTGATTGATTCATATTCAGCTGCAGTTCAGACTATAAAAGGCCCTGCATGCATGTCAAATATTATTATGATTACTACCTTTATACATTGGGCATTCACACAGTGAACCTCAAGCTGCTTCCACCCTCGCCTCCCTCTCCAATGACGAAATCAGCTCCAAATATATACTGTGGAGCTGCATGAAGTATGGCTGAAATCCCGGTAGACCTGCAAGACAAAGGCAGGTCAGAGGCAGCCATTAACGATGGCCTTCCGCCCACACTTACAGTAAAAAGCCAAGATGTTTTTCTGTGTCATTTGAAAGATAGTCAGTGCGTGGACCTGGATTGATCCCGTCCTTCACTGATTTAAAACTGTCTGGTTTCTCCTTCTGGCGAATGACTACACCAATAAAATGTAGTGTTTACAAGAATGAACAGGGATTTGGGAGATCCAGGTTCAAGTTCCCTGGATAACATGGGCCAGTTCACTCTATCTCAACTTGTAATTAATTTACTGGATGGTTTTGAGCCTGGGGTAAATAATGTAACTAAGCAATAAAATAATGAGCTTTGGAAAATAGAGCTTTGAGCATATTCTCTAACATTCACAATGAAAATCGGGAAACATGTAGCCAAGCTACATCAGAGTGGTGCCAAGATGCAAAAGCTATTAATGATCAGAGCACACAAGCAAGGCGAGGATCTGTAGTTAGTTTTTGCCTGAACCTATTGGGAAAGGAAGAGTCTGCCCTTCTTCTCTCCCCCAACCCCGGCTAATTAAACAAAAATGAAAACCTGCTAAATTAACAGTACAACCACATTTGCCCTTTAAACTCAATTTGCAGCCATTGAAGGAGGAGGAAGAGAGAACTGTAGCCGGCTCAGTCTGGGGCAGAAAACTGTTAAGAGTTGCAATTTTGTGCATCTATACTACTCTAGAGCTTCCGTGACTCTATTAAACTGGATCACTTGAGTTTGTTCATACCGATGAAGTGGACAAGCTTCTTGGAACGTTAGGAAGACGACATGCTCTCTCGATCCCGCCCTTCTTGGCTGACCGTCCAGGGTGGCGATGCTGTAACACTATTGTTACACAGTATAGCAACGCATCATTCAGGGAGGGAAAATTTCCATCAAGTTTAAAGCTAGCAACAGTCAACCGTTGCTCAAAAAGCCCTCCCGGACCCCGGTAAGGAACAACTATAACTGGTCTCATGTTGCCATCTTAGGCAAGGTGATCGAGAGAGTGGTCGCCGCCAACTCCAAGCAGTCTTGGATGAAACTGATTATCTGGACCCATTTCAAACTGGCTTCAGAGCAGGTTATGGAGTGGAGACTGCCATGGTCGCCTTAGTCGTGATCTCCGTCTGGGCATCTACAGGGGAAGTGTGACCTGTTTGGTGCTTTTGACATCTCACGGCTTTCGATACCATTGACCACAGTATCCTTCTGGAACGCCTGAGAGAGTTAGGTATCGGGGGCACTGCGCTCCAGTGGTTCCATTCCTACCTCTCAGGCAGATTCCAGATGGTGCAGCTGGGGGACATTTGCTCCTTAAGAGGGAACGGACATCTGGTGTCCCTCAGGGAGCTATTTTCCCCCCACTCTGTTTAACATTTACATGAAACCGCTGGGAGAGATCATCCAGAGACACGGGGCATGGTGTTATCAGTACGCGGATGACACCCAAATATGTTTCTCTGTGCCTCCGACTGATGCGTGACTAAGGATGGCCTCTCTCTCCTCTGAATGCCTGCCGGAGTCAGTAATGGGCTGGATAGGGAAACAAACCAGCCTGAATCCAGAGAAAACGGAAGTAACGGTGTGATAGGTCCCCCAGGCCTAGAAAGGAAATTCATCCACCTGTCCTGAATGGGGTCACACTTCCCCTGAGGGATGAAGTTCGCAGTTTAGGGATTACTTCTGGACTCATCCCTGCAGTTGACACCTAAAGTAGATGTGATGGTCAAAGTGCTTGCTAGCAACTCCGGTTGATACGCCAACTGCGACCCTATCTGGGCAAAGGAACCCTGAAATTGTGATACATGCTCTGTACCTCTCGCTTAGATTTCTGTAATGCGCTCTACAGGGGCTACCCTTGTACCAAGTCCGAAGCTTCAGTTGTACAAACTGAAGCCAGATTGGTCACTGTGCTTCCAGATTTGACCATATAACACCTATCTTGAAAGATCTTCACTGGCTGCCCATTCGCTTCTGATGCAATACAAGGTGTTGGTTACTACCATAAACCCCTACATGCTTAGGCCCAAGTTACTTGAGGGATTGCATCTCCCATATGATCCACCCCGCACCTCAGAACATCTGGGAAGAACTTATTGGTAATTCCACCTTCCAAATATGTTGCCACATTTCCAGATGGCCTTTCCAATGGGGCCCACAGATGTGGAATGATCTACCTGAGGAGCTCCGTCTGACAACCCCCCTAGAAACATTCAAAAGAGGCTTAAAACTCTTCTTTTGTCAGTCAACCGCCTTCCCCCCCCCCACCCTCCCCCCCTGAAGAATGAAGCTGCCTACTCTGTTGCCATCGATTCCTATGCCACCTGAATGTGAATGATTGTGTTTAAAATGTTTGTGATTGCATGGTTATTATGGGATTTATCTATTTTATGCAATGTTTTTTATGGTTTTTTAATTGTTGTACACCACTTTGACTGCGGAAAAGCGGTATATAAATAAATTTATTATTATTATTATTATTATTATTATTATTATATTTATTATAAACTGCATGTTTTGCATGTTTGACCACTGGTAGTTTACCACTCTCTCCTTGTATTACTGGTACTTTAAACAGCTGTCATTTTCTTTATCTCTTCTCTTTCTCTTCCATGGGGACCTTGCATTTTACTGTACACATATTCAGTAAGTAGAGCTATTTTTATATTGTTTTACAAAGGGGACTAAGGTTATTTCTTTCTCTGTTAGAACCTGTGGAGGTAGGTGGGACTGGCTGTAGTCAGCTTCCACCTGCCAATTTGATTATTCTGCTTAAGAGATCCAGTATCTTCTAGAACATGGCCACATGCCTGAAAAACCACAAAAAACTATGGATGCCTTCCGCAAAGACGGTACTATCTGTCTTTTGTTGGTTTTGGACAATGGTGACCTAAGGCAACCGGTCACAGGGTTTTCTTGGCACATTTCTTCAGAGTGGGTTTGCCCATTGCTATCCCTGAGGCTGTACACTCCCTCAATAACAAAGCACCTAACAGGAGCCCACTGCTTCCAAAAATATGTGGACTAACATGGAAAAACTTTTTCCATGGCCCAACTTCCAAAAATAAGCCCCAGCACATACTCCTACCTTAAAAGTCCTCAAATTCACTCAAAAAATCTGGGTTTTCAGACTGGATTTGGATACTGCATGGAAGGCTCACAGAACACACACCAGTCACAGATTCAGTCATTCATTCTTTTATTCCAGCGGCCTATCCAATGATCTCCCTAATCCGATTTTGAACATCTGAATATGAAACTCCATTTCTTACAACTGTGAGCAACACTGTAACAACTCTTCCCCTTTTTATTTTATTTTTTATTTATTTTTTATTTGATTGATGTATTTGTTTATCTATGAATTTTATGATTTTCTACTGTTGTAATCCCGCTTCGATCCAAAGGAGAAGCGGGAAATATAAATATATTATTATTATATTATTATTATTATTATTATTATTATTATTTCCCTGTGTGTATGCTGCCTTCAAGTCTCCTCAATTGATAATGACCTTATGAATTTCATAGGGTTTTTCTTGGGTAAGGAATTCCAGTGGCATTTTTGCTAGTTCCTTTCTCTGAATACAGCCTACAGCACTGGTATTCATTGGGAATCTTCCATCTAAGTACAACCAGGGCTGACCTTGCTTAGCTTGCAAAAATCTATGGGAGCTGGTGCCTTTATAGTATCCATCCATATCATGGGATCTCAGGCTGTATACAAATAAAAACAAGATAGACTCATCTAAAGTCAACTCAATTGAGGACAGATTTTGGGGACAAAATTATGAATTTTGATATGACCAATGATTAATCATAGAATCATAGAATCATAGAGTTGGAAGAGACCACAAGGCCATCCATTCCAACCTCTTGCCATGCAAAGCATCAAAGCCCCCGACAGATGGCAGACCTCTAAGGAGGGAGACTCCACTACATTCCGAGGAAGTGTGTCTACTGTCGAATAGCCCTTACTGTCAGGAAGTTCTGCCATGTTGAACAAATTAACAAGTTAAAACAGATTTAAATGTTAAGACAATTTTAAAAATGTGCATATCGAGGAAATTAAATTAAGCCCCAAATATTTTAATAAAAGGCCATGTTTTGACTTGGCATGGTGAGAAACTAACCTGTAAGGCATCCAAGGGAAGAGTGTTCCACAATAGAAAACACAAGAGAGATGCTAGACATCCTCCACACTACACCTTTTCAGCCCTGTGATCTACTTAATTTCCATGGCAATACATATGGAATCCTGAAATGGTAGTCTGGCGATGCACCAAAGCACTCTGGCTGAGAATTTGAAATACCACTGCACAAACTGCAAATCCCAAGATTCCATAGGAATTGCCATGACCGTTAAAGTGAAATCATAGTGCTATAAGTTTGTAGTGATTTAGAAATGGCCTAGATCACTGAGATAGTTGCTGTTCTTGTGTGCCTTCAAGTCATATCCAGCTTATGGCACCATAAGTCGAATGTATCATGGGGGTTTTCTTGGCAGAGTGTTCAGAGGAGGTTTGCCATTGCAATCTCCTGAGACTGAGAGAGTATGACTGAAGGTCACCCAGTGGGTTTCACGGGAATAAATTATGTCCACATCTTCTCCTCCTAGCTCAACAAAAGGATCCAAGAAAAAGTGGGTTTTGGGGGGGGGGATGAATCCCACTCGTTGTTTTCTTGCACAAAATACAATACTTCTCACAAAAAAAAACTTGTTTTGTACAGAGCTTGACATTTTTCTCAAAAAAATTCCCAAAATATGAAAAATTATTGATAAAGGCAGAAACCTCTTATTCTAGCAGCTCAGCAGGAAGAAAAAATTGTGCATGGTGGAAACAAATAAAGAAGCATTTATGTCCCCATGCTAGTGCTATCACGGGATGAAATCAGATAGCAATGTTGTCCACATGACACATTGCTTTTCATTTGTTTTGAAAACTTCTATTGTTGCAGAATTTGGCTTGTTATTATTAAGGCATGGAGTACCAAAAAACAAAACAAAACAAAACAAAAACTACCATAAAGGTTGCAACCATATTGCAATAATACTGTTGAATTATATCAACCAAGTACTGCTTATCAACCAGAACAGGTTCTCTTTGTCTCATCTAGTTTTTAAAGACATGTTGAGATCTTTGACCCTGGTGTCATTCCAGGTAATTATGGAGCACTGTTGGATACTAGATTGTATTTTGAAAAGGTTAATACTGCTTCCCTTGGACCCTGACAAAAAGATTTGGCCAAGCCTCTCTTTTGCTTGATGTGGGAAAGGAGCGAAAACATCTCTGTAAGACATAGGCTGTATCTGCACAGTATAAAAAATCCAGTTTGACACCACTTTAACTGGCATGGCTCAGTGCCATGGAATTCTGGCAATTGTAGTTTTGTGAGCCATTTAGTCGTGTCTGTCAGAGAGCTCTGGTGCCACTACAGATCCCACGATTCCATATCATTGAGCCATGGCATTAACAAATGGCATCAAACTAGATTACTTTTTGCAGTACGGACTGAAGGTTAAGTCTGTATCTAACAACCAGTCTGGGAATGATTTCTGTCTTTGGAGATTTTGAGTAACATCTGCTATTGGACTGTAGGAAGCTCAGGGGAAGAAAAGATAGGGCAATATATCCATAAAGGGTCTGAGAGCAAATCAAGACTGAATTTTCATTAGAAGCCAAAATGACTCAACTGAGACTATGGCTAAATCCACACCTGCAAAATAATTCACCTCCAGATCCCAGTAGCCTGCCCTATTTTGACCATGTTAACGCCACATTCATCCATTTTAATCTGGACTCAGTTTGGTTTTGGAAGTCAAAAGGGTTCAAAAGAGTGTCTCCACATGTGCATGTGTTGAACAGATCAGATTATTTTAGGTCACACAACAGCAGTTGCTGCATTAGGATGTTTTTCCCCCTTCCCACCATGTATATCCTTATCAACCAATAGCCTTTCTTATTTCTCTGCCATTCTTACTGCCCACTGGCACTCCCATTGGATGGCTCCCTTGCTGGGTTCCCTTACCTGGATAATTAAACGCCTCCTCACCCAATTTACAGAAATGTACAGCTTTTAAGTAAGAAAAGAAGGACAGAGGAGGAGGAGTGTAGTGAGAAGGAAAGAGCTAAAAAGAGTTCATTTCAGTTCCACTGCCATCTCAGAACAGCAAATCATGAAAATCTGCCCCCACTTGCCTTGATTGCTTTTGCATTCAAGCAATTTTCCCATCTCAATCTCCCAGCTCATTCCCATTCTCCACAATTCGTAACTAGGGAATAAACAGTGTTTCTGTTTTATTAATTTCATAGCACACACTGATCCCCTCATGTCACTAGCCACGTTTTTATTTTTCATGGAAGAATAGCCCTGTTTAAGTATTTCAAGGGGTGTCACCTTGGGGATAGAGCAAGTTTGTTTTCTGGTCCTCTAGAGAACAGGACCTGGAACAATGGATGCAAGAAAAGAGATTCCAGCTCAATATTAGGAGGAACTTCCCGTTTGACAGTGAAACACACTTCCTCACAGAGTGGTGGAGACTCCTTCTTTTTAAACTGAGGCTGGATGGTCATCTGTTGGGGGTGCTTTGATTCTGTGTTCCTGCATGGCAGGGGTTGGACTGGATGGCCCTTGTGGTCTCTTCCAACTCTATGATTCAAAACACACTGCAGAAATAATCCACCACTTTAACTGCCCTGGCTCAGTGCTAGGGAATTCTGGGAACTGTATTTTTGTGAGACATTTAGCCTTTTCTGTCAGAGAGCGCTGGTGCCACAATAAACTACAATTCCAAGGATTTCCTAGCACTAAGCCAGGGCAGTTAAAACAGTCTCAAACTGGATTATTTTTGCAGTGTGTTTTTTTACCACAGATGTAAATATAAAATGAATTTATATCTATATTTGTGTTTTTAGCTGTAATTTTGGAATGTCCTACATTTTTCTTGCATATCCTACATTTTCTGGTGGCTTGTCTTCGTTTATGGTTATGATATCTGGTCACTCCGCACATGCACAGGTTCCTGACAGATGGCATGGCTGAAAGCATGACTGAAAAAATAATGATCAAACCATATTTAAGGAGTGTTTTGTGCACATTTGAACTTTTCTGCCTTTTTCCTACAAACATTTTCCAGTGGCACGTAATTATTCCAGATGTGTCTGCAGGTTTCTGTCAACACAAGGACCTTACACCACCATTGTGCTCCAATATTGTGCCTTCAGCACCATCCAAGAATGCATTGTAAAGCAGTTACACTTGCAGAACACTACATATGCAACCATGAAACAAATAGGTTTGTTACACAGTGGCCAAAAAAGAACAATCACAAATATAAAGGAATGTACGCAGGGGTATGACGCCAACAGGATTCCAACTACAGTCTTGCAATGTGAAATATTCCCATTCGGCCTTCTTTTCCAGGATTCTAGAGATAGGTTTCCACTTGTTGGGCTGGTGAAGCCTTTTGTATTCCCCTCCTAAAGAATTATTGTTATTATTCCTGCAAAACTTACATTTGCTCAAGATTACTAGTATTTCCCTGATGCCATTTTGGCTACATAATGAATGGTCTTATTCCTGAACATGAGAAATAGAGGGAAAGATTACAGATTGTGAATGTATGATCTAGACAGGCTATCAAGACACATTTGTCGCATTTATTCTGTTCAAGTTTTATGTTAGTCTTTGGGGAAAATTGGTTATTAAACTTTGAAGTGGTTCTTGCTGGTTCCTGCCTTTGTCTTCAAGCAATTGCTGTATGTGATTGCTGGCCTCAAACAAATCCAGTTGGACTCTTCTTTGTTGTAAGATAAAAATTGTTATCCTCCATCCACAGTACTGCCAGGTGTACTATTCAACTGATGCTGTATTATTATATTTTTCCTGTTATGGGTTTTTCTGGAAAAGGACCTGCCCTTGATAACTGTACAGATGTTACTTGGACATTGCAGATATGCAAGCATATATTCTTTGAGGAAATACCAAAGGGCCATCTAATCCAATTTTCTGTCTGTGCAGGAATCCATAATTAAAAATAGTTTTAAAATCCCTGAGACATGGCCTTCTAACTTCAGATGGTTCACTACCTTTTACCTTGAGCAATTATGGATATAGAGCATTTGTGTGTGTATATGTGATTTCACGTTCCCTGTCAACTTATGGTGACCCTATGAATTTAATTGGGTTTTCTTAGGTATGAATACTCAGTGGTGGTTTTGCCAGTTTCTTCCTCTGAAATATAGTTTACAGCACCTGGTATGAATAAATCTAGGTAACCATTCCATATTCATGATCATAAATCCTCCCACAACCTACAGCCCACAATTTCTGTGTATGGAGAAGGAGGTCCATTCTGCTGGCTATCAGCTGACAGTGAATTATGTTGCCAGAAGAAGGTACTTACTTAACTAGTTATTTAGTTACTAAATATCTGATATAGAATACTGGCCAATGTGTTTAATGTGGCTGACATTGGTTTGGATCTAGATTTACTCCTATTTTCACTGTACGTGTTGAAAGTTAACAGACACTCAGACCAACCATTATTTTTTCTCCATATTGAAGAAAAACAATTATATATTCATATTGTCTCCCGTATGATCCAATGCCCATAATGAACTCATCCCTGATCTGTGTCCCCACTCCATTGCATGTGTGAAGCATATTGACTCAAGAAAAACCTTTTCAGTAGTGGCACTGAGGTTGAGGAACTCAGTCTCCAAGGAGGTTTCTTCTTGTTCCTCCTTTGTTGAGTGAAAACCATTTTACTGGGTCTTCTATTGCTCTTTCTCATTTTACATTGTGTGGGTTCCATTTCTATTAGTGATCCTGTTAT
This sequence comes from Sceloporus undulatus, assembly GCF_019175285.1. Taxonomy (NCBI): domain Eukaryota; kingdom Metazoa; phylum Chordata; class Lepidosauria; order Squamata; family Phrynosomatidae; genus Sceloporus; species Sceloporus undulatus. The sequence continues at coordinate 14,582,383 of NC_056524.1, forward strand.
AAAATTTCTTTCCATAGCATTTTTGAACAATGGCTCAGAAGACACCAACCGCTACGTGAGGTTTACCCTGCAGCCAATGCCCCTATCGGACACAACCGTGAATCTTACATGGTCCCCTTCATTCCTCTTTATAGGAATGGGGAATTCTTCATATCATCAAGAGAATTAGGATACGACTATGAATATCTAATAAATCCAGGTAAAATATTAATCTTGAATTGGATTTTCTGCATCTAACCTCCCCGGGTAGAAATGAAGCAGGAAACATGGGAAATGTCTATGACCGTTCAAGTTTTGAGATGTCACACTGCGGTGTTCAGATCTTCCGCAACATGAAGTGTTTTGAGCCTTGCTGTGTATGTGTGTGTGTTAATTTGTCCCTTTATAAGAATAAGAAACTGCTATGAGCACCTGTGGATTAATCTGCAGGATACCACATCTTAGAAATACAGTTTTGAAATCCGGCTGTAAAATTCCCCAGTTCTGCTTCAGAAATCACTTACTGCCCTGTCTTTTTAAAGAACCATGACTGGTGCGTCAGATCAGCTTTTGATGGCTCTGGGATGATAGAAAAGAAATATATGGCACCAACACTAGCTTCTGTCTTCAATAAACAGCTGGTGGTGGGGGTCAATTTTAATAGAATCATGACATTTTTGAGTTGAAAGTTGACTTTGGAGGTCATCTAGACAACTCACATTTAGTGGGAATCTTGTAACTAAAGCATCCCTGTCAGATGAGTTATTGAAGCCTCTGTTTCAATACCTGCAGTCAAGAAAGGCTGATGGGTCCCTTATCAGTTGTAAGAATAAAATAGGGAGGAGGAGGAGGAGGAGGAGTCTGCCTTGAACTTATTGGAAGAAATGCAGACTGTAAATATGAATAAGATTTCCATTTGTTGCTTTTGTGTCCCTTCAAGTTGTTTCTGACTTATGGCAACCCTATGACAAGCCTATAAGGGCTTTTCTTGCTAAGGAGAGAGGGTTTGCAATTGCCTTTCTCTGAAATGGAGACAGTGTGAGTTGCCCAAGGTCACACAATGGGTTTCCACATGAGAGCGGGAATTCAAGCCCTGGTGTCCTTTTACCTGTATCTGTTTTTACTTTTGTATACCACCTTACAGCAATCCTGTGCAAAAGGATATTGTAGCACCTTTGAGACTAACCAAGCAAAAGATATTGTAGCATAAGCTTTTGTAGAATTGGGAGATTACTGCACTGTGTTCTTATAGTGCTGCTAGTCCACTTTTACTGCTTTGGCTGCCTTCTGTAGCATTCTGGGATTTGCAGTTTAAAAGTGAATAGCAGCACTATAAGATTGTACTGTAGTAAACTTCTCTGAATTACAACAACCCTGTGAGAGAGGTTAGTCTGAGATTGGGAGGAAAGAGAGAAGAAATATGAAAGAGGACCATCTCCACTGACCACCTCCAGGAAACATGGGTAAGATAGCCCCCCTCCCCCAAATAGCCATTTCTTAATCAATGGAGACCGGGAGAGAATCAGATACCCAAATGCAGATTTATACATCTTACACTGAGATTTGCTGGAGGTCTCAGTAGATGATGCCATCAGTTTGTATCTGTCTACAGCAGCGATTCCCAAACTCTGGTCCTCCAGATATTTTAGACTTCATGTTCCAGAAGCTATCTTGGCCAATGATCTGGGATTCTGCGAGACAAAGTCCAAAATACTTGAAAACAAGAGTTTGGGAATATGTAGCCAGACACTTCTCTGATCCTCCCCACTTTCCACCAGCCAAGGAATGGCTCTTTAGGAAAGCTATTGTACAAAGCCACGAGTCCTGGGCAGTGGCATCCCCATGCCCAGTGTAACCTGGTGCAAAATAGTTGTGCTGGGGGGCTGACAGCAGTGGCTAAAAGAGTGCACTGGCCTTCACCATGGTGCCAGCCTCCTCCTGAGGAGGAAGCCATCACTGTAGCAAAGCCTGGAGTATGTACTGGACCTTCTCAGCCTGTGGCAGGAGGAGGTCCCTGTTGGAGTAGCATTAGTGCTTGTACCTCTGTGTTTTTGAGAAGGGAGCTGCCTTCTTCATGGATGCATTGATCTATGGTCATTGGTCAGTTTGACTGTGAAGAAGTCACTTCCTGTTCCTCTCATTTCTCTGGGAGTCAAGAGTTTTACAACCCTTTGTACTTCCTATTCTTCTCTCTGTTTTCTGCCACCCAGGTGGCACCAACAAGGTTGTGCTTCTAAAGATGTTTCTTTCTCTTACTTACACTCTTACGGTTCAGCTCTAGCGACCCTTCTACCAAAGTAGGGGTTTTCTCTACTGATTGGATATTTTTCTAGAACCTAGATTTAACAATAAAGTAAGGCCTGTTACAGACTGCCAAAATAAAGCTGCTTCGGGTCTCTTTGGAGGTATGCTGTTTAAATGATGTATGCATCCTAAGAATCCGGAAGCTGCACCAAAGCTGCACTCCGGTGCTTAGGACTGGAGTGTGGCTTTGGCATGACCTCCGGACTCTTAGGACCCATGCATCATTTAAACAGCATACCTCCAAAGAGACCCGAAGCAGCTTTATTTTGGCAGTCTGTAACAGGCCTTTGTTTCATTTTACCTACCTATGGGCCCGAACAGACATGCCAAAATAAAGCTGTTTCAGGTCACTTTGAAGGTATGCTACTTAAATGATGCATGCATCCTAAGAGGCCAGAAACCATGCTAAAACCACGCTCCAGCCCTAACGACTAGAGCACAGCTTTGGTGCGGCTTCTGTCCTCTTAAGATGTGTGTGTCATTTAAACAACATACCTCCAAAGTGATCCAAAGAAGCTTTATTTTGGCATGTCTGTTCGGGCCCTATGTTATCCTGTTTATTTACCAGAATTGCGGATCTAGCCCTTTAAGTAAATGCTTGGTACTACTGCTGCTAAACTAAGCTTACTATTTTAAACCACATAGTTTTCTAACAGATCCAACCGGGCATCACCCCTCTCCTGCAGTTTCACCCAGTGTGATCTCCACTGCCTGCACCCCCCTAGTGATGCCACTCATCCTGGGGTGGGGGGCTTTGGTTGTTGTGCAGGGTGGAACAGTATACCAACCTCTCCAATGACCAAATATATATATACACAGGTGTACATTGGATTTCCATTTGTGTATGCCACACCATCATGTCTTTTTTGCTGTCAGAATGGATTAAAATCTGCCACCACCCTTTGTAAATTTCCAGTCTACTTCAGGGGATCCTGCAGCTGCTGTTATGGAAAAGGAACACATGTGTGTAAATACTGTAAGTGGGAAAGGAACATATAAGTGCAAATGTTCCTTAGTTTTGTCGTTAGCCTCTGTTGGTCCAGGAGCAAAGAACTTCCTGCCAAAGAGGAAGGTAAGGGCTGGGAGAAAGGAGAACATAAATTTGGAGCCTTCCTCTGATCTCTTAAGAGAGGCTTTTCCATTATGTTTGCAACTGGTACCTTTAGTGGCTTCTTTGTCATTTCTGTTCACTTGCTTGTTTTATTTTTACTTTTTGAAGTAAATATAAATAAGAGTTGAAACCTATCCCTGTACCATCCCACTTCCACTTTTAATGTCAGTTACAAAAGCTTGTCAAGTGTTCAGTCCAAAATGTGATTTGGAGTTGAGAGACCAGCAGTCTAACAAAACAAAATCAGATCAATTTTGCCAACCCCAATGTTAAAGTCATTCCCTCTTCTGCACCCATCCACCCTCCCTCTCCATCTGGCACCAGACATTCTGTCAGAATGATAATGAAGCCCTTGGACCAAGGCAGGCCCAGGAAACGTCACATCTTTTGACTGGGGAGGGAGAAATCTGGTCTGTGAGACTTTTGTTGTTCTTCGCAAATGGGTCCTAAATAGCATTTGACATATCCTATCCAATTCTTTTCTAAATCCAACCTGGCTTGAAAGATGATTCAGTGCCACTCTAAAATAAGTGTTTAAGAGTTTTCTTCTTTTTTTCTGTTCTGGCTGTTTATTCAGCCACAAGAGGACTAGGTTGGCCATCATTTTCTTTTTGGCTCTTCAAAATCTCAGTAACAACAACTGGCTTCCAGTGGCAGCTACACAGAAGTGGAGGTGGTGAATATACTCTCATTTTTAGCCTGCATTTTAAAGGAATTAGCTAAGATGTCTCCTGTTGTGATGTAGTACAGCCCCCCCCCCCCCCCTTGCCCCATGTTCTATCACATGCCACCACCCTCTAATACACTCCACAACGCAGTGGGAAGTCACTGTGGGGTTTCAACTTGCATCTTTTTTCACCTTTGACTCTGCAGAGATTTTTCTTCCTTCTCCCATGGGAAATAAGAGTCCCGTTGCTGTTGTTGTTAACTGCCTTTGAGTCGACCCTGACTCATGGTAACCCTGTGGATGAGACATCTCCAAGCCCCCTCTCTTCTCCACTGCTCTGCTGAGATCCTGTAGGTTCATGCAGTGGGATCACTGGGGGGATGAGGTGGTGTGACCCGCACCAGGGGACACCCCAGAAGGGGTGTGTGACAGCCAGCGCAGGGACACCACTGGTTTCAAGCCTGTGATCTCCCAGACTGAGCCTATCCATCTGGCCTGTAGCCTTCCAAAATACAACAGCCTCAGTTTCATAATTTTGGCTTCTGATTTCAGAGATTTCAGGCTTGATTTTGTTCTAGGATCCATTTGTTTGTCTTTTTGGCTGTCCATGGTACTCGCAGCACTTTTCTCTAGTACCACATATCAAATGAGTTGTTTTGATTCTTGCCCATTTTTTTTCACTGTCATCTCTCACATCCATACACGGTGATAGGGAATACTATGGCTTGGAGGATCCTAACTTTAGTGCTCAGTTGTAATTTTTTTAGGATTTTGTCTTGTTCTTTCACAGCTACCCTTCCCATTCCTAGTCTTCTTCTGATTTCATGACTGCAGTTTCTGTTCTGATCAATGTTTGAGTCAAGGTATGGAAAATCTTTAACTATTTCAGTTTCCTCATTATCAAGGTTGAATTTATGTAAATCCCCTGTGGTTATTATTTTTGTTTGCTTTATGTTCTGCAATAAGCCTGCTTTTGCAACACACCCACATATACACACACTGAAAAAAGGCACATGAAGAGAGAGTGGGAAAGAGGAAAGCTTTTAAGGAAAGCTTTTATTCTAAGTAAGCAATCTTACATTTGCAAAACGATTCGCCATTGTTGTGTTTCTTAAAAGTTGTTTCCGATTTTTTTGTGACCCTAAGGTGAACCTATTGCAGGGTTTTCTTGGCAAGGTTAGTTCAAAGTGTTCCCTTTGCTTTCCTCTGAGGCTGAGAGAGTGTGACTTGGTCAAAGTCATCCAGTGGGTTTCCTTGGTTAAGCAGGGGATTCGAACCCTACTTGCCAAAGTTGTAATCCAATGCTCAAACCATTAAACCACACTGGCTTTCTTTTGCAAAAGGGTATCTTGTACATAAAGTCACCTGCCTTCAGATGTTACTCGGCAGTAGTTACAAAGTTACAAAAACAATCTAGATCATATCTAGCTGAGGTTAGTAAGAAAACATAAGCTCTAACAAGGCTAGCTGAACACTTCTATTCTACTCACAGTACAGATGGTGTGCTGGGTCTTTGGATGTTCATAGGAAACTGGGAGACTAGACTCTTTGTCCAGTCTCCAACCAAGCTTCCCTAGAAACAGTGAGGCAGGCAACACCTTATAAAAGGGCCTTTCTGAGTGGGCTATGCTATTTTTATCCTTTGCTTTTAAAGTAATGTTTTAAAAGCTCTTAATCCTATCCACAGGTTCATACTATTTTGATTGTATCAATTTGAAGGTGTTAAGCTTGCTCATATGTGCCATCAAGTCAGCTTTGAGTTATGGTGATCCTATGAATGGTGACTCCCAAGAGGCCCTGGTAGGAGCAGCCCTGTTGGGGTCTTGTAAATTCAGGGCTGTGGCTTCCTTGGTTGCAGCTACTGCACTTGAGAATTAATGCAGTTTTACATAGCTTTAATTGTCTTGGTTCAATGTTATGGAATTAAGGGATTTGTGGTATGTTGTGGCGCCAGATCTGTTTGACAGAGAAGGGTAAATATTTCTCAAAAGTACAAATCCTAGAATTCCATAGCACTGAGCCATGGCAATTAAAGCAGTATCAGACTGCATCAGCTCTGCAGTGTAGATGCAGCCTGAGTAAATCCATGTGTAATGTGGTCTTTCTGCTTTCCATTTTCCTCAGCAATATTTTATTTTCCAATGAGTCATGTCATCTAATGAAATGCCCAACACACAACAGCCCCAGTTTAATAGTCTTTGCTTCTAATAAGAGTTCATGCTTGCTTTACTCTTGGGTCCATATGTTTTTCTTTTTGGTGGTTCATGGTATCTGTAGAACTCGCACCACATTTGAAAAGGGCTGATTGTCTTCTTCTCAGCTTTCTTCACTGACCAGTTTTCACATCCATACATAGAAATAGGGAATACTGTGACATGGATGATCCCAACTTTTAGCTACATGTGTTTATACTGGCATTTCTTTAATCTTATAAGCCACCTTGATCCCAACTCTGGGAGAAAGAGGATGTATATACTGGTAAATAAAGGAGTGGGATAGAATGGAGTAGAATCCTATGCTGATTTAGACAAATGCTGATGGCTATCCGCTTGCCATTGATTAGATTTGATGATACCTAAGAAATATCCCTTAGGATTGAATCATCGAATAGAGCTGGAAGGTGCTCCAAAGGCCATCAAATCCAACCCTCACTCAATGCAAGAAATCCAGTTAGACCATCCCCAGCAGGAAGCTCTCCGGCATTTTCCTGAAGATGTCCAGAGAAGGAGACTCGGTAACCACTCTAGGCAATTGATTCCACTGCCATAGCATTCTTACTATCAAGAGGTTCCTTCTACTCTTCAGATGAAATCTACCCTCCTGTAAATTAAAACAATTAGATCCTACCCACTGGGGCAGCAGAGAATAAACCTATCACTTCCTTTTTATAATGGACCTTTAGATAGTTAATATCCACTCCCAGTGATGTGCCATGGTGTGTGTGTGGGTTGTGTGTCTTCAGGTCATTTACAACTTATGGCATCTTAAGGCAAACCTATAATGGGGTTTTCTTGGCAAGCCTTTTTGTTCAGAGTAGGTTTGCTATTGCATTCCCCTGAGGCTCAGAATGTGTGACTTGACCAAGGTCACCCAGTGCTTTTCATGATCATACGAGGAATCGAACTCTGGTCTCCAGTGTCATATTCCAACACTGAAACCACTACACTATGCTTCCATGGTAACCATCTTTAAATACCCGCCATGTACGAAATGGGGCTTGCTTGTTTTCTGCTGCTTCAGAGAAAAGAACAAGAGCTAATAGATTTATAAGAAAAGTGATTCCACCAAAACATTAGGAAGACCTGTTTGACAGTGAAATGGACTCCCTTGGAGGATAGTGGACTCTCTTTCTTTGGAGGTCTTTAAACAGAGGTCGGATGGGCATCTCTTGGGAGGATTTTAGCTGTGTATTCCTGCATGGCAGAGGGTAGGACTACATGGTCCCTGAGGCCTCTTCCAACTCTAAGATTCTACGAACCTATGATTTTGTGTCTGACTGGAGCAGGAGGGAATTAACATGTCAAGTTGAAAGAAATTATTTGAAAACGGGTTTTAGTTATGTGGGTTTCTTTCAGGAGAAAGGAAAATAAAGGGATTTTTTTTTCTTTTTTAAAAAAAGAGGGTAAGTGTAGATTATATGGTATGGCTTATTACCATTGTTATCTGCCTTCCCTTAATGATTAGCACAAACAGTCAATTTTTTAAAAATGTAATTATGATTTCCTTTCAAGCTTATTAGAGCAGGTAACGATCCTCTGGAGAGCTCAGGCAAGACAGGAGAAGATCTATTGGGAAAGTGCCTGAAGTTATTGCAGATGTAATTATTTCATGCAGGTTGGAAGTGGCAGAATGAGAAGTGGGATCTCACAGGGAAATAAACAGAGATAAGTTGGGAATGTTGTTTTTTATTAGAACTCCCATCATGGTCTGGGGATTTTGGGAGCTGTAGTCCCCAAACCCAGATTTTCCAAGCTCCAAATAAACTCTTGCAAACTTTTTGTGTCACATCTCACCCTTCCGCTAGTGCCCATTTTATGATCTCAATGGAGGGCTTGGAACTAGGGATATGGAAGTCTATCTGTTTCATTTTTATTTATTTCTGTAATGTGCAGTAGGCCAGATTTGCAGTAGAATGGCAAGACCTGTTAGTGAGCTCTCATATTCACCCAGTACTTGGGTTAAAGCACTGCACTATGATTTTGAAGATCAGGGTTCAGTTCCCTGCTCAAAGGTAAAAACCCACTGGGTGACCTTGGGCAAGTCACACTCTCTCAGCTTCAGAAAATGAATAAGCTTCTGAAAAAACTTGCCAAGAAAACCCTATGGCTCCCCTTAGGGTTGCCATAAGTCAAAAATGACTTGGAGGAACACAACAAGAAAAATACATGGGCTTAATATGCTTCAGATATGGATATCTTAGCTATCATTGCTAGTTAATAGAACAGGCCTCTAGCATATGGCCTGTATTATCTATCAGCAATCGGGAATACAAAACCTTTACCTGGATTTACTTATCCGTAACTATTCCATATTCAAATTGCTACTTCGTCTCAATCATAACACTATAGCCATGATCATAATTCCCTCCTGCATCTAGGTGGCTGCCATATTGCAGAATTAATGCAGTTTGACACCACTTTAACTGGCATGGCTCCATTCTATGGAATCGTATGATTTGTAGTTTGTTGTGGTCCCATACTCTTTGACCGGGACAGCTAAACATTTCACCAAAACTACAAATCCCAGAATTACATTTCATTGAGCTATGGCAGTTATTTAAAGTGATGTCAAACAACATTGATTCTGCAGTGTAGATGCAACTGTTACCCAAACTGCTGTGGTCTGGGGTGGACACCCACAATCAAATCTGTTTGGGTATTATCAGTAGTATTAGCTCAAATGATAGCTATAGTTTGACCGGAAGCAACAGCAGGCTTGGATAAGCCCAGATAACTGAGCCAAACACGACGACATACCTGCGAAATTCCCTTTCTATACAGCCATTAAGTAACGAGGTCATCTATAGTTGTCATTTGAACAGCCCTGGTTTAGTTCAACTCTAGGACCCTAGTAAACAAGGTGAGCTTCACTTGGAAGGAGATGCTTTGCCTTTAGGTTTAGTTGCCCACCTCTTTTAAACCTCTTTATGTCCACAGTAAAACTATTATTTTCTGTATTGTATTCAAAGGCCTACTTAGGGAGCTGGGGATGTTATAGCCTGGGAAGAGAAGGTTAAGAGGTGATATGATAGACCTTTTAAATATTGAAACGGATGTCAATTGAGGAGAGGGAGCAAGCTTGTTTCTGCTGCTCAGAGAACAGGACCTGGAACAATGGATGCAAGCTAAAGGAAAAGAGATCCACCTCAACCTTAGGAGGAATTCCTGACAGTAAGGGACTGTTTGACAGTGGACACACACTCCTTCTTGGAGTGTAATGGAGTTCCCTCCTTGGGAGTCTTCCAAACAGAGGCTGGATGGCCATCTGTCGGGGATGCTTTGATTTGGATTTCCTGGCATGGCAGGGGTGGACTGGATGGCCTTGTGGTCTCTTCCAAATCTACGATTCTATTACTCATAGTGGCCTCAGTTTTTGACCGTCCCTCAATCTCGGCGAGCTGGACTCAGTGGATCAGAACCACAAAATGTTAAAGAAACCCAACAGCAATGTCATCACAGCTTAAATTATGCATTAGGCTGTGAGACTTTTCCTTGAAGAACATAATTTTCCTAACAGGCATTTTGCTCACAACCATTTGAAACAAAAAGCAGTTTAAAAAAAACTTTTAATACAAAAGTTAAGAAAATTAAACCAAAGTTCTGTTTAAAGCACACCAGTTAGAAACATAAGTTAAAAAGAAGGTTTTTATATATGCATTTTAAACATAATTGAAAAGAAATATAACATCCCCTTATTAAGAGCTCCATCCAGTAGTGTATTTGAAGACAGCAGTTAATAACAAGAGTGTTCACAGCATGGAGGATGATGTTGTTGTTAACTGCCCTGTGGATGGGACATCTCCAAGATCCATTGTCCTCAACTGTTCTGCCCAGGTCCTGCAAAGTGAGGTCTGTGACTTCACCAATGGAGTATATTCATCCGGTGTATGGTCTTCCCCTTTTTCTATGACCTTCTACTTTTCCTAGCATTATTGTCTTTTCTAATGTATCATGCCTTCTTATGGTGTGGCCAAAGTAAGACAGCCTCAATATGATCATCTGGGCTTGCAGAAAGAGTACAGGCTTGCTCTGTTGTAGAATCCATTTGTTTGTCTTCCTGGATTTCCACAGTATCCTCAACACTCTTCTCCAGCACATCTCAAATGAATTAATTTTCCTCCTATCTACTTTTTTCACTGTCTTGCATCTCACATCCATACATAGTAATAGGGAATACAATAGCTTCAACAATTCTGACTTTAGTGCTTAGTTGTATATCTTTACACTTTAGGATCTTATTTAGTTCTTTCATGGAGGCCTTTCCCATTCCTATTTTGCTTGGTTGTTGTTGTTGTTGTTGTTATTATTATTATTATTATTATTGTTTCTGGACTGCAGTCTCTGTTGTGATCAATGTTTGATCCAAGGTACAGGGAATCTGACTGTTTTGATTTCCACATTATCTAGGTTGAACTTATGTAGAACTTCTGTGGTCATTATTTTTGTTTTCGTTATGTCCAGCATAAAGACAAATTTTCCATGTGGTAGAAGTACAATTTGGCTCTAGCACCACTTGATGACACTGTGGCTGAAGAAGCAAGCATTGCTGGAGCCATCTCTTTCCACAACTTTGACTCTTCTTGAAATTTTTGGCTTCCCAATGAATCTTGTTTTATAATGGAAAATTGAGATAATTTTCTTCCTCTCTCTCTCTCTCTTTACAGCCAATCCCTTCCAGAATTTTTTTCTACCTTATTTGGAGCAAGCACGTCAGATTTGGCCCTGGCTGGTGGGAGCTGCTGTGGTGGGTGCCATTCTAATGTTGATTGCTGGAGTAATTACACTACGATGTCGGAAGAAGAGACGGATCTCAGAGGAAACACAGCCACTACTCATGGAGAGTGATGATTATCAGCATGTGACCTACCAATCACACGTATAACAGTGGCCTAGTATCCCAACATAGGGTGAAATGTATGTGGTGTGGGAAATCTGTGGTATATGTTTCCAGTATATTTTTCCAAAGCTTGGTGCTGTGTCTGTGTTGTATCTAATGGGTTCAGAGCTTTAGTCAAATTAGATAGACATTGGGGATGGGTGGATTATTGTGTTGTTGCATGCTTTCCCACCCAGCAAATTGGTATTCAGAAACAAACTCAGAGTTGGAAAATCTTTGGTCCTCTAGATATTTTGGATTACAGCTCTTAAAAGCCCTACCTGTTATGCCCATTAGTCAGCCATTGTGGGAATTCTGGTCTAAAACATCTGGAATGGGCAGATATTCCCCATTCTTGTCTGGCAAATATTGACCTCACTGGAGGAAATACAGAATCCTGAATTCTATTGTTAATTTCATCTAGAGTAGACTTGATGAATCAAATGAATTTACACATGTGTTGAATTATCAAAAGTGCATCTACAAGATTGAAATAATGAAGTTTAACACCACCTTAAGTGCTGTAGCTGCATTCTATGGTTTCCTGAGATTTGTGGTTTTACAAGGTCTTTAGCCTTCTCTGACAAAGACTACTGCTGCCCCACATAACTACAAATTCCATGATTCTGTAGAATGGTGTCATGGCAGTTAGACTGATATCAATGCACCCCAAGTTACCATTGACTTAATGGGGCTACAGTAGCAGGGGCCACTAATAGGATTTAGGCCAATACAACACGAGTACCTGTCTTTTAATATCTGCCAAAACTCCTTTTGTGGTGTGTGTAATTCGATCAAGGGAAAGGTCAAGTGACACAGCACTGATCCTATCCCAGCACCCACCTCATCCATTTTATGGATGATTTTTCAGCTTTGAAATAACATCGGAATCTCCAGTCATGAGTCTACTATATCCTGTGAATGTTGGTCTTTATTCTTTTAGTGCTCCAATGTGCTCATTGAAATTAAAGCCACTTAAAGGCAGTCCTGTCCTGCTTAAGAATTTTTTAACCATTCTTTTATATCTGAAACCAGAGTTTGATCAAGGAACAGATGAGGTTCTCATCTCAGTTTGCACATATTTATGAATGGTATTGCCAGGTTGCAACCCAGAGACATGTCTTGTGGCAGCTAAAGGGATCTGCCAGTGGTGCCTTTGCATGGTGGTGGTGGTAATGGGAGAGAATGCACTGATAAGGGAAGAACTGGAAACACTCAAGATAAATATGTCACTTGAATGCAATACCGCACTGGTAAGCAGTGCTCAAGCAAGGGAAGGAGGGCAGAGAAAGCCTATCCCACTGCCTTTAGTATGCGGTCATTCAGGTACTCTATTTGAAAGGCTTTGGGACAGCCATAGTTAGGCTAGAATTAGAAGGAGTATAGGGTTGGCATCTGGATTTCATCAGACACAGAAGCACTACACAGCACCATCCTGATCCCTCTTGTTGTTTTTTTTCAAAGAGCACATTAAACCAAATACCACAGAATTACCAGCTTGAGGTAAATAACACCTTTGTTTTCAACAATGGCCTAAATCTTATTTTTAGTTCTGTCCAGAAGAGACCCATTGAATCACTGGGGTCTGACTATGTGTCACCTCTCAGCAATTCATTCAATGGGTCTACTGTAATTGAGATTCATTGGTGGGACTCCAGTAAACGTTTTGAAGGTGGAATTAACTTTTAGGACATTGTGGCAGCAGCCATGTTATTTTCTCAGACATTGTATATAGGAGCATTAAGAAGGAAAAAAAACCAACACAAAACATGGTTTCCACTGGGAGGTGCCAGCACCAATATGGCAAGCTTTCTCCCACATCCCACAAAACTCTCCACCAGTCCTAGGAGATCAACTTATTATTGTAGAATGGGAGACCACCAGAGAGCATCACTCAAGTGTTTTTTTAACCCTTGGACTGACTCTCAATTCCATTTGGTTTCCATTCACCTCTCTGTCATCCCACATCTTCTATAACTAGAGGTTTGCCTGAAATCTTGACATGAGCTAAGATTTTCAATCTCTGATAGATCCTGGGTGAAGATACCAGGAGGTAGTAATGAATGAAGCTGAGCACATCTGGCATAAAATGAACATTACAATATCTCAGTGCAACAAACAATATTTAGCTTGCTCTGGGTTAAAAACAAGGGGACTAGACTACCTAGTACGTGAAGAAACACACTTTGACATGTACTGTATGTCACTGTTCATGCCTGCACACGGGGTACTGTCATATATTTTGAAACAATCCTTTGTATTCCTGTTTTCTAAGGGCAAATATATGTGCATGTCTCTGTTAACAGTCAGACATTGAATAATCTACCAATAAAATATATTTTATTCTGCCTTATAAAAGAAGAAAAAAAGATTGCCTCTGTGAAGTTCTTTCTTAAGCTCGATAAACTGCTATTGACTGGTTACTTCATCGTTTACAATAAATATCACAATAACTCAAGATTATGCCAAACTGAATACTGGATAGGGGTCTGTATCTTTAATAGTCAACAAATCATGGAACAGAAGGGTACAGCGTAAAGTTCTCCTAGGTAGAGCTACACAATATTTCCTCCCTCACTTTCACCTTTTAGCTGCTGAATCCCACACCCAACATGGGCATTTACTAGCTAGTGGAGAGCAAGAGATGGCAGTGAGAGAGAGATAGTGTATTTCCACCTGGTGGAACTTTACACAATGTCTTCCTGTACCAGGATGTGTTAGCTATTAAAAATAAAGGAGCTCTGGACTTTATCACCTGAGGCTAAAAGGGGGAATTTTAAGTGGTTAAAAGCATCTTTGGCCAGTACTTATCAGACAACCTTCTGTCCATCCTGCTGCTGCCTTGCATTCCATTAGCTACTGTAGTGCACTTTTTCATTGGTGGACAAAACCTGTCAATAGGCTCTCAATTGTGTTGCTATTCCATGACTGCCTTTATGCAATAGGTCCCTTTCACTGAAGTTCTGCTTCTCAGTCAGTCACATGGTATGAGTAAGTGTGATTCTGCTCCTTTCACTACTCATAGTTAAAAATATAATTTGGAGTCATTTAAGGGCAAAATAAGTGTGCTCAATTGTTATTATTCCATTCTTGGGGAGGGCATGTTTTGAGGGGCTTGGTTAACTCCAAATTAAAGGGGGTTACCAGTGGCACTTTCATCCCCTCTGCCCTAGATGTGGACCTGTGACAGAAGCCCTCCTTCCTTCTTTCCCCTCAGAGGCAGAGATGGAGCAGTGGCCTTCTGGGAAGGAGAGAGTTCCTTTGTGTAGGGCTGATGGGAAGCCCTCCTTCCTTCTTTCCCCTCAGAGGCAGAGATGGAGCAGTGGCCTTCTCATCCTTCTTGATTTGTCTGCAGCCTTTGACACTGTTGATCACTATCTCCTAATTGACATACTCTCTGACCTTGGGTTCTCAGACTCTGTTCTCGACTGGTTTAGATCTTACTTGTCTGGCAGATCTTTTGCAGTAGTTGCAGGTGGTCAGACTTCTTCTCCTGTTCCCTTATCTGTTGGAGTTCCCCAGGGCTCTGTTCTGGGTCCCCTTCTGTTTTCTCTCTACACACTGTCCTTAGGAAAACTCATCAGCTCTTTTGGTTTTTCCTACCATCTGTATACCGATGACACCCAGCTGTATCTTTCCACCCCTGACCTTTCTCCAAGGCTTGAACAGCAAGTCTCGTCTTGCCTTACAGCTGTCTCACAGTGGATGCGCCATTGGCGTTTGAAGCTCAACATGTCCAAGACGGAGCTTCTTGTCTTTCCTCCTAAGCCCAACCTTCAACACTCCTTTTCTGTCTCTGTGGACAACATTTCCATTCAACCAGTCCAGCAAGCCCGCAGTCTTGGTTTTATCTTTGACTCTTCTCTGTCGTGTATCCCTCAGATCCAGACCACAGCCAAGGCTTGTAGATTCTTTTTGTACAATATTGCCAAAATCCGACCATATCTCTCCGCCTCTACTGCCAAGATCCTGGTCCATGCCCTAGTGATCTCACGACTTGATTACTGTAATGTCCTCCTGGCTGGGCTTCCTTTTTCTCACCTCCGTCCTTTAATCTCTGTCCAGCATTTAGCTGCACGCATTATCACTTCCACCCACCGCTCTGACCACATCTCTCCTGTGTTGGCATCCCTTCACTGGCTCCCTCTCCCTTTCCGCATTCAGTATAAGCTCCTGCTGTCGACATTCAAAGCCCTCCATGGACTGGCCCCTCCTTACTTATCAGACCTTCTTTCTCCTCACCTTCCCACCAGGGCCCTCCGTTCTGGTAATCAAGGGTTCCTGTCCCAGCCCAGGATTTCCTCTGCCCCATCCCGGATTCGCCCCTTTTCACTTGCTGCCCCTCACTCCTGGAACCTTCTTCCTCCACAAGCAAGAGCCATCACTTCTTTAACCAGCTTCAAAACGGAGTTGAAAACCATCCTATTCAGAGAAGCCTTCCCAGGCATCGCATAATTGTCGCTTACTATCTGATCTTCTGTTGTTGGCTGTTTATTGATCCATTTCCTGTATTGCTATGTACTGTATATGTATTATCCTACTTGTGAGTATGTATTTTCCCTGGATAATGATTAACCTTCCATTTTGAAGCCAAGCTCTCCCTCCAGTCCATCTGCCTTGGTCCAGGCCTCGGAGGTTGAGAGGAACTGCTGGACCTCTTACCCTTTCCCGTCACCACTCCCTTCTCCTTCTGTGTCATGTCTTTTTAGATTGTAAGCCTGAGGGCAGGGAACCGTCTAACTAAAAAGATTGTATGTACAGCGCTGTGTAAATTTACAGCGCTTCATAAATAAAGGTTAATAATAATAATAATAATAATAATAATAATAATAATAATAATAATAATAATAATAATCCTGTATATTCATGACATACTCTGAGTAAAACTGAACACCTAAGTTAAGCTCATCTAAGCCATTGTATTCCGCATCACCATGTACAGATGTGAGAGCTAAACAGTGAAGAAATCAGACAGAAAGAAAATAAACTTACTTGAGATGTGGACTGGGGAAGAGTGCTGAGGGACCTTGGAGTTGTCTCATTGTCTCATTCACACCATGAGTCATAGTTGAGTCAAAGGCGGCTAACAATAAAGTGCCATTGCTACATTGCAGATTTCGAACATGCACCTTCCAAAAAAACAAAACCTCACCCTCCATTGTGGAATGGAGGTGTAAAAAAACTGCTTACTGGTAAGCAGCCATTCACATCAACAGGCTTTCCCCCACTGTTGATCAAGACATGCCTACCTGATGTTTCCACCATGAATGATCTCTGGCATACCAGACAGAAAAAGGACCCCATTCATAAATCCCCTTCACACGAGAAATTGGTTACATAAGGGGTGTGTGTGGGAACATCATGCACTCCCTTCTTGATCAACAGGGAAACAGCCCCACTCTCATTAGTCCCAGCAGCCACTTACTAATACTTTCATGGTCCTTATATAGCCACTAAACTGGGGGCCATGTAGGGATCCAGAATACATAGCAGTCATGAATGCATAGCTGTTAATTATGTATCATACCTAGGGTTGCCATCCCGGGGGACCTCAAAACTGGGAAAAAATGTAGGACAAGGCTTAAAATGTAGAACATTTTTTAAAAATTTCCTGGCCAGGAAATTAACCAAAAAAAAGGTCCTACATTTTTAAACCTTCTCCAAGGCCTTGCTGGGCCTGGGAGACAGCCTCTCCCAAGCCCCTCGAGGACTCTAGGGCCCCGCTGGGGCCTGGGAGACTCTGTAGGCAAGAGGTGCACCATGTTAAGAACTGCATTAAGCAAACTTAGGCTGCTGCACACTGCTTTCACTCTCATCACTCCATCCTATGGAATCCTGGGATTTGTAGTTGTTGTGGTGCCAGGGCTGGGCTTTGAAATCTCAGACATAAGAGAGGCAAAAGGCTTGGGCTGCATCTACACTGGAGAAATCATCTGGTTTGAGACCACTTTAACTGCCTCAGCTGAATGCTATGGAATACTGGGAATGGTGGTCTGTTCCAGCACCACAGCAGAATGGCAGTTAAACCCCTGGAAAGCTATCTGACCAAGGTGACCAATGCCCTCACCCCAAAATGTAGGGCATCCAAGCAAAAAAATTTAGGACATGGCCAAAAATAAAAGCTAAAAACACCCATGTAATTATAAATCCATGCTTCTTAGCCATGATCCAAATGGAGGACATGTCCTGGAAAAGGAGGAGGATGCCTGGTCACCTTGTCTCTAATCCAAAATGCAGTGCAGAAATAAAACAATGCTGGACTGAAATGCCCAGAGTTCCTCACCAAAGCTGCATCCACACTGAGGAAAGAATCCAGTTTGAGACTGCTCAGTGCTGGGGAATCCTGGGAATTGTAGTCTATTGTGGCACCAGAGCTCTCTGACAGAGAAGGCCAAATGCCTCAGACACCAGAATTCCAGAGCATTGAGCTTTGGCAGTTAAAGAGGTCTCAAAGTGCAGGGGGGGGGAGAGAAAAGCCTGGGAGTGTGAATGAGCTTGGCTGTGGGGCTGCTCTGAGAGGAGGAGGAGGAGGAGGAGGCGGAGGGAGGGAGGGAGGGAGCTAAGGGAAGTGCCAGGACCATCCGGAGCAGCCTCCTCTCTTCCACCGCAGCCCCCAGGCAACGCCTCCTCTCCTCTGTGGATTATTCAGGCTCCTTTTGTCAAAAGAGGTCTGGTGCCACAAGAAACTACACTTCCCAGAATCCTATAGCACTGAGCCATGGATGTTTAAGGGGGGAGTCAAACTATTTCTGCAGCCTTTGCTACCCCAAAGCCCTTCCTATTTACAAGCAAGGCAAAAGCTCTTCCTTTACCAAGCCATTGAAAACCAACCCAAGCGGAGGGCTGATTGCTTCTTTCCCATTGGTCAGCTTCGGGATAAATTTGCATATTACAATTAAAGGGGTTTAGGGCCTCAAAAACGATCCTGTGATAAAGAATTACAAGAATACTGACGCGGTTTACATTTAAAAGATGAGGCAATTAAACTCCCAGTGAAACATGAACGATTTATGACCTTTTTTTCTTTGCTCACTGTAACCTGGAAAGTAAGGCTTCCTGAGGGTATATATACCAAGTGGGCTCACTTGGTATATAATAGCTCTGAGTGGCAGATGTTTTAAAGAGCTGCTCTCTAGGCTACGCCAGTGCGCCAGGTGGGGAGAGTGGCGCACAGCCGCGCGCAGAGGAGCGGACCCCGAACCGGGAACAAGGCGTGGGGGGCCCCCAAACCGGGCCGTGACCGTGAGGGGGCCCCCAAAAGCGTGATTGTCACGGGGGCCGCCGGGTTATGGCATCCCTAATCATACCTCCCCAAAAGGATTCTGGCTTAGATCTTTAAGGGGAGTGTAGTCCCAACTAGAATTAGTTTCACTATCTTCATGCTTTCCCAAATATTTCCTGAAACCAAATACAAATTGAAAGGGAGGGGGAATGGTATTTCCTAACATCTCCAAAAATCACAGGTCGCTTATTATTTGACAAGATTCCACTGCAACTCACAACTCTTTCATATTACATGACTGTAGCACTTTGCTAGCACTGCAATGACCATGGCTATACCTGATGGAATCCTAGGATTTATAGTTTCCTCAGATATTCAGAATTCTCCACCAGAGAGCTCCAGTTACTCAAAAACTATAAAACCCAGGATTCAGTAGGTGGGCCCATGATAATTAAAATGGTAATGAACTGCTGTAATTTTATTATGTGAAAGAGACCCCTAGGATATTAATTTTCCTTCCAGATGTGGAATTATTTTAGCCTTGAAGCTCAAAGTTTTTCTCTGCCTTCTCTGATTTTCTTGCCTGCGATAAGTGGCAGAATAAGGGTTGCACCAGTGGGCCTGTAAGAGTTTATTTTAAAGACTGTAAATAATTATTTACTTATTTTAACACACTCATTCCTCTTTCCTACTTAAACATTCCAATTGCATGAGGAGGATGTCTTAACTGCAAGAGGAGTGGCAAATGGCTTCCTGATCATAACAACCTGGACAAAAATATTCATTGGTTCATGAGCACTTTATTGAAAGCTTCTCTTCATGGTGATACATTTTTATAATGCTGAAGCTTTCCGCCAAGTCTGATCCTGGCAAGTGAAGCAATCAGTATAAAGAAAAGCAGGTGGTTGCAGAACCTTTTAATCGGCAGGGCCGAGCTGGGCACAGACTTTCCATTGGCTTCCCAAGCTGTTAAGACATGGGCAGGATAAAATCTACATTGCAAACCATTCACATTTGCTGCACCAGTAACTTCTGTGAGGGAAGGCAGCAGGAATTAACTGGGGGTGGCAATACACTACTGCCAAAAGGATTTCCTAATATGGAATTCAAGGACAGAAGGAAATGGTGACAATTGTATAAACACTGGCATGAAAAAGAACAGTTGTGCAGCAGCACATCATTTCACAAATTAAATATGCGACACATGTGGCCAAGCAACATCAGAGTGTACACAAGATGGCAAAAGTTATTAATGAGGAAGAGCATATAAGGCAGGATAGGTTGCAGCATGCCAACCTCTGCAACAATTTTACAAAGATATTAGCAAGCATACATTCGATTTATGCTTGTATACATCACTGAACTGAAGGTTCCAGATCCCAAATGACCTTGGAATCTAACTAGGGTCCGCTATGGTTGGTAGCTGGATGGGAGACCACCAATGAATAACCGGTACTGTAGGCTGTATTTCAGAGAATGGAACTGTCAAAACTCTTTGAGTATTCCTTGCCTAAGAAAATCTTATGAAATTCATGGGGTTGCCATAAGTCAGTAGATGACTTGAGGGCACATACGCATGTCACTAATAGGATGCTGGCCCCAGAGTGTCTCCCTGTTAGGTTGTATAAATATTACCCATACAATAACATATTAGCATTTTGTGGAATGGAGGTATACAATGGCCTTGAGGCCATTGTAAATAGCCATGGGCAGCTCACAGACACAGGGAGGGCAGTGGCCCTTTGTGGGACAAAGGCCACATTCCCACTATGATTTAAAGCAAATTGCTGATCAGGTTATATGACAGTTCCAATCCTACTGTGCTCGGTTTCAATCGTGATGAAGTGAGGCAAATGAAAAAAAAACGCTCTTCCCTGACACTAGTTCTTTGCCGGTTCTTTTGAAAAGAATCGATTCCGAAGCATATTCAAGAAGTGGGAACAATGGATCTGAATCTCATCATTCTGGGGGGAGGGACTAATGGCAGAGGGGTGTCTACCACCACCACCCTCAGTTTTTGGTAGATCCACCATCCCCCCCCCCCCCAAGCCTTTGTGCTTCTGGTGTAACCTATGGGCAAATGATTTTTTTAAGATAGATAGATAGATAGATAGATAGATAGATAGACGATTTGACTCATTGGTTTTGCTACTACTTGCAACCAGTGAGGCAAGCAGTTGCAAAAGCAAAGGATCGGATCTTTTATCAATTTCTTAAAAGCTAGACTGCCCCTTACATCACTGATGATGCACAGATGATTGACGTGCATTTTGAAGTGGCACAAATTAGTGGGAATGACAAGAGATTACATGGGGATAATGAAAAGATCTGCTTTCATAGTGGGAACAACAGACCTTTTGGGATGGATTTACCAACATGGAGCAAAGGCAAATCCCAAACCAGTTTAAGTGTAAGTGGGAATGAACCCAAAATAGAACAAAATTGATTCCCAGAATTTGAGAAACAAGTGGCCCAAAATGGGCAGCGTGTCTGTCCCCCAAGATCCAAGTGCAGTTTCTCAATCCCCTGATTTAGAGCACCACATTGCCATTGTTTAGCCACTCTGGAAAGTGGCACCATCAGCTGTAGACCACTTCTTGACCACTTTAGGCAAGAGAAGTACAGCTAGCAAAATAAACTAGCCTTACATCCTGCTCAATTGCATCAGCTTACTGATTATTTCCTAATTGCAGCAGCAGGAGAGCTCTATGCCACTCTGTGGGACACAGTCCTTGTTTTCTGTCCACTTTGTAAAATAAGCTGCAGTACTTTCCCAGCCTCTTCAAAGGCTAAATCAATATGTTAATAGAGATTAATATAATGCACTGCTTTGTTTCCACCCCCACCAGCAACGATTTGGTTGTTGTAAACTGCCCTAAAGTTGGCTTCGACTCATAGGAATCCCTGTGAATGAGACACTTCCAAGCCCCCTGTCCTGACCTGCCCTGCTCAGGTCCTGCAGGCCCAAGGCCATCATCTCCTTGATGGAATCTATGCATCTGGTATGCAGTCTTCCTCTCCTTCTTCTGCCTCCAACTTTTCCTACCATTATTGCCTTTTTTAGCAAGTCATCTTTTCTCATGATGTGGCCGAAGCATGACAACCTCAGTTTAGTCATCTTGGCTTCCAGGAAGAGTTTAGGCTCGATCTGTTCTAGAACCCATTTGTTCACAAATTAATAGTTTAGTTAATGTTAACATGTTATGGGGGAAATGGTCAGTTCAAAGCTCTGGGCTTTTTACCACTTTACCCAAAGCAGTAGAGTTGGTCTAAATCTAATTGTCCATCCTAACCGAAATGAACCCAATGAACTGATTATGGAATGGCTTGTGAGCACTTATATAAGTTTCATTGATTCCACGGGTTGATTCTAGTTGGAATTCTCAATTGGATTAAATCAATGGCAATGATGACTGAGGTGTATGAGCATACCAGGATGGTATTATTGCTAAAGAGAATGCCAAGGTTTTCAGCACAATTATGAGTGGTTAGTTGGGTGTATCGCATAAGCTGATAGAAATTTGTAAACACTGTAGACACAGACTTTTAAAGAACATTTCTACCCCCACCAAGCAACTGCATCCTTCCTTTTGACTGACTCCAGGCAGCTCGCAATCAAAACAATTTCACACTTAAAATAATTAAGACCAATCCCGTGAAATTGCAAAACACAGCACAGCAGGTAAAACCACATAAAAGAAGGAAGTCGGAAGAATTAAGTTCTATTAAAAGGCAGGGCAAAGAAAATTGCTTTAACTTGGCATCTAGAAAGAAATTAAAACAGGCATCTGTTTGACGTGCCTGGGAAACAGGACCAGAACTACCGCATGGGATCCTTGGGTAGCACAGTTGCCAGAATCAAAACTGGAGGACGCTCCTGTACCTTTAATGGATGTGTATGAGGGACTTTTAGCAGGTGTTGCATGTCATGTAACCAGGTACCAAGCAAGAGCTGCTGAAATTCCCTTTCCTATATGACAATTGTCCTATATGACAATTAAAGGTACAGGAGACGTCTCCAGTTTTCAGCCTGGCAACCCCAGGCAGTTGCTGGAATCTCACAACTTTGGCATGGACTGACACCTGCCCTGAGTTCCTTTTTAAACAATTTATTTTTCCAGCAGCCCAAGCAGCACTTGTGGTCTGGGAGCCACCCTTTCACACAATGCTCCCGACATCATATCTCATAGGAACATTATCGGAAAAGAGAGCTTACATCGGGCGTCCCTCAAGGCGCCATTCTGTCCCCCATGCTATTTAATATTTACATGAAGCCGCTGGGAGAGATCATCCGGAGCCATGGAGCTCAGTGTTATCAGTACGCTGATGACACCCAGATCTGTCTCTCCATGTCTCTGACTGACACAGTGACTAAGGATGGCATCTCTCCTCTGGACGCCTGCCTGAGGTCAGTAATGGGTTGGATGAGGAAAAACAAACTCAGATTGAATCCAGAGAAAACAGAGGTACTCATGATAGGTTCGCCTGGCCCGGGCAGGGAAATTTGTCATCCTGTCCTTGATGGGATTAAACTTCCCCTGAAGGACAAAGTACGTAGTTTGGGAGTACTCCTGGATCCATCCCTATGTTTATCATCTCAAATAGATGAGATGGCCAGGAATGCCTGGTATCAGATTCGGCTGATACGCCAGCTGTGTCCCTGTCTGGACCGAGGGGACCTAGAAAAAGTAGTACATGCACTGGTAACCTCTCTTAGACTTCTGCAATGCACTCTATATGGGGCTACCTTTGTATCAGGTTCGGAAACTTCAACTGATCCATAATGCAGCAGCCAGGCTAATTACGGGCACAACGAGATTTGATCATATAACACCTATTTTAAAATCTCTACACTGGTTGCCAATTCGTTTCCGGTCCCAGTACAAAGTGTTGGTTATTACCTTTAAAGCCCTAAATGGCTTGGGCCCAGGTTACTTGAGGGAACGCCTCTCCCTGCATAATCCTCCCCGCACACTCAGAATTTCTGGAAAACTCTTTCTTAACCAACCTAAGGTGAGGTTGGCGTCCACTCAACAAAGGGCCTTTTCGGCCGTGGCGCCCTCTCTATGGAATGCCTTAGCTGAAGGGATCCGTCTTAGTGGATCAGTGGAAGCCTTTAAGAAGGCTTTAAAAACTCATCTCTTCCTTCAAGCCTTCCCTCCTAATTCCGTTTAAGAATATATTCCCCTATTGATGTATAGTATTTATGATTTTTGATTTTAACAATGTCATTGGATGTTTTAAAATTTTGCTTGCATTTAATCTATTTTAATTATCTACTTTTAAGATGTGGTTTTTACTGTTCTTATTGTCTGTTTTTAACAATTTCTGTACACCGCTTTGATAGTTGGAAAAGCGGTTAATAAATGAACAATTATTATTATTATTATTATTATTATTATTATTATTATTATTAAATGACCCACTGCCCTTCCTATGCCTGCCAAATAATGATTCGTTTTGCTGGTGATGCTTATTTTGAAGTTCAGAAATAACTAATTACAAACAACTAATCATGAATATCCTGAAATAACTAAGGCACAGCTAAGTTACATTATGACTGAGATTTAACATTGCTTCAGCATAGCATAAACCTCCAACAGAGTTGCACTAAACAACCACTCTACCGAACACCAATATATCACAACATATGTGGATCAATGGTCAATGCACATGGCTGACCATTTATTGTGCAACTGCAATGTGAAATAAACAAATGCAATGCATTGAGACAATGCACACAAACATATTACTTTCTGCATTTCAATGCACTTCCACATCTGAAATGGTCCCACATGGAAAATTCCACTTTCACAGCTAGATATGACCATTGCAGCTAATCCAAAAAACAAACAAAACAACCTGCAACATTAATTTTTGCCCAAATTTACTGGGAAGGGCAAGATTCTGTTTCCTTCCCTTTGCTACCTCTTGGATGAGTACAGACTACTTTTGCACTTTGAACTCAGTTTGAAGCAACTGAAGTAAGCTGAGGACAAAGGGGGTGGGTGGGAAGAGGAAAGAGAAACCGGGGCATTTTAAAGCATGTGAAAAAGTGGGAAGATAGAGGATTAATTTGGACTGTCCCTACCAAATCAGGACAGTTGGAGGGTATGATAGCATCACTATATTATCATCAATCAGTATAGCCAATAGTGCTACCTGATCTCAGGGTAAGGACTTTCTTCTTCAGTATTCAGGACAACATCTCAGAGTGAGAGTACTGTTCTGAAAAGTAAGAGAAAGTGTCTGTCTGTATTTTCCTCATTCTTTTCTCTCTGAGTGATATCCTTTATGCAGTGGTAGTTTATACTTAATATATTATGCTTAATGACATTAACAAGGGCTGAATCCTGGCTACGTCCCTGCTTGGAACATCACCATGGCCTGGCATGCCCTCTATTACTACAAGGGATCATCTATAGGTCTCAGATTTTGGATCTGAAATCTCAGGATGTGGGATAGACAAAACCTGACAATGCTAGTGGCCTGTTGGTAGAACTCAGGTGACTTGTAGTCCAAGGCGCTAGACTTAGGTCCAATAACCCATGATTTCATGATTGCCTGGCTTGTTTCCACAAACTGATCCTGGGGGCTTGTGCTTCTCTCTGCTGTGCCTTGTTTTCCTTCCGTCTCGAGTGGCTTCTTCCCAGGAGTTCCCAGGGTGTGCTGCACAGCATCCCTAATCACATCCACCGCATTGCAAGTGCAAACAAGGACACAGTCTCTGCAAAGGGAGGGTGGCATACAAAGGGTAACAGTCCTTAGGGGTTATTCAGGGGAGGACGCAGGATCTGGTGTACTCATTTGGATCGAGTCGCTTAGTCCAGAATGGAAGGGCCTCTTCCTCAGGATGTATGTGCAGGTCTCTCTGTGTCTGCATGTGGGCACGTGAGAAGAATAAATTGGTCGAAGGATGAATGATATCCATCTTCCCAAAAAGGACAACATTTACAGCAAATAAACACTCTGCAATGGATGGAGGAAGAAGACGGATGGCTGTGTTGTAGGGACAGCGAGGTTTGGCATTCTCATTTTCTGGGCCAAATTCTGTGCCCAAAGGGGGGAGGGGAAGGGTAGATGGGAATCTGAAGGCTGGCGCAATGACCTTGCAGTGACAGAATTTTAATGTGCAGTTGGTGCGACGGAAGCAATGCAGCAACCTGCTAGCCTGCTTTTCTCTGTCTTTGCTTCCCCTCCTTCTTTCTACCAGCGCCCCTCTGTACATGAGACAATTATATAACACTGCTTCTCAGCATTCACATTTGCCCTTACCTGGGTTCAAAAAACTATTCTAACCTGAGTTTTATTCATCAGACTGTCAAGCTGTCTGTAAGAGCACACAGCCTCTCTTCTCCATCTAGAGCAGTAAAGGAGTTTTTTTGTTTTTTTTAAATACAGTGGCATTTGGGCACAAAACACAGAAGTTTAAAGCAAGGCAAGGCAGTGTTGATGACAACACAGGTCTCCCTTCCAGATATACAACCAACTCCCAGGGTGCACACATAGATGCCCGAGAGGCACATCCTGGTGCCCATTTGCTCCCCACTGAAGGCATCTTAGCTAGATGAAAATGCTCAGCCTTATGCAGAGCCATGGACTGTGTACAAGAAAGTATAGCCAGAAATGGATTGGTCTCCATATACAGCCAGATAGATTTGTAAGCTCTATGTTTGTGTGCCAGTGTGCACTTGTTCCTGTAGATGTCAAATATGGATAAAGTGACACATGCTTTGATTACAGCATCCCCTCCAACAATTTCTGGATGAAATCCGGGACACATGTGGCCAAGCAACTTCAGTCAAAGTGGCAAATGTATTAATGAGGGAGAAGCAAGGAGAGGTTGCAGCAATTTGCTTTTGCCTTAGTTCACTGGGAAGGGTAAGATTCTGCCCTCTCCTCTCCTCTCCCCACTGCTAGGTGAGTACAGTGAGACTGCCATATTTGTGGGAGTTTGTTTCCAGGACCCCAGGCAGTTATGGAAAAAACATGTGTTGAAGTTCCATGTTATTAAATGGCAGTGAAGTGAATGTGGATGCTTCTGTGTGTCTGCATTCACATGACTGCCATTTAATAATATGGGATGACTGATCCATAGTTGGTATGAATTCATGGGTCCATTGAACAAACTACTTTTGTACTTTGAACTCCATTTGCAGCAATTGAGCTGGGAGGGGGTAATGGGGGAAAGTAGGAGCAGGAAAAGAAACTGGGACATTTTAAGAGCAGCTGAAAAAAGGAGGACTGTCCCTGCCAAATTTGGACAGTTGAAGGTTCTTTTCCATTTGGATTACTGTAACCCAACCTATGTTGCACTGTCTTTGGAAATTTCAGCAGCTCCAAAATACTTTTGATTGAAGACGGTTACAGAAACATGTATCTCCCTTGTTGAAAAAGCTTCACTGGCTACCTGTGCATTCTTGGGAAGAATTCAGAGTAATGGTATGAACTATAGAGTCAATTATAATTTATGTCTGTCGACTATCTGAAAAACTTTCACCCTATAAAAGCCTTATTCAGTCCTGAGAGTGTTGGGAGAATGCTTTTCATGGTCCCACCATTGCACAGGCCCATTTGTTATGTACATGTGAGAGGGCCTTCTTGGTGGCTGCTCCCCTGCTGTGGAATTCCCTCACATGAAAGACTAGACTGGCCTCCTCTCTGCTTGCCTCTTGCTGGCAGGTAAAGACTTTTTCATTTAAACAAGCCTTTTGTGATTAACTGAGTGTGCAGAAGGTGTGTGTTTTTACGGGACACATGTATCTTTATTGTTATGCCTTTTAAATGATTTTATGCTCTTGTAAAATATGGGTATTTTAACATGATGGCTAGTTGACTTCTTTTAACTTTTATATAATCGGGGTTTTAATTGCATCAAGCTTTTAACTACGTATGCTCTCTACGGAAATGGAGGCGGCGGCAGACTGCCCTTTTTGGGTGGTCTGTATCCCGCCAAGGATTCCTTAACTTGTTCATAATACTGCATTTTGACTACCTTAACTTTCTCTAGATTTTCTTTTAAAAGAACAATGTTCCTAATCCTCATGGTTTTAGAGAACAGCATACATTTATGCGAATACTATTTCCAGAAACTAGAGTAAAGCTGTTAACCTTAATTTGCTACCTTTTTTGTTCACTTAATACCCCTCTTTCATTTCATTAGCCTGTGTCTAATGCCAGATTTTTTATTATAATAAATGATGCAAGGCAGATAAATACAGTATATGCGAATATTTTTGAATGTTTACAATCAATTCCTGGCAAATGCTTTGTGTTTCCTTGCCATGGAAAGTATCCAACTAGGAAAAGTCAATGGTCTTTCAATGGGATCAGCTCGCAAGAAAAAATTCCCAATAGCGAAGGATCCATTGGGTTAGTTTGCAAATTATAGTAGTCCTGTGGCTATGTTGGTTGGGGGATTATGGGAGTTTTAGTTAAAAACAAGTAACTTTTCCAATCTCAGGTCCTAGACCATTAGGAAAGATATGGAAACACCCACTCACACTACTGAACTATCTCCATGATCTCCAGGGCAATTTATGACCCACCAAATTGAACATGGTCAAGTAATGATAACATGACCGTCATCTTTAAATATCTAAAGAGATGTCATGTAGAAAATGGAGCAAGTTTGTTTTCTGTTGCTCCAGGGACTAGAAAATGAACCAGTGGATCCAAATTATGAGATCCCACCTAAACATTAGAAAGGACCTCTTTACCGTACAAGAGTTCAGCAGAAGAATAGACAGCTTTGGAGCAGGGTTGGTTTGCCTCCTTTCAAGATCTTTTAAGATGAGTTTGGATAGCATCTTTCAGGAGTGCTGTATTGGTGTAATCCTGCATGGCAGGGGGGGGGGGTCATAGAATTACAGAAATGGAAGAGACCACAAGGGCCATCCAGTTCAACCCCCAGCTGTGCAGGAAGACACAATCTGTTTTAAAACCTCCAAAGGAGGAGACTCCACCACTCTCTGAGGCAGAGTACTCCACTGTCAAACATCTCTTACAATCAGGAAGTTCTTCCCAAGGTCTTTTTCTTTAGCTTGAATGTCCTAGTTTCTGAAGGAGTAGAAATCAAGTTTGCTTCATCCTCAATATGACATTCTTTCAAATATTTTGAGATGACTATCATGTGATTTCTTAATGTTTGCTTCCCCAGGTTAAACATACTCATCTAAGATGCTCCACATAAGGCATGGTTTCCATACCTTCCACCATTTTGATTGCCCTTCTGTTGGAACAGATTACCTTTGTGGCCCTTTCAGCTCTAAGATTCTATGGTTCATCCTATGGATGATCCTTATGTTTGTAATTTGGTAAGGCATTAGAGTTCACTGGCTGAGAATTTGAAATGCCCCTCCCTCAACTGCAAATCCCATCAGGTGGAACCATGGTAATTAAAAGTGCAATCAGTGGCATAATTCTGTAGTGAGAGAGGGTCCCTGGTTTCAAATCATATTCTCTTTCTCTTCTGTTTCTTATGCAAATAGGCTGGCTAAAGAGGCATCTCTTCCTTTCCCTTTCATCTTCAGCAGATCTGTAAACGTTTAACATCCTCCTGTATCTGTCTGACTCATGGATTCTTCTGCCTCTCCCTCTGTCATTTGATGAATGTGTTATGACACCATTTGCCTACAGCTCCATGGCTTCTCTCCCCTACAGGCAGAATACAAATCACCAGGCAAAAGGTGTGGATTTAAGGCTAGAGGTAGAAAGGGCCTTTTTCATTTCTTTTTTTAAACAGTTGGGGTACAGGCATGTAATTATTTTTTATTTTCCTTGTTGGCAAAGCTACACTACAAAGCTTTCACTAGTTTTGTGCATAGTTCTCTGACGAACAGGTTGCCGAAACCTGCCATTTATTTGTGTCTGTGTAAGAGAGAGAGAGAGAGAGAGAGAGAGAGAGAGAGAGGCTCTGATTATTCAATTTCTAAGTTAACCTCTTTCTGATACAAAAGGCTGGGGGCGGGGAATATTTAAATAGCATATCATGACCCCTTCAAGGCTTCTGGGGATGCTATTTGCTATTTTTATCCTTTTCTTTCAGTATAAGAAGGGTTGAAGAAAGCAGTACAGTTGGCTGAAGTCCATACAAGTGGCAAAATGGCCACCAGCCCTTCATAAGCTGACCATCCCTGAAATAAATAAATAAATAAATAAATAATAATAATAATAATTTTTTTAGCCTGCCTCTCTCTATGGTTCAAAACAATAGATACTATCCTATTAGAATTCTAGTTGAATTTCAGATGTCCACCTAGTGGAATCAAGGTCATTCTTTGGGGCCACTTTCTGTACACATGGGGTCAAACCCTGCATTAAGTGAGACATATGGGGTCAAACCCACAGCCCATGACCAATAGGCACCTTTCATTTGTCTCTCACTGTGGTCTCCCACCTACCACCACTAACAAAGACCACTGCTATTGAGCCTGGAGGATTTTAAAAAATGGACTACAAATGGGATGCTTCTGCATATATGGGCCAGGTACAGAAGTCGGTCCCTTTAGAACATTGCACTGTACTCTCCCATGGTGGAAACTGGAATCTAATGCATGGTACCTCTTATAGTTTGATTAGAACAGCAAGGTGGTGCAGAAAAAAGGCTGTGGGCAGAATCAGGAATAATTTGTCTACGACTGTGATACTGATACGGGGTTCTGTAGATTTGCATTGAAAGCTCAGAGATCCAAGCTTAGAGAAAGGACCCTCTTTGAGGTCTAAGGCTTGTTCAGGGGAAACAGGCCTTGTATAATGTGCAGGACTTTTGTTTTGTTTCTGTTTTGTTTAAACTGGCTTGATGGTTTAATTGTTTTTCAACTTTTGTATGCTGATTGGTCAGAATCCTACATGATCTTTCACTATAGGTACCAAGAAACCCAGTTGCTGAATTACAAAGATGCATAACAGGATGCTAGCAAGAATGACCAATGTACATCAGAAGGTGCATAGAGGTGATCAGCCCACTATGGTCTCAGTAGCTGAGTGGAGGAGCACCATAACTACCAGCAGTGTTTCCATCTTCATGGCATGAGTTGAGCAACATTCCCAGCTCTTCATCAACTCCTATGCCTTTCAAAAATGCTTCTGAACACTTCCTGTGACCCTGACTGCCCAGCGAGGGATACATGATGCTGGACTGGGGCAGCCTCTAGGTGCAGGTCAAAAAGTGAAGTTGGGCATCTGGCCAGAAAGAATGGTTGTGACAGTGAATCTATTTACCCTTCTCTATAAAAGACCCAGAGGAGAAAATCTCTAGGCCCCAAACCCTGTCTTAGTGGGTATGAGTGAGTGGGAATGCATGCACCAGAGGGAATCCTCAGAGGACCATACAGAATTCTTTCCCTCTTCAATGTTATTTCCACAACAGTTCTGTCCAAAGACTCTATATTTCAAAGCAGCTTTATTTATTTGCCAGGATAGGGCAGAATTTGACTTTCAATGTATTTTCCCCCAGCTTGATCAATCTAGTATTCATTCAACCAAGGCCATTTTCTGTGATCCGAAGCCTTTTAAGTGGAGAAAGCTGAATATTTCGATGGACTGATCTTAAAACCAGCCATATAAGCAACTATGCACGTCTTCCTCTAATTGCCTTCTGCTAATTCAAGCTTCACATAGACAAGCTGCCAGCTCCTAAGATATTTGGGCTTTTTTGCATATCCAACTAGAGTGTATTTCATGTTATTTCTTTCCTTCCTAGAGTTTTAAATAATTATAAATTACGTAAGAAAATATGCTAGTCTTTGGTATGAGCAGTCAAGCTAATACTGAAGTCTTTCTTTCTTTCTTTCTTTCTTTCTTTCAACAATTGCACTCAGGTCTTCCAAACAGTGCCCGCAAAGGCCTGGAGGCTTTCAGCTGAAGGATTCTTTATTGTATTCAAACCTTGTCCCATAAGGGTTGCTGCTGTTGCTCAGTTTGTGAAGGGCTTTTGAGATTCCACTAGGTCCACAGCAAAAAACGCCAACGGTCTTCCTGCAGAAATGAAACACAGGTTCACCAAACTCATATACCTTAGCCCATGACATTTTGCTCCTCACAACTTCAATGTCCTTTTACACCCAAGAGTTTTAAAATTCTTGATGCAACAATCAGGTGTACTCATTTTTGCCTTTTAAAGATTCCTGCCAGAATTTTCAACTCTCGAGGCTGCTTCAGAAATTTACACATTTAGAAGGAGTACAGTTTGTTTTTGGAGAAATAAAATATACATAAATCACAGATACACTGCAAACATGTGACTGGAAAGAATGCAAAGGACAGGAAATATAGACAAACTGGCTTTGGTCAATTGGGGGAAATGAAGACAAAAGGGAGATTGTGCAAATAAATGCACACATAACAGAAAAAGCAAACAAATTTTCACATAAGAAGAAAAAATTATCTCTACAATATTTTTAAATCCTTTTCTTATTTCTTATGTTCAGTCCCTCTCTATTTCCAAGTATGCCATACAGCTGGCACAGACTAGGTCAATGTTGTCCTCAAACTATCTAGTGTAGCTTTTCCTGACAGACCATGAAAATTTCTTTTCTGGTCAATTGCAACCAGCAGAAACTCCATCGTTTTTAAAATGAAGAACCAGAGAATCTTATACTTCACAAAACTTGTTCACAGTAACCTCTACTGGATTGATGGTGGAATACATGGGCTAGTTGGCACGTGTTTACCTTCATAAGGATCTAAGCTTCCAGCAGCTTTTTGGGTGGCTGTAATTAGTTTAATTGGTCTAGTGCCTGAAGAGGCTGATTCAGGATTGACAGGACCCACCTCTGGTCTCACACTCATAATCTTCTGTGGGAAAGTCACAATTAACAATCCTTTCAAAGCTGCCAAGCCAGCGTCATGCTGGATGGTGTGACACCAGATGTTCTTATCACTTCCCAAGCATTACTGTCATTTAAAAAATTATCTTGGGGGGAAAACCCACGATCATCAATAAACTGTTTTGTGAATCAACTCTACCCACTGGTGCTCAGTGATGAATGAGCTGTTGAATCAGAGCTTGAATTTGTAAAAATATTTCTCCTATTTCTTTTAATCGCTGATATTCGGCGAAAATTTTCACTAAAGAAATAATTTTTAAGTTTTCATCTGCCTATAGATCTAGGCTGGAATTCGTTACCACACTTACGAAATCGCATTCATAACTGATTTATATTTGTGATCCATACATATCCAACAGTGTGAAACTAGGGAGTATGTAGGGCTGTAAAAGTCCCCCAGTCTTGATTTTATTGGGCATTAGCCACTGCGAGTGCTGGAGATCTGTTCTCCTGTTGATTGATGTGCAGCAGACTGGCATTTTCACCTTGCTCCTGGAAGTAATATCTGGTGAAAGGAAAAACTGTGATAAAGATCGTACTTCAGATTGTCACACTGAAAACTGCCCATAGGATTGGGATGGAATTGTCAGTCTGCTGCATCCAAATTGACAATAGAACAGACACCCATCATTTGTCAGAATATAAATGATTGTTATTGTTAGCAATAGTAATAGCAAGTATATTTCATCGTTGCCACTCCCAGCTTCTGGTGAGGCACTTTCCCTCCATTCCAACTGCCATTGCTGTGGGCTCTGAGGGAGAGAAGAATATAAAACACCCCAGCAGAGAGAGAAGGAAGGTCACAGTGACTATCACGAGTCCAGGGAGAGGAAGAAGCTGATAATTCTTACTGGTACTTGGACCTCTGTCTTCCAAATGGATTCCCCTCTCTTCAGGACTGAGGCCCTGAGTCAGTAGGCACTGTGTGTGCCAGCTCACAGCTGCTTTGCCTGCTAGGGCTATGAAACCAAGGCCTGATAGGGCTCTGCTGCAAAACACCCCAGTAGAGAGAATGGGAGGGCCACAGTGACTATCTGGGGCCAGGGGAATGAAGAAGCTGCTGGTTCTACTGCTACTTGGACCTCTGCCTTCCAAGTGCCTTCTAAGAAGCAGAGCCCTCCCTCCAGTTCATGGGAAGGAGATGTTGTGGCTGCCTTGCCTTCTGCTGTATCAATTCCCCAAACCTTGGGAGCTGTACTTCAACAATATAGCTCTTCTTGGGTCTTAGCCTTCTGTGTTTTCCCTCTCAAGTCTTTCACCAAACATGGGGAAACACTGCTCCCATTTTTCCAAAAACCGTTCCAATATTCTAGCAGTCTTTTAAATGGAATGGGAAGAAAAAGTGCAGTGGGGGCAACAGGGTAACCCAAATTTTACAAAGTAGGCACATGTCACCTAGTCACCAGTAGATGGCAGGCTTTTTCTCAGCATTGTTAAGGGGAAAGAAGCCAAAATGTTTGAAATAGGCACTTGGTTGGGAAAATGGATGCCATCATCATCATTACCATCATCCCACTTTTTTCCAAACTTGGAATGCAAAGTGGCTTACAATTTAAAAGAATACAATTAAAAACATTCAAAAGTGAACATTAAAATAGAATTAAACTGTTCCAGTATTAAAACACATTACTCATTAAAAGTATAAAATGCAGTTAAACAGATAAAAGTGCTTAAAAAAATACATTTTTTAAAGAAAGCACAAGATTCATGATCACTTGGAAAACAATAGGCTAATGTAGCTCTCCTTGTTGACACCTACTCTGCCCCCATGAAGACAAAAAATGTGTTTGGGTTTAGTTACACCAACAGTCATGCCAGCCAACCCAATCTGTAACCTGATGTGGGAAGATGAGACACCGTTTATAGCTGTTGTTATTATTTTTATGTGCCTTCAAGATGATTCTGACATGTAGTAACCGCTATTGTAGGGTATTCTTGGCAAGATTTATTTCAGAGATTTGGCATTGCCTTTCATTATGCTAAGTGAGTGAAAGTTGTCCAAGGACATTTCCATATGGTCTCCCAGAGTCCTGGTCCTATATAAAACCACTACACCTTGCTAGTTCAGAGGTGTAGTGTCCAACTGGCTGAGAAATGTGGAGCTCAACTATCCAACATTTAAACCATGATATCAAATTGCCTCAAAGTTCTTAGTGCCAAAATGAGAACCTGAGTGAAAATGTGACAGATCAGTACATCCCTAATCAAGAAAGCTGTCTGTACAGCCAAGCATTTATTCTTATGTCATGAAAACTGATTTTTCAATCCAAAATGAGATGTAAATTAATCTGTCCTGTCATTCTTCATCAGTACAACCCATGCTAGGCAAAGAGATGGTCAATCCCTGACATCTCCTTTGAACAGATCAGGAAAGAGATGATGCAATAATATTTGAAATCTGCTACTGGCCAGGGCTAATTGCCAACCCTGGACAATAATGGGCTAGCTGAGTGAGCAGTTTTTATGAAGTAGTGACCTATCTTTCTAATTTGACTGCACAATGAAGAGGATGGCTCATGCTATCCCAAATGCATGGGAATTAGTGGATGCTCAAGAGATCCACCTGGCTGAAACCTAAACCAAGCAGAATTCCCTTCTTCACGTCTCTTAGTTCCTGGAAGGTCTACAGATTGTTCGGAGTAAATGAGAAGCACTTTCCCCAAAGTGAGGGCAGAGCTTTGGATTACAAACTCCAGAATCCACTAGCTTGTGATCATGCTGACTGGAGGCATCTGGCAAAAAGCTTGCAAAAAATAATGACTGATGGATAGTTTCTAAATTTTCCATGTGTTTTCCAGGTCATTTTTGTTTTGCACAAAAACAGTCCAAAAGTGAAGAAACCATAACTAAGGCTTAATACAGACTGTCCCTTTGCGGCGTGCCCATGATGTGCTAGAGTTGCTCGGGGGCGGGGCATGCACACAGCCCGCAACCCTAGCATGTCATGGGTGTGCCACAGTTGCGCAGCACCATCTAGCTGGTGCGTGCAGCGATGACGTGCCAGCAGCACAGCGTCCAAACAGGGCTGCACCGCTGGCACGTCATGCCATTGCTGGCGCTTTGGTGCAGCACAAGTACGCTGCAAAAAAAGAGCTGCTTCTGCATGCTCCTTTTTTGCTGTGAAGCAGCGTCACACAATTTGGTTGCTGCGACGCTGCTGTGGAGCAAGGAGATGCACCTCCCGGCGCCTCTTTTTGGTGCTCTGTACCGCGCCTAAGACACCACTGCAAAGAAGGCCTCCCCTTGACTCCCTATTGTTTAAGGCAAGCAGAGTCCTTCTAGAACAGAGATGGACAAAGTATGAGCTCCCCATCCCCAATGTTGTTGTATGACAGCTCCCAGTGTAGCTCACCATTGGCTATACTGGCTAGGACAAATAGGAACTGCAGTTCAAAACTCTCTGGAGGGGATACAGTTCACCCACTCCTGTTTTTAAAGGTCTGAACTAGCCTTCCCCAATGTGGTGCCTTGCAGATGATGCTGGGAGTTGTAAGCAATGAGGATTTTTTTCAGTGGATTCTTCTCAAAAAGGTTATATCATTTGAAGCATAATGACATTGGCCAATATTCAACCTCAGTTAAGTGTATTTAGTTAAACAGTCTCTCTTGGCACAACCCTAGCCCCACCTGATGGAAATGTCACACATGCTTCAATTACCAAAAAAATTGACCTCCTTCTCTCCATGCTGCTAATGCCCAGTAAAGTAGGTTGTGTGTCTGTATGTGTGTGTGTGTGACAGAGAGAGAGGGAGGGCGAGAGAGAGAGATGATTGTGGCAAGAGTGTCACAATTGTGACTAAGTAGTGATTGTGAATACAGAACAGTTATCTAGATTTACCTGTCTGTAACTGCACCATACTCACAATCACTACTTAATTACAATTGTGACACTATTGGCACAATTGTAATCCCACCCCCACCCACTTTGCTAGGCATCAGCTGCATGGAGAGAAGAAGACCATTCTCCTGACGATCAGAGAATGGATGAATGATATGTCTATCAGTTTTGGGTGTGGGTAGGTGAGGAAAGGTTACGTAGTTAACTCAAGCTGCTGTCATACTGCAGAATTAATGCAGTTTGACACTGCTTTAACTGTCATGGTTCCATCCTATGGAATCCTGGGCACCAGAGCTCTCTGATACAGTTAGCTAATAAAACTACACATTCCAGAACTCCATATCATTAAATCGTGACAGTTAAAGCAATGTCAAACTGCATGAATTCTACATTGTAGATGCAGCCTTCATTACATTAAAGCCATTATTTAGAATTATGCAGGAAGCGATGTAGAATACTAGACATTCATTTAGAAGAAGTGGTTAAGAATTAAGCACCCGTAAGCACAAACCTGAGGCACACAGCAAACAAGGCACCTGCAAGGATGACTGGAATACGAAACTACATCTCTATGCCCGTTATGAAAATATACAAATCTTATTCACCCCACCCACTGCCTAGTTGCCTGGAAGATGGACCATTCTGATTATGGAAGATGACAGTTCTTTTGTTCAAACTCCCTATTCCTCTGATGCAACATATTAGATAACACCCACTATCAGATGCTTTGGCATTAAATGATAGCGTTAAGCCGAAAGTCATTTCCATACAAATGTGGTTTATTAAACTCACCCTGCTCCCATCCCTCAAAGCTGCAGTACAAGCTGGGCTGGGAATCTTACTTACTGTCTGTTGCACTTGGCGATTTCATTAAATAGAAGTTTCCATCGAGGCCGCCCAATGAAAAGCCGGCGGTTCAGCACTTGGTATTTCTCTCCAATTATCTTCTGCAAGAAAAAAGAGAGATTGGCTTTGGTGTGCTTCACCAACTACTGCAGATCAATTACCCACCACTTAGGGCTCGTCAGTCTTAAACACACATTGCATGTGTTAGGGGACACAAGGTTGCTGCAACCGCCTGTGTTTGGCACAGCAAGATATGTATATGTGCTTCTATGCAGGGCCAGTCCTACCATTTGACAAAAAGAGGCACCTGCTCAGGCAGCAGATATGAGGAGGTGGCAGAAAACACCACACAACCTGCCCTGTGGTTGGAATCAGTGGAGAATACCAACCCATTTTCAATATTAAAGATTTAATTGCCAGTCAAGTTAGCTACTTTACATGGATGGATGGCCAATGCCATCCTATTTATTCATTTAATTTGTGTGCTGCCTTTCTCAGCTACTTTACATGAATAGGTGGCCATCTTATTTATTTAATTTGTATGCTGTCTTTTCCCCAAAGTGAGACCCAAGGCAACTCCCAGAAAGAGTCACTTAAAAAGCAGAATAAAACAAATCAAAAACAAAATCATCATATGAAACAATATAAAATTAAGAGTACATAAACAGTTATTTAAGAGGACAAAGTTTTAAAAGGAAGCTTCCCTGTTTAAACATTAAAATGTGAAATGCTTAAACAAAAGGTGTTTGCATGCCTGGGAAAGGAAGCCTCTTCCCCTCATGAAATATTTGGGATCAGCCTCCTGCTTCTGCATGTGGGAGGTCTGATGTGAGATTCCCAAATAGGGTTGGTGTCAGCACCAGGTATCCCTGAACAGCTGGCTTCAGTAGGGCAAGACCAAGGGCAGACCCTTTAAGAGAATAGAAGTCATGGAGTCCAAAGTCTTCAGCAGGAGTTGGCTGGGTCCAGGGTTGCTCCAAGGTACACTGTATGTTATTTAAGAAAGCATATATACTATGGCTGTTGTGGTGGACTGATCATTGCAACAAATAACTCACATCAGTAACCCAATGAGGGAGGAGTAGTCCCACCACAGAAAGGGGGCCACTTTTTAAATCTAGTAGTTCCACTGGAGGTCAGGAAACCCTGCTTCCATGCTAGTTGGGACTTAACCCGCTAAATCAGGGCAGTTGGAGAGTATGGATTCTGCAGCTAATTATCATAGCTATCATACCACATTACCACATTACATTCTTATAGTACTGCTATTCTGCTTTTACTGCTCTGGCTGCCACCTGTAGCATCCTGAAGTTTGTAGTTCAATGAGGCCTAAGAGCTCTCTGGCTAAACATTCTAAATGCTCCTCCTTAAACTGCAAATTCCAGAATGCAACAGGAGGCAGCCAGAGCAGTTAAAGTTGAATAGCAGTGCTATAAGAATGTAGTGCAGTAATCTAGATAATTTTGCACAGCAGTCTGGGAAAAAACATTTGTGTAAATACAAGAATTGTCAGCAGAAAGGGCAAGAAATATCTCACCATCCCGCATGGAGATCAACAGTGTGTTTTTCTATTCTTCCAAGCAAAAATAAGAGAGCTGAATATTTATATGCCCAGTTTTTGGGTGTTTTCCAAAGATCCCCCCATGCAGCCACAAACTCCATTTCACTACCTACCTGTATCCCATCTGTTCGACTGAGGTATAGCTGGATATTTACAAAATCTGGTCGGTTTTCTTGCCAGAGCTGAAACCATTGTGTGACACAAAAAAGGGGGTGGAGAATACGTTAAGAAATTTTTCAGTTTCTCTTAAGCACAAACAATAAAGCCACTGCCAAATCCCCAGCCAGAGACAGATCTTCCACCCATGGTGCCTCAATGTCGACCATTATGTGCATTTAAGTGCACTTCTCGTTTGATTAAGTTGAAATATGCAGAGAAAAACCTTGAATGCTGAGGGTAGTTTATGGAGAAATATATCATTTGACCAAGGTTGTGCTCTGGACTGAAGTTGCTGTATTTGTTACTGCAATAAATGCAGAAGGGATTGTCAAACAAAAAGAAAAAGTGGAGGAGGGAGGGAGAGAGGGAGGGAGGGAAGGGCAGGCAGAGGGAAAATAAGTAATTTATTTTAAGCAACTGAGGAGGGTGGAAGCTGCAACATTTTGCTAAGTTCTGCTTGTGAGTTTGTATGTATATACAGTTCTATTACTCAAAATACTTGGAAAATTTTAACCACTGTCTGTAATAGGTAAGAGGGTTTATTTTTAGAAGATGGATTAATAGTATCTATGTATGTAGGCATATATGTAATAAAATTTGTATGTCCTGACTACATTTAAGAATTCCAGGGCAGCATGCAATGAAATAAATATAAACTATTTTCAATTATTTAAATTTGATAAAATCACTAGTAAGAGACCACCACTTCCCTATGGGAATCTGGAGTATAGACAAAAACCTTTGTGCATGGCTACAGTAACCATGACAGTAATAATTCAGTTACCTTTTTCATTGATCAGCTCCAGGACATTCTTCCTAGCTGGATTGTGACAACACAAAAGCTTATTTCTCTCCATGGGGTTCTAGATGTATATTTGAAAAGGGATGTGTATGTGTGTTTTGAATATCTTCACACATCCATCTCCCAGATGTAGTAGGTATATTCACTTATGCACACATGAGTGTGCACACATGATCTCCAGTATCCATAGAGCAAGGCATTTTGAAGTAACAGTTTTATGTCCAAAGGGATACTTTGTGGAGACAAATGGACACATAGAATGTAATCAGTGAACCACAAAATTCCCACCGATGGGAATTTTGCATGTTACTCTTTTGGAAATCCAGATCATTTGTATTTTTAACCAATTTTTCATGGTTTGATAAAAAAATTTAGGGATTTTTCTACTTATGAATTCAGGTATTTTCTGGTGATGCTAGGATACTGATGTGTTTAAATGTATTTGCAGTTCAGTACTGACTTCCTCTTTTAAAAACAAAAACAAAAACAAAAAAACAAAAATTGCATTCAATACAATGCGAATGTCAAGATTGTATGTAGCAGAGAAGCTGCCACTTATGAACCTTCTGAAGTAAACATTCCTTTAAAAATACACTGCCGTGTACAATTCCCAAATGTCACTGAACTTCAAGAATTGGTGTTTGTCAGACTCTTCCACGGGCAAACTTGCAATTCAAACCTGAACTCAATGGGGCTTACTTTGGAGTATACGTTCACAGGATTGAAATGTTTTTGCACAATCCTACTTGTTTACTCAGAAGTAAGTCCCATTGAGTCCAAGGCAGTTTACTCCCACACAATTGGGTGCAGGAGTGCAGGTTCTGTGCCCTTTCTTGCATCCCATCATGGGAGAAAGGAGTATAAATGCAATCAGTCAGTCCATTAGTCATAAAGTACTGAAGATTTCTTCAAAGTGAAGCCCAGAAAATTCACTTACCTTCTGATGCAATTTGCAGAGCAGATCAGCAAACCAGTGAAAAGACTGGATGTCTCTGCACACCCATATGAAGTAAAGTCTCCTGATTTTGTAGCATTTCCATTCATCCCTGTATACCCAGACCATTTGGGGAGGGGGGGATTAAAAATTATCAGTTAATCAAAAAATGTCAGTTTTAACAAAATGTGGATTGATTGGTAAATTTTTGTGCTTCTGATGTTTAGCTGCCATTTCAAGTTGCAGCTGTGCAACTTGGTATGCCCACTGCATTATGAGTCACTCTATATCTGCCTTCATCTTATTTTATGGATGTCTTTGACTCACTCAGCTATCCACTGGTGACTTGACTCTCATTTCATTTTAACCCCAGTGAGAATTTACATACATAGTTTTTCATATGCATCACAGAAAGAACAGAACCAACCCAAGGCTTTCCACAGCTTGGAGCTAAGAATAAGATGACACCCTTCCAATCAGATGCATGGTACAAAAGCCAATTAGACTGGAAATTTCATAATACTTCCACACTGAAGGTGGGAACTCATACTCTGTTGCATATGAGGACAGTAGACTAGATCACTATAAAGTGGTGTACTTGTGCCGATACTAGGGTTAGGGAGCACGCACCATCCATACGCTCCCTAACCCTAGTATGGGACTGCACCGGCATCATGGTGGCCTCCCATCTACACGGGGCCGCCATGATGTTGGTGCCGCTGCTGAGCGTCCAAACGTGGCACACAGGAAGTGGCATCATAATGGTTGCAAACTTCATTCCCGCACAAGAACCAGATGGCCCCAGGAATGAAGCCATGGGATAAAGGGGCCAGGTGCACCCTTTCTCCCATGGCTGTGCCTGTCAGGGTGTCCTGGGGGCATGAAGCCTCAAGGACACTCTTTTCCAGGACCATGGAAAAGTGGCATTTTGCTGCTTCTCCATGATTCCAAAAAGTGTCTGACTGGGGCCTCTGGGCTGCCGGTGAGGCTGCCCTGGCCCCAATCCGGTGAGAAAAGGGGCGGGTACAGGCCGCCCCTGAAGGGGCAGTTTGTACCATGACTAGCTTAGCAGACAGGATAGGCTGTCCAGGAGACACAGCCAGTGTCAGGTTTCTGTCAGATCCTGTTTTAAGTTATGGTTTGCTGTTGTTATTTTTCTTTTCATACTGGTAATGTATATAATCTATAAAAGTATATTTATACATGTTAAAGATAATATCAATTGATGCCGGCATATAATAGAAGCTTGGTAGTTTAGCTGATGGGAGTTGTAGCATTTGTTCTGGAGAAAAATAACTACTTGGGTAGAGAATGCACAGATATGTGTGGGAGGACACTAGTACTGAATCCCATCATGGGAAAATGAAAAGACCTAAAGTGAAAATATATGTGAGGGATGAGTTAACCAGAAGGGGTGCAAGAGTGTTTTGGTTTATGAACAAATCAAAGCCTGTGCATTTACAGTAGGTGAGCATTGCTTATTCTATGCTTACATTAGGAAATTAT
Organism: Sceloporus undulatus; assembly: GCF_019175285.1. Taxonomy (NCBI): domain Eukaryota; kingdom Metazoa; phylum Chordata; class Lepidosauria; order Squamata; family Phrynosomatidae; genus Sceloporus; species Sceloporus undulatus. The sequence goes on from NC_056524.1 coordinate 14,624,236, forward strand.
GCTAGTTTTGTCTGCAGAAGTCATACTGTTAATTTCTTTAGTTACTGGAATAAAGTTTTGTTTTGGAATACAGAAGACTGATTTCTGAACTCAAAGGAATGAGAATTTCTGACAGCCAGGACCTTCAATGACTCACTGCCACTTATCATTGATTCCAACAGCTAGTAGGGTTAAGGCAGAGATGGGTATCAGTTTCAGTTTCAGTTTGGAATTAAGCAATTGCCTTTTTAGTGAACATACACAGGGAGAGCCATGTTGGCCAAAAAGCCAAATACAAGAACATCCAAAATCCACAAAACAATGATACCTTTATCAGACCAACTAAAAATATACAAAATGTATTTTTGAAGCTTTTGAAGCTCCCCAGGATTCCTCATCAGGCAAAGGTATTACAAATCATACCGGAGAAGAAGAAGAAGAAGAAGATATAAAATAATGATGTTAAATCACAGCCCTACATTTTGTCAAGATGTTGTTTTTGTTGTTGTCATTTAAAATTGTCTGAAGGGATACTTTTTACTTCTTTTGTTGCTAATGGAGTTGAAATTTTATTGCCTGGAATGTATGACTTTTTGGCTCCCAGAGCCCACGTGGCCAAAGAGAGGAGAGGCCTCTGCCTGCATTGATATCCCTCCTCAAACCATCTTAACTGACAACAATGAAAACAACACCTTGGCAAAATGTAAGCCTGCGACTCTACTGTCATTTTCTTCTTTGTCTCCTGTATGATTTTTAACACTTTTGTCTGATGAAGAAGCTAATGGAGCTTCAAAATTTTGTGTATTTTTGGTTGGCCCAATAAAGGTAGCTGTTATTATTATTATTATTTTGTACTGTCTTTTTAGCTAGTTAAAAGATGAGATGTTTTTTAAAAAAACTGGAAAAGGGCAAAAGCTAGATTGATAGATTCACTCATTGGGGAAGAAGGCATTGAGCCCTCTTAAAAATCTGGGTTTGAATCCTGGAGTATTTAGTCACATTTATGGCACTGCATTAGGTCTGTCACCTCTTTTTATGTTCTGAGTTAGTCTTCATCTTTAAGACCATTTTGGCAGGCAGATTTGTCCCACTGGAAATAAGTACACCTTACTTAATTTGGCTAGTACAGGTGACTGAGAAGTTCACTTTGGTTGATTTTGAATGTGAATTTACTAAACTATAAATATTTACATGGGCCTGTTCCCACGGGCAAAAGGGATGTGCTCAGCACGTACTAGGGTTAGAAAGGGGCATCCTTTCCGGATGCTCCTAACCCTAGTACGTGCCGAGCACGTACAAAACGGCGGCGCCCATTCTACATGGGCGCTGCCATCTTGACGTAGCGAATGCTTAGCGCCCACATGTCTTGGCGCCATTATGATGCTGCAAGTGCACCATTGGCACTTTGTGGCATCATAATTGCACCACAAAAAGAAGCCACTTTTTGCGGCTTCTTTTTGCTGCATGGAGCAGTTGCGCGGTTTGGCTGCTGAGGCTGCTCCGTGCAGCAAATGAGGGTGCTGGCAGACCGCCCTTTTGGGTGGTCTGGAAAGCACCATGGATTCAGAACAGACAGAATTTGAAATTTAAATAATTTGAATATGGGAGAAAGTGCAGCTAAGCCCTACTGCATTACACAATTAAAGCACTATGATTTGACTTTAATTGTCATGACTACATTGTATGGAGCCCTGAGGTTTGTGGTTTTTGGGACGCACAAGAGCTCTCTGACAAAGTATTCTAAGCACCCCTCCTTAAACTTCAAATTCCAAGACTCCAAAAATGATGACATGGCAATTAAAGTGGAATCATAGTGCTAAAATTGTGTAGGGTAAAGGAACTCTCATATATTCACCATCTTAGCCATTCAATTTACTTTCCTTAAATATTATTATTATTATTATTATTATTATTATTATTATTATTATTATTATTA
>NC_056524.1:14626160-14657541 GCF_019175285.1 Sceloporus undulatus
CAATATTAAACAGGAGAATGTGTTTTTGTGTTGATTCCTCTGTCCTGCCAGAGATCCGAAATAGTAGTGTTCAGATTTGTGTGTGTGTTTTAAAAATGTAACTGACAATATTTCAATTACTTAGCAGAAATGAGAAAAGGAACAAGAGTACATTTTTAAAACTGTAAGTACTGTACTCTGTGTAGTAATAAACTACTTTCAGGATCACTGAAACAATCATTCTACTTAATTACTTTTCAAAAATTACCTTGCCAAGTTCCCTTATTACAAGAAAAGCCTCATTTTATTACAGCACAGTTTTGCTGTTTTGGTAAGAACAATCCCCATGCCACAGGTCAAATTTACTTGATAGATGTATTCTAGTACACCCTGGGAATAGGGTAGGGGAAGCTTTAACATAATGAGGCTTACATACAGCAGGGTGTTGAGGATCGATGCAAATGGAGTCACTCCAATGCCTCCAGCCACACAGAGGCTAACCTCGTAATTGAAGGATTCTTCAAAGGGACTGCCAAAAGGACCATCAACATACAGCCTGTGGGAGCATAAGAAACGAGGGTTGACACAATCATTTGAAATTAATGCAATTAAAAAAAACACCAAAAAGATATCAAAGTAATTATGGCATATTCCAATTAAAATACATACAGAAGAGCTCTAAATAATATAATTACACAGGGCAATCTTATAACCCCAGAGCAGATGGCTGGAGGGATTTAGGATGGGACAACAGGAAGGAACTCTGCCACTGGGGCAGCGAGTGCACATTAAGAGTTTGGGAAAGTTACTCTTTTGGACTACAATTCCCACAATTACCCTAATCAGCTGGCTTGAGGATTCTGGGCACTGTAGATGAAACAAGTAAATTATCCAAGCTCTGCATCATTTAGCTTCATGTCGGAGTGAGGATTCCAACACAGATCTCCCAGGTCTAAATCCAAAGTCTTAGTGGGAACATTGCCAAAGAGACTTTTAAGAAGCTTCAGTCTAATGTGGGGAGCATGGTGAACAGACACTTCTGCCGCACCCTCCCTGGCCAAACCAGATGATCACCCCTTCGAAAATGGTTCCTTCTCTGATGCATTCAGGTCCTTCAAAAGTTAAGGCTATATCTTGGAGCAACCTCACTCTTACACTTACAGGGAAGCCACCAGGAAACACTGGGTATATTCCAGTACAAATGTGTATGCACATATGTGAGCATGGGAATATCCATGAGTGTGTGTTTGCACAGTGTGTGAGTGGGCCGGGGGAAACAGACTGGCTGGGCATGCCACTAGCCATTTTGGTATGCATCCCTATGTTTGCCATTGCTGGCATATATTCCCCATGTAATTGCCCAAGGCATGAAACACCCCCCCCCCCATGTTTCCCTACCTCTTTTTTAACCACTACCATTTGTTCTTATTAAATGCCTTTCTGGGGGCATTACCTGATCCATAATTCAATGAAAGAGCTTTCTAGATAGGGTAATAAGAGAACAGAACTATAAACAAACAAAGACAAAAATTAAAAGAAAAGAAGATATTACAGGGTACTTATAAGAAGGTCATGAAATCAACAGTAGGGTTCTCAAGAACAAATTAAGTCCCACAGTAGCAAAAAGCCAGATTTATTCTGCACTTAGAGACTCTTGTCTATCAATGGTATTCCAAAATGGTATTATTATGAAAGATCACAGAGAAAACCAAGGCCATTGCCTCCTTTATCTCAGAAAATACTTTTAATGCACTGAAAATTATAAAAGGACTAGAATTTTAACAATTTCTAGCAAAGTAATTTAATGGATTTATTCTTTCTTTTCTTGATTTACACTGCTGATTATTCTAGCTCAATAGCTGCAAAGAAATTGTGTGGTGCACAAAGTAACAAACAAACAATGTGATACAAATAAAGGGATAATGTGACAGCATTACAAAACTGAGTTGCCCTCAAGCATATAGAATGACTTTTTCACAATCTTTATCACACTACCTTGATTAATTATCCTCCAATATTAAAGACCAGAAAATTAGTAAAAAATAAGGCCTGGTATAAACGAGCACACAGTGCCAGCCTGTGGGTGAAGTCACAGCAGAGTGTTTGCATGCTCGAAGCCATGTCTCTGCCCCCCTCACGCCATGACACCATGCACTGTTCTAGATGGTTCGCAGTATCATGGTGTGACTCTGGCACTGCATCCAGATGATGCAGCGCCAAAAGTCTATCACAAAGCCATGCCACTGTGGCACCTTTTAGAGGGCGCAAAAAGGAGCTGCATTTTGTGGATCGTTTTTCCACCCTCCGAAGGCCAGATCAGAGCACGGTGTGTGGTGGACATGGCCATGGCCCTGATCCGGCCAGTAAAGGGGTGGCTGCTGGCCAGTAAAGGGGTGGCTACTGGCCCTTAGGGGCTGTTTGTACAGCTCCGTACGTAGCAAAAGAAATGGACATTTTCAACAAATAGGTTAATTTAAACTGATATTTTAAATATACAGTTGGCCCTCTGTTTTTGTGGGGGAATCTGTTCTGCCCCCCCCCCTCAAAAATGGAGACTCGCCGATATTCAATCCCCATAGGCTTGAATGGGGAGCATGCCTGCAAGCGCACACAGGACGTGCACTGTAGGGGCATGCCCCACTGAAATTAACGGAGGTCACCTCTCCTTGAATATCCAAGAACATGGATCTCAAGTATGTGAGAACGGAGACGCAACTGTATATGCCATTACTACACTAACAGCCTTACCAGAATGGTGAAAAATCTAATCCACTGTATCAATCCCCCTGCCTGTTTTGAGCTTTGGAAAGAAAGAAAAAAACTGCATGGATTTTTTGACAATCTCAATTCCCATTCACTGTACTGGACCCCTGCTGCCGCCTTATCCATTATCCATGAATTCAACCATCCACAGCTTGAAAATAAAAATATATACATATAAATTCCAAAAAGCAAAACTTGATTATGCCATCTTATATAAGGGCATTGTTTTACTTTGACATTGTATTTAATGGCACATGAGCATCCATGGATTTTGGTATCCATTGTGGATGTTAGAACCAAACCTCAGTGAATACTAAGGGCCCACTGTATAATGGGACTTGAGCATCCAGATATTTTGGTATCCATGGGGAGGGGTCCTGGAACCAAACCCCAGTGGATACCAATGTAGGGCCCACTGTACCTGTTAAAACACTTGGTGAACTTTATAATTAAGCACACTTGCGTATCTGATTTCTTAATGGGATTCACCAAAATATTAACTCCTACTTGGCAGAGTGGACCATATTTGTAGTTACCAAAAATATTGACTAATTATTTATTTCCCACTTTTTTAAGAAATAAATTCAAAGTGGCATGAATAGCTCTCCTCTTTCCAATTTTATCAAAGCAGACTGAACAAAACTAGTGCATGGTCCAAGGTCTCCCAATGAGTTTCAAGACTCTGAGTCCTATAACCTAAACCATGTAATTCCCCAGTCTGGAGGGCCAAAGAATTTTGCAAAAATCTAAGAAAACTAAGTTATAGGTAACAGAGCATAGTTAAATCATAAATTCCCTCCCACAAAGTGCAGTGATGACTGCCAATTTGCAGTACAAGATATGTGTGTGTGTGTGTCTTTGCTTCGTGAATGAAGATTCAGGAAGGACTCATCCCGCACTTTGTACAAGCGCGTTGGTGACTAAAAAGGCCAGTCCGGGACATAAAGGTCTGGTTGCAGAAAGCACAGCGGAAAGTCTCCTTGGGTGATGTTTCCGGGTTGCGGTTCTTTCTGTGTTGTCGTTTCTCTTCGAGACTCGTTCAGCGTGAGCTTTTGAAAAAAGCTGCAGCATCGTGGATAATGCGTCTCCATGCCTCCCGATGCGAGGCCAGGGCAGACCATTGTTGGTGATCAATTTGGCCAAGCCTGAGATGTTGTTTCAGGGAGTCCTTGTATCTCTTCTTTGCGGCGCCCCTCGTACGCTGACCCGTGGAGAGTCACGGGGGATATATACACACACACACACACACACACATATACTGTATTTTCTGGTGTATAAGACTACTTTTTAACCCAGGAAAATTTTCTCAAAAGTTGGGGGTCATCTTATACTCCAGGTGTCGTCTTATAGGGTTGAAACTTCTGAGCCGGACTGGAAAATCTGCAGTCGCTGCATATGGTAGGGGGAGCTCGAAAATGCCTGCAGCTGCATATCCTCCATATGTGGTGAGCGTTTGAAAGCAGCAAGGGTGGCGCTGTACAAGTACAGTAGAATAAAATCTTGGAGACAGGGAGGGCTGGGCAGGAAGGGAGAGCTGACCAATCCAAGCAAGCTTTGTATATAACAAGTTTTCCTGCTAAGTACCTGCATGTCATAAGCATTTGAATTAAAATTACCACATTGAAATCAAATCTGATGTTTTTTTTAATTTTTATTTGGTGTGCATTGGAAGAGGGGTAGTCTTATACGGCAAGTATATCCCAAACTCTATATTTTAACTAGAAAAGTTGAGGGTCTTCTTATACGCCCAGTCGTCTTATACGCTGGAAAATATGGTGTGTGTGTGTGTGTTGCTGTTGTTGTTGTGTGTTTTAAAGTCATTTCTGACTTATGGCCACCCTAAGGCAAACCCATCCCAGTGTTTTCTTGGTAAGATTTGTTTGGAGGTTTGTCACTGCCTTCCCCTGAGAGCATGTGACTTGTCCAAGGTCACCCAGTGGGTTTCATGGCCAAGTGGGAAATTGAACCCTGGTCCACATAGTCCAACACCTAAACCACCTAAATCATGCCAGCTCTCCAGATTGATAACTATTTAGATGTAATTACCACTGAATTAATTGGCTGTTGCTCCCAGGTTGGTTTGTATAAGATTAAATCTTTAAAGAGGGATTGCCGAAATTAACTGGCTATCTATGGCTACTACTCACACTGACTTTGTGCTACTTCACCATGTAGAGGCAACAAAGTTTCTGAGCCACAAATTAGCAGGAAACAAAAGCAGGAGAGGGCTATTTTATACACTTGTCACATTAATGTCCCACAATGTGGCTCTTTCCTTCTCCCCTTTGGGCTCACAGCCACCCTGTGAGGTAGGCCAGGGTGAAAGAGAGTTCTTGGCCTGGCTCAGTGGGGATGAGAACCTGCATTCCCAAGTCACAGGCTAATAGATGAATCATCACGCTACACTCACCTTCATCTCCTGCTGGTGACTTCCCTATGGCATCTTGGTTGGCCACTGTATGCTGGGCCACAGAGGCCTTTTGTTTTGGTCTGTAAGAAAACTTAGTATGTCTTTAATAAACCTAGTTATCTTTCTGTGTCACTTTTCAGTGGGATGCCAAAATATGATGTCAGAAAAGTCTGATTTTATTGTTAGACTTCTGTGAGGTGTCTCTTTACTTCAACTAGCTCCACTTAAATATAATCTAGATGCCTGTACAAATCTTTTCCTTCGAACATCACTTTCAAGGTAAATGAAAGCCTGTAGGATTTTCCACTCCATGACTTGGGGTTTTTTTCTTGCTTTTTTCTTTTATAAATCTCAATGTCTTTAGGGTATTTATTGGTACGATGTCTACATTACGATGAAGAGACCTGCATAAAACCCACTGGAATTAATTTGTCTCAGATGTCATTTCCATATAAGCAGGTGAATTATACTTCAGTGTATTTTTTATGATGCACATTTCATTCTTCAGTGGAGGAAAGAAGCTTTCTGGCAAAGAGAGCAAATTCCCCTCCTTTAGACTTCAGTGTTTATAATCTTCTTTTCCTGCTTTAGACAGAATCAGGTCTTTCCATGAGATGTTTTGCTTACTCTTTAATTTGCAAGAGGGAAATAAAGAATTGTGCACTTAAGAAAACAGCCAGTGGGATTTTTAACATTTCCAAAATAAGCTCTTCAAGCAGTATATATATATTATTATTATTTCTTCTTGAAATAAATAAATAGGCACTACACATCTTACCAGATGAATTCCAAACTGGAAACAGTGCCTTCCCCCATGGGGGGGGGGCTCCAAAACAGCTATTATTCTCTTAATGTGATCTTAAAGAGTCCAGTTCTGTGTCCAGAGTCCATATTGTGTCCAGTTCTGGGCACCACAATTTAAAAAGGATGTTGATAAGTATGCCCCCAGTTCTGTCATCCAAGTCATTCAACATCATTGGGGGCATACTTATCAAATTTGCAGATGACACCAAACTAGGAGGAGTAGCTAATACCCCAGAGGACAGGATCAAAATTCAAAATGACCTTAATAGATTATAAAACTGGGCCAAAGCCAACAAAATGAATTTCAACACAGAGAAATGTAAGGTTCTGCACTTTGGGCAGAAAAATGAAATGCACAGATATAGGATGGGCAACACCTGGCTGAACAAGACAAGAAGGGATGTCATATTGAGAAGGGAGCTAGCTTGTTTTCTGCTGCTCCAGAGAACAGGACACGGAACAATGGATGCAAGATACAGTACAGGAAAAGAGATTCCACCTCAATGTCGAACAGCCCTTACTGTCAGGAAGGGCTGTTCGACAGTGGAACACACTCCCTCGGAGTGTAGTGGAGTCTCCTTCCTTGGAGGTCTTTAAACAGAGGCTGGATGGCCAACTGTCAGGGATGCTTTGATTGAGAGTTCCTGCATGGCAGGGGTTGGACTGGATGAGTCATATACCTGAAATTCCACATAGAATTACAAAGACTTTAACTTACTATACATGCTTTTCTGCATGCATTTGCCTAAAACATAAAGGAGGGTTACAAACCGCCGCTGCTGTTTGCTTCGTGAGGGAGCCGCCACAGCCAAACTGCGCAGCTCCCTTACGGAGCAAAAAAGAAGCTCCAAAATAGAGCTTCTTCTGGCGGCGCGCTAATGACGCCGCGAGGCGCCAATTGCACACTCACGACGTCATTAGCACCGCACAAAGTGGGGACGCACAGCGTCTGTTACGTCAAGATGGCGGCGCCCGTGTGGAACGGCCGCCACCATTTGTTACGGAGAGAGTCCGTAACAGGAGTAGGGGCGTCTGGAAGAGACACCCCTTTTTTAAACTGGTACGTCCTGAGGACGTCTCAAGTGGCGGTTTGTAACCCACCTGTGTTTGTTTTTATTAACTGTCCTCGAACTTGACTCATGGCAACCCCATGGATGAGATATCTACAAGACCTCCTATCTTCCACTGTTCTGCATAGGTCCTGCAAGTTCAGGCCTGTGACCACCTTGATTGAGTCCATCCATCTGGCATGCAGTCTGCCTCTCTTTCTACTACCTTCTACCTTTCCTACCAGTATTGTTTTCTAATGAGTCATGCCTTCTCATGATGTGGCCAAAATATGACAGCTTGTTTTATCATCTTGGCTTTTAAGGAGAGTTCTGGCTTGAATTGTTCTAGGACCCATTTATGAAGTCGAAGGCTTTCATGGCTGGCATCCATGGGTTTTTGTGGGTTTTTTGGGCTATGTGGCCATGTTCTAGAAGATTTTCTTCCTGATGTTTCACCAGGAATCTACAAGTCTTAGTAGACTCCAGACTAAACATGAGTAAGTAGTGTGCTGCAGCAGCAAGAACAGCCAAAGCAATTCTAGACTGCATCAATATGGGTATAGTGTCTAGACTGAGAGAAGTTGGGCCCATTATAGACAGGTGTAAAGTACATCCTGGGGACGTACTAGGGTTAGGCAAAGTGAGTGCCTTACACACGCACCTAACCCTAGTACGTCCCCAGGATGTACAAAATGGCGGCGCCCGTTCCACACGGGGCCGCCATTACGACATCACGAACTCGCCACCTCCAAATGGGGCAGCGCGGACGTGACATCGTCACGTCGCGCGAGGGCGCATAGAGCGCCCTTTCCGCAGTGCGAGAAGGAGCTCCTTCCGTGAATTGCATCACTGGCGTAGCCTTTAGATGGCTGCGCCAGCAACGCAAGGGAGAAAGGGGCCGAGCAGCCCCTTTCTCCTCCTCCCCGCCGCCATTGGGTGTCCTTGGGGCATGAAGCCCCAAGGACACACCTTTGCAGGCCGCGGGGAAGTGGCCTTTTGCCGCTTCCCTGCGGCCTGGAAAGAGGGGGATCGGTGCCTCGGAGGCTGCCGCTCTGGAAGCTGAGGCCCCGATCCAGCAGGAAAAGCAGCACCTACAGGCTGCCCCAAACGGGCAGTCTGTAAAGCACCTAAGAGTACCATTTTATTCTGCTTTGGTCAGACCTCATTTTGTGTCCAGTTATGGGTACCACAATTGTAGAATAATGTGGAAAGTTGGAGCAAATCCAGAGGAGGGTGAGAAAATGGTGAAATGTCTGGAAACAATGCCCTATGGGAAGCAGCTTAGGGAGCTGGGTATGTTTAGCCTGGAGAAGAGAAGGTTAACATGAGAGCCATGTTTCAATATTTGAAGAGGTATCATACTGAAGATGGAGCCAGTTTGTTTTATACTGCTCTAGAGACTAGGATACAGAGCAATATATTCAAACTACAAGAAAAGAGATTCCACCTAAACATTAGGAAGAACCTCCTGATGGTTGGAGCTGTTTGACAGTAGAATATGCTCTCTCAGAATGTGGTGGAACCTCCTTCTTTGAAGGTTTTTAAACAGAGGCTGGATGGCAATCTGTTGGGAGGGCTTTGGCCATGTCTTCCTGCATGGCATTGGGTTGGACTGGATGGTCCTCGTGGTGTCTTCCAACTCTATGATTCAATAATCCTCTTGGAGGGGTGATTTAACCATGGTTTCCTGCATTTCAGGGGATTGACTAGACTTCCTTCTAGTTCTATGAGTTTGAAATGATGCAGCTGGAATTCAATTTGAGCTTTCCCCCTCCCTCCAGATTCTTCACCAGTAGTGATGGCCCCACAGTCTTCAAGGAGGGCCCTATCACCTTTATTTAAAACAAATTAGGAGAGAAAATGTTAAGGTGACCAAGTTTTCATGCTCTTTCTGAAGTTCAAGGCTCTATTAGATAAGAAAAAGCACTTTCCCAGACATTTCCTTTTCTAACAAAGTGAGGTCAATCTACAGGGCAGCTCATAATAGTTACCACATGTGAAAAATGCTTCCACTTTCATGTAGGGTATTCCTTCTTTCCCCTTTTTTTGTTTAGAGATATTGTAGCCACTGACCTATGCTTCTTGTCAGCTATTATCCTTCAGCAAGCCAGGCCCTGCTCTTTCCTTGGAGGGTAAGGAGCATGCCAGTGCAAGCCATTTGTTTCTTCTGTTTGCAAAGCAGTAACATTCAGGTAGATATAGCTTTCCTGGAATTCATGGTCAATTTTCTGGGTTTTCCATTCCTGGAAACATATTTTCAGACAAAAATTCAGCTTGCCAGAATCCAGTTTCTCTAATGTCTGCTATACAATTCCAGAGAGGCAATGAATCACAGAATCATAGAGTTGGAAGAGACCAGAAGGGCCATCCAGTCCAACCCCCTGCTATGCAGGAACTCTCAATCAAAGCATACCCAACAGATGGCTATCCAACCTCTGTTTAAAGACTCCCAAGAAGGGAGACTCCGCCAATCTCTGAGGAAGGAGTGTGTTCCACTGTCAAACAGCATTTACTGTCAGGAAGTTCCTCCTAATGTTGAGGTGGAATCTCTTTTCCTGTAGCTTGCATCCATTGTTCCAGGTCCTGTTCTCTGGAGCAGAAAACAAGCATGTTCTCTTCTCAATATTACATTCCTTCAAATGTTTAAATAGGGCTATCATATCACCTCTTAACCTTCTCCAGGCTGAACATCCCCAGCTCCCTAAGTCATTCCTCATAGGGCATGTTTTCAAGACCCTTCACCATTTTGGATGCCCTCCTTTGGACACGCTCCAGTTTCTCCACATCCTTTTGGAATTGTGGTGGCCAGAATGGGACACAGTATTCCAGGTGGGGCCTGACCAAAGCAGAATAGAAGTGGCACTATTACTTCCCTTGATCTAGACACTATACTTCTATTGATGCAGCCTAAAATTGCATTGGCCTTTTTAGGTGCTGCATCACACTGTTGACTCATGTTCAACTTGTGGTTTACTTGAACTCCTAGATCCCTTGAGGTCTCTTAATTAAATGAATAAGGGATGTGAATAAGGTGCAGCCTCCATAGCAACAGAGCAGAACCATTTAGCCCTGGATCAAGATATGAACCAGAAATTACCACATTTTATGATGCCTACATTTTGGTTGCTGCTAAAAAGATTCAGATAACCAAAAAGAAAACTGTATACATGGATGGTATTGAATAACCAATATGGAAATCAAATAGACTACATAATTGGAAGTACTGTAGAAAAAAATTCTTTTTGCTAAAACAAGACCAGAAGCAAACTGTGGCACAGACCATGAACTTGAAATATCAAAAATTAGAGTAAAGCTAGAGAAGAACATTTAATAAAACACAGTGCAAAAATACGATCTAAAGAATATATGTGGAAAACGTATATAAAGAACAGGTTTTCAGTGCTAAACTCAATTGATTATGAACCTGAACAAATGTGGACAGAAACCACGGACATTATTAGGGGGAAATGGAGACCCTACCTATAACTGAAAAGAAAGAAAAGCCTAACTGGATGAGATATGAAACTCTTCAAACTGTTCCGGATAGGTAAATAAAAGGTAATGCAACTGGATCAGATTCCTGAGTGTAGTTTTTCTACAGGTGATAGAGTAAAGAACTGATATAGCAATCTGTGCAAACAACTAGAAGAAGACAACCAAAAAGGTAGAACAAGAATCAATCCACCTGTAGTATGATCTCCAGCTTACGGACTAGCTAGTTAGACACCACTTGAAATAATAATAATAATAATAATAATAATAATAATAATAATATGGTTTATTTATAATCCGCTTTTCCAAAATTTGATCAAAGCGGCATACAATTGAAGTATAAAACATCTCAATAAAATCAATTAAAAACAGCATTAAAAACAACACAGTAATCATAACAACAAAAGGGCCAGATGGATAGGGGAGTCGATATACACATTATAAGGTCGTCAATGAAAGGGGGTAAGGGATAATATGATTTTCATGGTGGGAAGGATTGGGAAAAGAAGAACGTCTTTAGATTCTTTTTAAAAAGAACTAAGGATGTGGTGGAGTGGAGCTCATCTGGGAGATTATTCCAAGATCTAGGGGCCAGGATAGAAAATGCCCTCTGTGAGGTCCTCACATAACGTGTTGTTGGGACCTCCAACAATTTCATCCCTGTCGACCTGAGTGTGTGGGGCGGATTGTATGGGGATAGGCGGTCCTCCAAGTACCCTGGGCCCAAGCCATTTAGGGCTTTATAGGTCATTACCAACACCCTGTATTGTGCCCGGAAGCGAATAGGCAGCCAATGAAGATCTTTCAGAATAGGTGTTATATGGTCAGACCTGGAACAACCAGCTACCAATCTCGCTGCCATATTTTGCACTAATTGTAGCTTCCAGGTTTGGTACAAGGGTTGCCCCATGTAGAGTGCATTGCAGAAATCCAGTCGAGAGGTTACCAGAGCATGTACTACAGTTACAAGGTCCCTCCGGTCCAGGTAGGGACACAGCTGGCGTATCAGCCGAAGCTGAAATCACTTAAGAGTCAGGTATGCTTAGTTGAGAGAAGACAAAACTGAGAGGGGACATAATTGTTGTTGTTAACAGCCCAGAAATCAGCTTCAACTCATGACCACACTATGAATTAGAGAACTCCATGTTGTAGTGTTCCCAAAAGTCCTGATCAGATCTTGCAAATTTAGGGCTGTGGCTTCCTTGACTGACTCTCTCCATCTGTAGTGTGGTCTCCCCTTTCCTACTCCCTTCCACTTTACCAAGCATTATCATCTTTGCCAATGAGTCATTTCATCTGCTGAGGTGTCCAAAGCACAATAGCTTCAGTTTAGTCATGTTAACACCCATTCACAGGGCTGCTGCAAGTCATAATGGGATTGACAGCACTTAATAACAACACAAGCCATCTCCTTTTATTACACAGGACAGAAGGAAGAGTTTCATCCTATGCTATGCAGATTAATTAATTTTGCTTAGCTTTGTATTCTGTATGTGGCAGCCCAAAATAAAAACCTTATGTAAATTACTGCTTACTTTAAAGCAGTAGCCTGATGCTCCATCCGGCTCATATATATTGTTATATATGGAAAAAAAATATTTCATCTTGACAGCTCTTGCATCTCTAGACTCAATCATGTTGATCTCAGTACGCCGAAACAACAGCTAGCTAGTTAGACACCACTTGAAATAGCTTTGGCACCTTATTTTCTTGGTTGCCTTTGCTCCTTCACAGCTGCTAACCAGGTTCCCCAGCTGCCAGCTGTCTACTATTCTGCAGCATATTTGATGTGTTTAAAAAAGGCATTTTTGTTTAGAGACTGAGCAACAAGAGGGTGAGAAGGTGCAGTCAGTGAATGGGCAAATGGAGAAGGGGGGGTAAAAAGGGGTTGTCCATTTTTGTACAGGTGTGCAAGTTCATATTAGCCTCATAGCCCGAAAAACCCACAAAAAACTATGGATGCCAGCCATGAAAGCCTTCGACTTCACAATGGTGCAAAGATTTTGTTGCTGTTTCACGTAAAACCATTGATTTGAGGGTTAAAAAAACCCTTTGTGAAAATTTCACAGAAAATCTATGCAACGATTTTAAACATCACCAAAAATGTGCAATAGGCTTGTAATTTTGCTCAGTGGGGGAAAGTTTGAAATTCTTCATTCTGCATGCAAGAAATAAAGATTTGCATTTACCCTGTATTTTTGCTACAATAAAAACTACTAAAATATTAGTGTAACACTGCCAAGGAGCAAGGTCAACCCTTCCCAAGTAAGAAGAATAATGTAACTTAATTATAACTGAGCTATTTGAAAAGGGAATTAATTACAAAGTAATGCATAAAGTTCTGGTTTTCAATTCTATCTTCAACATCACCTTTCTATCTTAGAGAGCCATTGTTTCAAAACTTCAGTGGAGAAAGGTCTGGCCTCCGCGAGGTACAACATGCCCTGTTTAATTTCAAAAATAAACTACCAAGCAATGCATCTGAGCACAGACGATATTCCATGGGCTCAAGGCACAGATCAAATGGTCAAAAGATTTCTACTGGAAAGTTACAGATAGAAATGGTGAAATGTCAGAGAATACTAAATGAGTCCACAGAAGGCAGGAAGCCTGGGGACAGGCCTGGGAGTCATTCATTTAAATGCTCCTCGGAGAGGTGATAACAGCTTCTCATCTCTTACCGGCTCCCCCAGTAGCATTTGAAAATGGATGAAACAGAGCATGAAAACATGTCAGTAGCAATGTGACTGACTGGGAAAGGTGCATAAGTGGCCGCCTGGTGCTTCTCTTCCTACCTCCCAGGAGATGATGAAATTCATCCAAAGTACATTTTACCAAAAAACAAAACAAAACAAAACAAACAAACAAACAAACAACAACAACAACAACAAACCCCTGATGTCCTGGCCCATGTGGGAGCAGCATCTGTGGTGTGGACTAAAGAGACTCTCAGTTCTGGGTGGTTTCTGGAGGGCTTCTATTTTGCAAGCTTCATTACACGCTTGTATCTTTCCCTCTGCAATATCCTGTTAATGGAGATTCTTTTCAGTGCCTTTGCAAAGATGGAGAAATAAGGCTGCACTATAGTAAGATGGGGGAAAGAGTCTCAAAGGTTCAATTTGGTTCTGGAGAATTATATATAAGCAATGAGAGAAGTCACTGCAACAAGATGACAGTTAGATGCTATTGCCAACAGCCAGTATGGTGGGGGAAATGTTAGGCATTATAAACATTTGAAGACTTATTAGGTCTTAAAAACTATTATTAGGGTGCCACTCAGGTCTGTAACCACACACTACCAGCTTTCCCCCAGAATGCCTACTGTTGTTGTTGTTGCCAAGACATTTCTGACTTGAAGGCACACATTTCTTCAAGTCATGTCTGACTAAGGCAAACCTATCATAGGGTTTTCTTTGCTACATTTGTTAAGAGGGGATTTCCCCTCACCTTCCTCAGAGCTGAGAGAGGGTCACTTGCCCAAGGTGGGTCTCCATGTCTGAGCAGAGATTCGGACCTTAGTCTCTTGAGTTATAATCCAATGCTCAAACCACTACACTCTCAGGTGGTGACCTCTCAACTCCAGGAGTTTCTGGATGAAACAAATTATCTAGATCCACTTCAATCTAGTTTTGGGCCTGGGTATGGGACAGAGACAGCTTTGGTTGCCTCGGGGTTTTTTCTGCTCCCCATGCTATTTAACATATATATGAAACTGCTGGGACAGTGTTTTCAAACAGTATTTTATAACCAGGATGGTTTGAATACTGTTTGAAAACACTGAAATTCTGGACCATGCCAACCACTACCATGTCAGGATACGCAGGGAAGCCATTGAAATCCACAAACATCTGGATAATTTCAACCAGAAAGAAGAAACCCTTAAAGTGAACAAAATCTGGCTACCAGTCCTGAGAAATAGCAAAATAAGGACTCAGCAAATGCAAATGGGAAACCACTCAGAGTCAGGGGCTTTCCCAGAAGATAATGATCACCAATTAGCAGACATTAATCCTCTTTTGCATTAGCCTCCCAGCCTGAGGCCTGCCATCAGCAACAGAACAATACACATGCAAATCACTCCTGCATTCCCAGGTTCACACAGTATATATATATACTCAATTTTTTCCAGGCAAGCATTCTCTGAAGATGCCTGCCACAGATGCTGGCGAAACGTCAGAAAGAAACTCTGCTAGAACATGGCCACATAAGCCCAAAAAACCACCAAAAAATATGGATGCAGGCCATGAAAGCCTTTGGCTTCACCTTTGTAGGTTCATTTTCACAGTCAGATTTGTGCACTGGACTGTTGCAACTGTTAATTTTCTGTCACATTCTATCTTTTTAAAATCTCAAATTCTCCTGATCAAAGTTTGAAGAAATTTGAGAATATTGGTACTGTGTGTGTTGATGCCAAAGTTATCCAAAGAAGTTATCCTACCCCCTGTACTGCCTTAATTCAATAGATATAGCCACTTCCAGTCTAGAAAGAGCCATGTTTTGGAAAGGGCCACGGAGGTCTAGTGTGATCTAGTGCAAAAAGAGCTGAGCAGTCATTTTGGATTTGGAAAGGGTCTGTCCTATAGCTGCGAAAGAAGACCCCAAAGACTGGAAATGTTACTTTTTTTGGCAATGACTTCTAGAGCC
The DNA here is from genome assembly GCF_019175285.1 of Sceloporus undulatus. NCBI lineage: Eukaryota > Metazoa > Chordata > Lepidosauria > Squamata > Phrynosomatidae > Sceloporus > Sceloporus undulatus. Next base: position 14,641,302 of record NC_056524.1, read on the forward strand.
TCCCAGCCAGCATGGACAATAGCAATGCTGGCTGAGGAATTCTGGGAGGTGTAATGCAAAAAAGTGAATTCCCTCAGGTTCTGTCAGGAGTAAAAAGATTTGTCAGCCTCAATGAAGCCTCACAACCATATGGGAATATACAGACATTCATAATTAGGCCTTTAAGAATTAAGCAACTAACTTTGAAGGGGAAAGCCTCAATTTATCCCACATTTACCTTTTTAGCATCTCAACTTCTTTTCGTCAAAGTTATGATGAAGTTTGCAAATTCTGGGAAGTTCTTATTAGGAATATATATATATATATATATATATATATATATATATATATATTGACATATCCCTAAAAAGACTATTATGTGGCACAATACTATAGATCTAATTTGCACTGTAGAAATAAAGCAGTTTGACACTATTTTAACTGCCATATTTCAATGCTATGGGATTGTGAGATCTGTAGTTTTGCAAGATATCTAGCCTTCTCTGTCAGAGAGTTCTGATGTCACAACAAACTACAAATCCCAGAATTCCACAGCACTGAGCTATGGCAGTGAAAGTGGTGTCAAATGACATATTTCTACAGTGCAAATTAGACCTATTTCATTTCCAGGAGTATGTCGAAGCATGTGATAATCAAACAAGACAATTCACCACTATGGCATAAAATAACCTCTCAGTTCACTATCACATTTGGCTCCTTGAAACAGCATCAGCAGAACAGAAGGGAACAGAAGAAAACCCCAGCTGTTAATGTTCAGGATAACCCTGCCCTAAACTTCATTAGCATTTTACCAGATTCATTAGAATTTTAAACGTGTCCGTTCTTAACATCAAGGGGATGCATGGTTCTGTGAAAAATTATTCTTCATCTCCAAGAGTCTGTATTGTACCTGCAGTTTTTATTCCCCTGTATTTGTACTGTATCTGCAATTTTTCTTCCACAATAGGTCTAACTAGAGAGAAGGTTCCAGTATGGGATAAAGAGTTAATGAATACTCCACATTGCATTGGTGGGTAGATTTGCTATGAAGCCAATCCCAGTGCAGGCAACAATTTCTCCTCAAAGTGAGGGTGCCTGTAATCTGGGACTGTGACCAAGGCCACTGTCAAGACTATAGCTATGGAACATCCAGGGCCTTGGACATCTCTAAATGGGATTACAGCCTGTTTTTCTGGGCAGAATCTGCACTGCAGAAATAATCCTGGTTGGCACCACTTTAACCGCCATGGCTCAGTGCTATAGACTACTGGGATTTTTAGTTTTGTGTTATAATTAATGTATTTCTTACACACAATCCATAAAAATATGTATATAAATGGTGGGGGAACTGAATGGTGAACTTTTCTCCTGCAAAAAGTGGCCGTCTTTCCAGTGGCCTGGAAAGACGGCCCAAAAAGAGCGGTCTCCCAGCACCTGGTTTTGCTCTGCAGGGAAGCCGCAGCCTCCAGACCGCAGGACTTTCTGCAGAGCAAAAAGAGCCCGCAAAAAGCGGGTTCCTCTTGCGGCACCATTATGACACTGTAGTGCACCAATGGTGCACTCGCGACGTCATAATGGCACCGTGACGTGCGGACGCTAAGCGTCCATCATGTCAAAATAGCAGTGCCCATCTGTACAGGGTGCCGCCATTTTGATGTACAGAATAAGTGCTAGGGTTGCGGGGCATCTATAAGCAATGCCCCAAGACAATCCCAGCATGTCATCAAGACGTGCCACAAGGCCCATCTGTACCAGGCCATAGTTATTGGTCCTTACTAGTCTTCTGAACTCATCTCCTACTGCTGTTCACAAAATCCCAAACACTGTGTCCTCCTTTTTCTGATTCACTTCTGGATCACTTCGGTCATTTAAAATAAGAACCCTGTAGGAGGAACTATTTTCTAACCCCATGAGCTGTGGCAGGAAAGTCATCATCATTTTTCCCCTGGAATTTCCCCCTAAACACCCCATTTACATGATGAGAAAAGCAATGTTTTTGCTACTGGAGCAAATCTGGCCTTGTAAATAGAGACCCTGGCAGAGAACTGAAAACAACTTGGCTTCTGCATGGAAGCCCACCGGCTGCTTGCTACTTGGCCTCTGTTCACTACCATGTAGGAGGCAGCAGCAGCAGATGGGAAAGTGAGTTGGGAAAGCATTTTGTACCTCTCATAGCCTCTAATTTGAGTCTAAACTTCTGTGAGAATTTTCTTCAGGTCCAGGCCATCAGACCATATGGCTTAGGACTGTGCTATCTGACAAATCATATCTCTTCATATGAGCCTGCTGAGGCTCTAAGAAACTCAAGTCCTTCTCTCTGTCCAACCACCTTCACAGGCACATCTGGTGGGGGCATGTGATAGGACTTTCTTGGTGGCTGCCCTATGATTTGCAAATTCCTTTGTAACCTTGGTGTCCCCTCTGGTAGCAGGTAAACACTATTATTCTGACCAACTTTTGATAACTGCATTTTTAAACATGCAACTGAGGAAGTAGGTTAAGGTCTACAAAAGCTCATGCTACCAACTTCTTTCTTTCAGTTAGTCTCAAAGGTGCTACAAGATCCCTCTGCATACTGCATTTTTAAAGAAAGAGCTTTAAAAGGCATTTCTTTAAAATATGGCTCCCTGTCATTGCTGTGGTTTCTGAAGGAAAAAGGAACATCCAAGCACACTCCATCATGCCTGGACCTCAATGGCTGTTCCATGTTCTCTGAGAAAGACAAAAGCAGGAAGCTGGTGCCTGGGTTCTGCCAGCTAGTGAGAGACCCTCCCTCAATTCTAACTGCTGTTGTTGTGGCCTAAGAAGGGAAAACACAGCAGCCATAACCTGGTGCACTGAATTCCTACTCTACCATCCACTTTTTTCTTGTGTATTGTGTCTTATTTAGACTGTAAGACTGAGGGCAGGGAACTGTGAAACTTATTAATTGTAAGCTGTTCTGGGAATCTTTGTGGTTGAAGAGCAGGGTATAACTGTATGAATGAATAAATGAATGAATGAATGAATGACTTTTAATAGCAATAGCACCTATATTTCTATACCACTTTATGGTGCTAAGCACTCTCTGAGTGGTTTACAATATGTAGGGTGCAGCACTGATTCTGTGATGTTTTTAAACTGCTTATTTTGAATTGCATGTTTTGAATTGTTTTTCATGTTATTGATAATTTGACTCCACTTTAATGTTGACCTTTATATGTTTTTACTGTGCTTCATGAGATCCAGGGTGGTATAGTGGTATGAGTGCTGGATCATAATAAAATAATAATAATAAAATTTATTTATATACCGCTATTCCATTTGATCACAGCGGTGTACAACAATTGCAATAACGATACATGACTCTGGAGACCAGGGTTCGATTCACAACTCAGCTACAAAACCCACTGGATGACCTTAGGCAAATCATATGCTCTCAGCCTCAGAGGCAGGCAATAACAAACCTCCTCTGAACAAATGTTGCCAAGAAAACCTTCTGATAGGTTCACATTAGGGTCTCTATAAGCCAGAAATGACTTGAAGGCACACAACAACAACAAATGTTGGGATATAAATAAAGTGAATGACCACAATAACAAACCACATTCAGCCTGACCCTACTAACTGTTAAACCGAAACTCCAGAAATCATAGTTTCCTTGCATTAATGTGTGCTTGACTGTTACAGAATTTCCTGAGAGAAATCAGTATATACATCAATAATCCTCCGCTTGTTTGTTAATGAGTTGTGATGCCAGTGACTCAAATCTCATAATAAGCAAACTATTTATTTATTTATTTATTTAGCAACAGATGAATTATGTTATAAGCGGCACTCCATGGTTTAGAATAACATGTGGAAAGCCCTCTCTTTTAGTTAACTGTCAAAGTGTGGTTGACTCCCTTTACACAGTAATGGCACACAAGCACATACACATGCACTAATCAGTTACTCTTGACACAGAAAGGTACAGTTTCAGCCAATCCTGTTGCTGTGCTATAATGAGGGTCTATTATCATTTCAAAGAGTGCTGCAGCTCAATAATCTAAGCAGCGTGAGATTATGGTTCAAAGAATTGTAGTTTTCAGAGAGAAAAAATACCCACTGCTTTTGTGGAATTGAACAAGCAGTTGGAAATGTTTAGCAGATCTAGCCATTAGCTGCCAGGAGACACTAGACTTCATGCAATATCAGCAGGGAGCTGCTCTTTGCATGTCATTATAGAGTCTTTAAATCCTGTTGTTGTTTTAAGCATATATATTCAGGATTTTAGGGGGCTAGCTACCACTGAAATTCACCAGTAAAAAAAACGCTTTTCTTTCTAAAAAATTCACAAAGATTGTCAAGAATTTTCTAGGCATACAGAAGACATGTCCTCACTTAACCTGAAGTGGATAAGCACTTTTCGACTGGCTTCGAATCAGAACTTGGATACTCCCCCCCCCCCCCAAACAACTCCTTAAATAGCACTAGTTGAGGATTTTCTAGGTGCTGTGAGGGTTTAAATGCATTGAAGGGGTCTGGTGATGATACTGCATATACGATATTTGTGAGCCATAAAGCTCAGCTGGACTGGGAGTTCAGCATCATTGTGGGAAAGTATGGCAGATTCCCTAAGTCTGGTACACAACTGGAAAGGTGAATGGGATGCAAAGAAATCTTTCTTTCATTGGGGAAGGGATTGACTTGGTGGCTTATCCCTACCCTCTGTCTGTAAAATGGAAATTAGGTTCCAGTATCAGAAGCATTGCCATGCAACCAAGTAATAAGTAACACCTGCGAATACCATCTTCTGTAAACATTAACAGTACAGAAGATGTATCCAGTTTTTAATCTGGTGATTTCAGAATGTACATTGGGGATGAACAATGTAGCCCACAGGCTAACAGACCCCCTCAAGTCCAATTCTGGAATGCAATTTTTTTTTCTTGATCACAAAACAGTTGATATGGGGGTAAAAATGAGGTGATGGACTTTCAGGGTCCCAAAGAACCTATGTATGCTACAGTGCTGCTCTGCTGTGTTCATACTGACTGTGAACCACTGCAACAATTTTGGTCCAGTCTAACGTGTTGTTCTGGTGGGGTGGGGGGCCTTCAGGTAAAAAATGAACTTTAGACAACTTATCACACTGCATATGCTGCCTAGGAGTTTATAGTTGTAAAACATTGGTGGGGCATATACATCCTCAACTCTCTTTTAAAGGAACTAGGGCTGCTGCCAATTGCAGAAATAAAGCAGTTTGACACCACTGTAACTGCCGTGATCATTGCTATGGGATAGTGGGATTATAGTTGTGTGGTGGCAAATGCTTTCCTAGAATCCTAGATTCCACAGCATTGAGCCATGGCAGTTAAAGCAGTATCAAACTGCATTAATTCTGAAGTGGAAAATGCAGTCTAAGAAACAAATTTAATTAGAATAATGGCAAGAAAAGGTTTTCTTCTCAAAGCCCCTAAAATTAAACTCAAATATACCTTGCTGGTCCATTGATGTTGGTGAGGACCTTTATTATTTCATCTCTGCTTCTGGAACTAGTCAAAAACAGTCACCCTGTTGGTTTCAGAAGCCTTTTGTTGGAAGCTGTCCAGTTGTTTTAATTAATTAGGCCTTCTTTCTTGTTTCCATTTTCTTTTGGTCTTCTAATGTAAGTGTTCCCCTTGATATCTTCCATCCAATCTTGCCCAGCTTAGTACTGAAGAACCTTCTTTCCTCCAACTCCAGTCATCTGGAAAACCTTTGCCATATTCCTATTTCAGTGAGTCATCTGAAACCTTTGGCAAAATGCTTTCCTGCTTTCAAATTTTATTTCAACTTTTTTTTAAGTGGTCTCTTTAAAAAAAAATCATCCTCCATTATGTCATTTAAGTGATTGGTAGTAAGCCATTGAACCCCAATGGGAATTTGGAACAGACATGGATTAAACTAATGAACTGCATGATTTTAAAAAATTAAACTGGAAAAAGAAACCATCATGAGCTTCTAAGAATGGTACTCTCTGGATGGCAGAACACATAAGAGGACCTACAGTTTAACAAAGATGTTATGAACAAGTTCTTACAGTTGGAGGTAATCTCTAAAAAATCAAGCCCAAAACACTCTGTTATACTGAATAAGTAATATGAAATGCCTCTAACTTAAGTCTACCTGCCATACTTTGCATTAGCGTTTTGGTCTTGTGATGCAGATCAGATACATTTTTGATTCACTTTGGAGGGCCTCACACTGCGGAGCAGATAAAAATGAAGGGTGGGTTGGTACAGAAAAGAAGGCTTCATCTCGCAGGCAGAGGTCAGCAGGGAGAAGAAACAGAGTAGCTGACACCTACAGAGAGGTACTTTAGTAACCTTTGCGGGTAACAACTACCAGCCATTCCACAGGAAAAAGCAGAGCACTGCACTAAAGGACTCTTAGTGGAGGTCAAACATAATCTCCATCACTAAGAAATCCTTTACTGATTTGGTGCTACAGGGGAAAACTTGGGTCTTTACAAAGGACAACCCCCCCCCTCCATATACACGATTAGCATCTTTTGTTAGTGAAAATTCAAAAATAATAAAAATGACTCATCCTGTGGAATGAAAACATTCTAATTTGCAAGGGATAATAACAACCCACTTGTCCTCCACTTCTGTTTGCCATGAGCCTCTTTGTCAATGATGGCTCATTCTTTCTTCAAGTGTGAGCGCCATAATTGATAAACAAACAAAAAAGGGAGGAAGGAGGGAAAGGCAAAAAGGAATGTGACAAGCGTCTTTAAGACTAATTGTTTTTATTCGGCAGGAGCTTTCATGGATATAAACCCACTTCTTTAAACTACCATTTATGACTTGGGTGCTTTTCATTCCACTGGTTTGCAATTATTGCTGCAAGCTGGAGAGCAGGTTGTTGTTTTTGCATCTACTGTCCCACAAAGAGCCTTATTAAAAATCCAGAAGAGACTGGCCAACACACAAGTGACAGAAACCCAACACAGACACAAAAAGGGATCAGCCTGATGGATGTCTACCTCCAATGCAACATGTTAGCAAAGAGAAATATCACCAGAGCCTGACCCACCAGGCTTAGGCCAACAGTACAGACGGCAGATATCCTCCCTTCTGCTGCACCACTGAAAACTATAGGGAGACTACGTTTAAAACACGCACACACACACATACACACTCCACTACTTTTCAGAAACAGATATTTACTTACTTTGGGTAATGCCTCTGTTGGAAGACTGGAAGGATCTCGGCTCCCGGCGGGAATAGAAACAGCAGACGAAACCTCTCTGTCAAAAATAATATATATATGGATTAGTAATACTGGTAAGGTGTGAGAGCCAGAGTGGTATAGTGTTTTCAGGTTTGGACTAGGACCTGGAGACCAGGATTGAAGCTCAGTTCAGCCATGGAAATCTACTAGGTGACCTTGGACAAGTCATGCTCTCTTAACCTCAGAGAAGGCATGCACAAATCTACCAAGAAAGCCCTGTAGTAAGCTTGCTTTTAGGGTCACCAAAGTTGGAATACTTTGAAGTATTATATTATATAATAAAATAATAATAATATTAAAATAATAATAAGCCCACAGAGATCGGTCAGGTTTGCTAAGCATGTGTATATTTAGTTCAGTGGGCCCCGAACTGTGCCCTTTAAGAGAGTTTGGACTTTAGCTCCCAGAAGCCTCAGCCATGTTGGCCAATAGTCTGGGATTCTGGAGGTGAAGTCCAAAATCTCTTTGCACAGTTTGGGGACCACTGATTTGGCAGCAGAAGTGATGTAACAAAGCAGTGCGGTGCAGAGGTTAACACCAGCTTCCTAAACCGGATTCCCTCCAGATAGTTTTCTACAAGTATGATGTAATATGAATAATACAAGATTATTGGTGTTGTACTCCAGACATGGTTGAATATTCCAAAATGATGAGAAGTCTGGAAATCATGCCTAATGAGAACAATGTAAGAATCTGGGTATGCTGAATTTAAGGTTAAGAGATGACATGATAGGATGGGAAGGGCTACTTTGGCAGCTAGCCAGATAAAAGGTAAAGGTAAAGGTTTCCCCTTTCATAAGATTGTCAAATCAGGTCTTAACAGCTGAGCCCCCGGTCCCAGCCAAGATCCTTAAGTGCAAAAATAAAAACCTATAGTCAGGATCATCCAGTGATAGTATTTCCCATCACAATGTACAGATGGGAAGCTGGGCAGTGGAAGAAAGCTGAATAGAAAGAAACAATATTCAAGATGGTGGCTGGAGAAGAGTACTGAGGATATACTGTACCTGGACAGCCAAAAATACAAACAAAGAGCCCTTGAACAGATCAAGCTTGAGCTCTCCTGGAAGTCAGGAGACTACATTGAAACTGTCATACCAGCAATCATACGGAGGCATGCCCACTAGAGACAATAATGCTAGGAAAGATGGGGGGGTAGTAGGAGAGCGAGAAAGACTGTACAGTGGTACCCCGGGATACGAATTACCCAGCTTACGAATTTTTCGGGATACGAAAAAATCCATCCATAGGATTATGTTTTCGCTTACGAAGTTTTTTCGGGTTACGAAAAACCTCAGCGCTATTTCCGCACCGGAGGGCAGCAGAGAGCTATTTTTTTTTTTCCATTAGCGCCATGGCAATTCAGGTTACGAAGGTTTTTCGGGTTACGAAATTAGCCGCGGAACGAATTAATTTCGTACCCGAGGTACCACTGTATACCAGATGGATAGACTTAATCAAGGAGGCCATGGCCCTAAGCCTGCAGGGCTTGAGAAGAGCAATGAGGACGGCAGTATTGGAGATGTCTCATAATGGGATCACCATGAAGGAAAGTTGACTTGAAGGCAGTTAACAACAACAACATATTGATAGAGTGAGCTTGTTTTCTGTTGCTCCAGAGAATGAGCTCAGAGCAATGGATTCAACTACAGTGGTACCCGGATACGAAAGCAACGCCTTACAAATTCCCGGGATACGAAAAAATCCCATAGGAAAAACTGTTCCGGGTTACGTTTTTTTTTTTCAGCTTACGAAAAATTTTTTTTGGTGCTTTTCGGCGCTTTTTCGCATGAAATCGCAGCTTTTAGCGCTAGCGCCTATGGCTTTTCAGGTTAAAAAAAAAATGCGGGTTACGAACGCCGCGGCGGAACGAATTAATTTCGTAACCCGAGGCACCACTGTAACAGGAAAAGTGATTCCACCAACATAGGAGAACTTGCTGATGATAAGACCTTTTCAACAGTGGAATATGCTGCCTCAGAACATGGTGAATCTCCTTTAGAGATTTTTTTAAACAGAAGCTGATGTACCATCTGTCAGGAGTGCTTTGACTGTATATTCATTCCTCTAAGGTGGGGGTTTGAGCTGGATGGCCCCTGGGTTCTCTTCGGACTCTGCAATTCTATTATTCTTCTCTGGAGGGCAACAGTCTGGGGAAAGCTTGATTGAATGTATGCCTATTGGCCTGTAGAGATTCATAGATATCTGAGTTACAAACCTTCATCAGCCATTGAGCAACTGGGTAACTAAAGGCCAGTCACTATTGCGCTTTGAGAATAGTGAACTCTCAGAACCACAGCGAAGCCATGCTGGATCAGCACAAACTACCTACTCCAGCATTGCTGTCCCAAGTGGCCAACCAGATGTCAATGAGAAACCCACGGCAGGGCGTGACTACGGTAATACTTCCCTCTTATGCTACTAGCGATTGGAAAGAACATTATTATTATTAGTTATTATTAAAACTTTTTTCTATAGCGCTGTATATACGCCGCGCTGTACAAGTTGGTAAATTAGGAGTAAATAAAAGCCTGCCCAAGGCGTACATTCTAAGATAATAACAATTAAAAGAGGAATAGATAAAATTACCCTTAGAAAGGAAAAACGATTAAAACATCAATATAACAAATCACATCACATCAACTATTGCAGACAGTCCGATAACAAGCACAAAATTCCCTGAGAACGCTTCCCTAAACAATATGGTTTTCAGCTCTGTCTTAAAGCTGGTTAGGGAAGTGATGAGCGTGCAGGGCGGAGAGAAGGTTCCAGGAATGAGGGGCAGCTAGGGAGAAGGGACGGATCGGGATGGGGCAGAGAAGATCCTGGGCTGAGAGAGAGATTTTGGCTACCAGAGCGGAGGAGTGGCGATGTAGGGATGTAGGAAGAGAGAAGATACAGTTAAATAAAGGGGGCCAGCCCATGCAGAGCTTGAAGGTCCAGTAACAAAAGTTTTGTACTGATGCGGAAAGGAAGAGGGAGCCAGTGAAGGGAGACAACAGAGGGGAGACAGGAATCATAAGGCGAGCGGTGAAAGAATACGTGCAGCTGAATGCTGAACAGAAATTAATGGTGGAGGTGAGAGAGAGGAAGCCCGGCCAGAGGGAGGTTACAGTAGTTCAGTCGTGAGACCACTAAGGCATGGACCAGTGTTTTTGCGGTAGACTGAGAAGATATGGAGGGATTTTGGCGATATTAGAGAAAAAATCTACAGACTTGGCTGTAGTCTGAATCTGTGGGATAAATGACAAGAAACACCATTGGTTGGCTTCCTGTAAGTGATTTACATGGGCTCATGGTCCTCTTTGGATGGGATAACCTCCCTTCATATCCCGTCAAGGGCCTTGCACTCTGTCTAGAAACCTCCTACTGCCAGCAGTTGTCAACTCCAGAGAGGTCCTTGCTACTGTTGCTCACCAGTAGGGAAAGGAGGTGATGCAAACCTTGAGGATACAACGGCTCTGAGCTTTGGGGGGAAGAAGGAGGAAGGTTCACGCAGGTGAGAGAACATCTCATTCTTCCCCCTCAACTGATCGTCAGTGGCAGATGCTTGGAACCCAAAGAAAGCAATAGATTATTGTGGCCATGCCCTGATCTGGGCTTCTGATTGACCCACTTTTGAACATAATGTTGAACTAGACAGGTCTTTGTGTCTGACTGGAACTAGCTTTTTCCTTAGATTCTTGTTGGCATATAGTGGCCAGATAGAATAGAAGGCTGTGTCTGGTCCAACAGAAAATATGCATAGAAAACAACGGGAGGAGGGGGGGAGTTTTGATGCAGAAAGAAAACTTTGCAGAGATAGAAAGTTCCTGACAGAAATAGTGATCAGGAATTGAATAGAAATATTCATGCTCTCATCCCAGAGAGATACTGGATGTATTATTAATCTTGTCTGCTAGACAAAGAACACGAAGATGTCATTCCTAGGTGTACATAGTCTCTAATGCAAAAAATGTTGCCATTTTTATGATGGCCTTACATTCTTTTCCCGTTTCAAAGCTCCGCCAGATATATCATCTTAATGGGTGGACACTTATGTCCATGAAGAGAGAGATTTTTCTGTTCAGAAACAGTGGGAATAAAAAAGAGCCCAAGTGTAACCAAGCCATAATCTGACATGTCGGTTTACTTTTATTAATAAAAATATCATACAATCAGCATGTTTTGGATATTTTAAACAAAAGTATCACATAAGCAAACATAAACAATTGAATAGCATCCTCTTAGTGAATATGATGGCATAAATAGAGAGCAGTGTGGTTTGTATGATTTAACTTGAGGCTAAGAACTCCAGAAAGCCAGGGTTTAAATTCCGTTCAACCATGAAACCCACTAGATGACCTTGGGCAAGTGGAGCCCTGGTGGTGCAGTGGTTAAATGGCTGTACTGCAGCCAGCCACTTGAAATCAGAAGGTTGCGAGTTCAAGACCAGCAAAGGCCCAAGCTCGACTCAGGCTTGCATCCTTCCGAGATCGCTAAAATGAGTACCCAGATGTTGTTGGGGCAATTAGCTTACTTGCTAATAGCTTACTTCGTGAACCGCTATGATCTTTGGAATAGCGGTATATAACAAAACATATTTTATTATTAGAAGTCACATTCTCTCAGCCTCAGTGAAGGTAAGGATAAATCGCCTTTGAACAAAGCTGCCAAGGAAAGCTCCTTTGGGCATACAACACAAAGCAGACTAAATCCATTGTGACAATCTTTTGGTCACTGCCAAGATTGGGAATCACTGGCCTGTTACAGACAGCCCAAATAAAGCGGCGTCGAGTCACAGTGGAGGTAGGTGGTGTTCAATTGATACATGCGTCCTAAGAGTCCAGAAGTCACACCAAAGCCACGCTCCAGCCCTAAGGACTGGAGCGTGGCTTGGGTGTGCTTCTGACTCTTAGGACGCATGTATCATTGTAAACACCATACCTCCACTGTACCGAAGCAACTTTATTTGGGCTGTCTGTAACAGGCAAGGTTAACCAACAGGATCAAAATACGCCCAGCTGATCTCTTTCTTAGCTGCACTCTCCCACATATAGCCATTTTCTGTAAAGTGAAAACAGCAGACATTATTCAACTTTTTTTCAGATATGATAGATGATGTCATTCCTCTTTCCAGCAATTAACAACATCTGCAGGGACCTCTGGAGGAATCTCAGAGTCTCTGCAGATGCCCATCGCTGTGCATCCAGTACAGGGTAATAAGTAGGTGCTGGTCCGCTACTGCCTCTAAACTTTCATGTTGACCAGGAAATGGACTGCATCCAGTTGACTGCAGTGTGAGAAAATGTGGGTTGGGGAAAGGTTAAATGAAAGACATTGTAGCTATTGTAAGTCTTGAAGCTATATCTCCCAATGCAGGGTTGCAGCCATGGTTTTGTACACATATTACTCAAATGTATTATTTTGTTGCTATTGCTTGCCATCAAGTCAACTTCAACTCATGCCAGTGCTATGAATGAGAGACCTCACCACAATTTAAAAAGGATGTTGAGAAAAACTGGAGTGTAATCCAAAGGAGGGCGACCAAATGGCGAAGGTCTGGAAACCATGTCTATGAGGAGACTTAGGGAGCTGGGGATGTTTAGCCTGGAGAAAAAGTTTAAGAGGGTGCCTGTCCCTGTTTAAATACTAAGGACTACTTATTTCTGCTGCTCTAGAGACTAACCCAGAGCAATCGATGCAAGCCCGGAAAAGAGATTCCCCCTCAACATTAGGAGGAACTCCTGACAGTAAAGGCTGTTCGACAGTGGAACAAACTCCCTGAGTGTGGTGGAATCTCCTTCCTTAGAGGTTTTTAAACATAGGTGGATGCCATCTGTTGGGGATGCTTTGATTTAGATTTCCTGCATGGCAGGTGGTTGGACTGGATGGTCCTTGCAGTCTCTTCCAACCGATATCGATATTCATCAGCTCAGGTTTTTTAGACTCAAGTCTGTGGCATTCTTGATTGAGTGTATCCATCTAGACTTTGGTCATCCTTTTCTCCTACTGATTCTACCTTTTAAAGCAATATTGTCTCCTAGTGAGTCCCGGCTTCCATGATATGGCCAAAGTAAAGTCTCAGTTTAGTCATCTTAGCTTCTAACACAGTTCAGGTTGATTTGCCCTGGGGACCCATTTATTGATCTTTAGCAATTTGTAGAATTTTACATATGTAATCTGTACATTATTTTTTTCAACTTTGTTCATCTGGTTCCTGGTTTATCTGGCCCGTTACAGATGGGCTAATAGAGGGACTTCTTGACGCCCCTAACCCCGTACGGACCCGCCTAAAAATGGCGGCGCCAGTTCCACACGGGGGCCACCATTCGACGTCACGAATGGCACCACCTCCAAACGAGCGGCGCAGACGTGACGTTGTTTGCACTGCGCGAGGGCGCCTAGAGTGCCCTTTCCGCGGTGCAGAAGGAGCTCTGAAACGGAGCTCCTCTGAGGTTTGCGTACCTGGCGCAGCCTTTAGATGGCTGCGCCAGGGAGCAAGGGAGAAAGGGGCCGGGGCCCCTTTCTCCCCTCCTGCTACCATCGGATGTCCTGGGGCATGAAGCCCAAAGGACACCCCTTTCCAGGCCGCGGGGAAGACGCCTTTTGGCCGCTTCCCTGCGATCTAGAAAGTGGCGGACGGGGCCGTGAGGCTGCCGTTGTGGCAGCTAAGGCCCCGATACAGCGGGGGAAAGGGCCGCTTACAGGCCGCCAAAACGGGCGGTCTGTAAACGTGCCCTGGTTGACAAATATGAAGCTATACAGTTCTTAGAATGCCATTGTCTCATGATATAGATTTTAAAAACCATGTTTCAAGCCACTGATGTGAAATATGAAATATTCAAAAAAGGCACTGAGGTTTTTTTTTTTTTAAACAGGAGCACTTGAGAGAAACATTAAAGGAAAACAAAATGAAGATTCATTCATTTCCATGTCTTTGGTGTTTCCCCCCCCCCCTCCTCCCTGAGAACTTGAAACATCTTTTGAAACCCTTCAGGAAAATAGTTACATACTAAATGGTCGGAGTCAACTGCACCGCAATGTTATACAGCTGATCAATTGCCTTCCCTCCAGGTTAATCCTCTTGACCATATTGGTAAATAACTGTTTTTCCCCCTTTCTTCCTTTTTTTTTAAAAAGTTTGACAAACAAATAGCAATGCAATAGAATAAACAGCAAAACATCTGTTACAAGCTAAACAACAGCTTAAAAAGCAAAAGGTTCCCATCACCAGTCACAATACTCTGGCCAAAACATGCAAGAAAAAAGTATGTGTGTTGGGGGGGGGGGAGAGACTAAAGCACAGTTCCAACAGACAGATCAAGCAAAAAAGAGGAAAAGTTGGAGTCATATAGAATCATGGAGCTGAAGGGGCTGTCACAGACTATCAAATCCAACCCTCGCTCAATGCAGAAATTCCAGCCAGAGCAACTCCTGAATGTACTGGTAATTGCCAAGCCTCTTTTGAAAAACATCCCCAAAAATTGCTCACCACATCAAAACACAATATTCCCCACCCCAGTCTTTTAGACTGAGAGGATTGAGGGTTCAATCACACAATCATAGAATCACAGAGGAAGAGAAGAGACGGAAGAGACCACAGAGACCCCTGAGTCCAACCCTCTGCCAAGCAAGAATGGTTATTCTGAGACCACAGAATGCTTGCTGATGCTTCAGGGGAACAATGAAGAGGATGGGATGGGTGGAATACTCAGCTACTGCACTTTACCTCACAACATATTCTAATAAATCCTGCTCTGGCAAGGGTAAAATGTCTCTTCACTGTGGCAGTCCCTGTCCTGGGGCCCATTCACACTGCATAATTATAGCACTATGATTACATTTTAACTGCCATATCAACATGGCAGGATCCTGGTATTTGCAGTTTAAGAAGGGGTCTTTAACTGTCAGCCAGATATTGGAACAATAAAGGTACCATTAGAGGGGGGGAGGCAAGTCTAATGGATCTAACCTAGTCTGGAAAGGCCTGCCGGAAGAGATCTGTCTTAATAGCCTTTTTAAAGGCTTCCAAGGTGGTAATATGGTGGATCTCATCTGGCAGGTCATTCCAGAGCGTGGGAGCAGCTGATGAGAAGGTCCTCTGGATCACTGCTGAAAGTCCGGTCTTCTTAGGTCGTAACAGATTCTTCCCAAAGGACTGAAGTGTGCGGGGTGGATTGTATGGAATTAGGTGCTCCCACAAGTAGTCAGGACCCAAGCCATATAGGGCTTTAAAGGTAATAACCAACAACTTGCATTGCGCCCGTAAGCTGATTGGGAACCAGTGAAGAGATTTTAGCACTGGTGTTATATGGTCAAGCCTAGGTGTACCGGTGACCAATCTGGCTGCAGCATTTTGAACCAGTTGAAGCTTCCAAACTTGGTACAAGGATAGCCCCAAGTAGAGCACATTGCAGAAATCTAGACGAGAGATTACCAATGTATGTACCACTGCTTCAAGGTCCTTTTGGTCCAGGTAGGGGAACAGTTGGTGTATCAACTGAAGTTGGTACCAAGCACTCCTGGCCATCGCTTCCACTTAGGATGATAATTATAGCGATGAGTCCAGGAGTACTCCCAAACTACCAAGTTCGTCCTTTAGGGGGAGTGTGACCCCACCCAGGACAGGTTGGCTAATCTCCATCCCCAGACATGGGTTACCAATTGCAAGTACCTTCGTTTTCTCTGGATTCAACTTGAGTTTGTTTTCCCTCATCCAGCCCATTGCTGACCCAAGACAAGCATCTAGAGGAGAGATGCCATCCTTAATCACCGTAGTAGTCGGAGACATAGAGAAGTAGATTTGGGTGTCATCAGTGTACTGATAACACCGTGCCCCATGTCTCCAGATGATCTCACCCAGCAGCTTCATGTAAATGTTAAACAGCAAGGGGGACAGAATGGCACCCTGAGGTTTGCCAGATGTCAGCTTTCTTTTAGAAATTTAGAAATGTGTAAATTTACAGCGCTTTATAAATAAAGGTTAATAATAATAATAATAATAATAATAATAATAATAATAATAATAATAATAATAATA
>NC_056524.1:14657551-14679155 GCF_019175285.1 Sceloporus undulatus
GCAACTGTCCCCCAGCATCACCATCTGGAATCTACCCAAGAGATCAGAATGGAACCACTGCAAAGCAGAGCCTCCAATTCCCAACTCCCTCAGGCATTCCAGAAGGATACCATGGTCAATGGTATCAAAGGCCGCTGAGAGCACCAACAGGGTCACACTTCCCCTGTCAATACCCAGACAGTAATCATCAACTAAGGCGACCTTGGCAGTATCCACTCCGTATCCCGCCCTGAAGCCAGTTTGAAATGGGTCCAGATAATCTGCTTCTTCCAAGACTTCCTGGAGCTGGAAAGCAACTGCCCACTCAATCATTTTGCCCAAGAATGGTAAAAGGGAGACTGGTCTATAATTGTTTCTCACCAGGGGGTCCAGGGAGGGTTTCTTTAAAAACGATTTAACCACTGCCTGTTTTAATTTTGATGGAAATTTCCACTCCCTGAAGGATGTATTAATTATGGATTGCAGTAATGTTATCACTGCATCCCCGCCCTGGCGCTCAACCATGATGGGCAAGGATCGAGAGGGGATGTTGTCCTCCTTACACTTCCTAGTAGCTTGTCCACTTCATCAGTATTTACAAACTCAAAATGAACCAATCTAATATAGCCCATGGTGTCACTGGCAGTTAAAGTGGAATCAAGATGGTATAATTGTGTAGTGTGAATGGAATGGTTTCCTGGTGACAGAGGACATGTATCCTCACCCTGATACTTACCTGCTTTTAAAATCTTTTCCCCTGCTCCTCAGTGGCTCTCTCTTCCCTAGGGTGTCTTCCAAGCTATTTCAAAGCCTTTTGTGGGGTGGGGTTGAGGGGGAAAGAAAGGTATTCAATGCCCATGGAATCAGTTTAGTGTTCTGGTTTTCCTATGCATTATTAACATTCAATAGTTGAAAGTACAGTCATGTGATCACCTCTTCCAGAGAGTACCAGGAGAGCACTTCCTGTTACAAAGAATCCTAGTTAGTTGAAGAAGCAGGGGACAAAAAGCACTTGAAGAAACAAAAGCATTCCAAGAGGGTTTGCACATAAACCACAAAGCCTCCGGAACAATTTCCCCCTCCAATGTTCCCAATGAATATGGGAAAGGCGGCACCTCCAACAGCAGGACTTAAAACAGCAAGACTTCATACACTATTAATCTTGGCCTTTTATAGTTACCAGGGGAAAAGATGCTCAAAGGAGGTTCCTGAATATAATAATAATAATAATAATAATAATAATAATAATAATAATAATAATAAATTTTATTTTTATACCACTTTTCCAAAAGATCAAAGCAGTGTACACAAAATTTAAAACCAGTTACAAACACATCATAAAATAGATAAAACCAATAACACAATACAATATACAAATCTAAAACAATCATTCATTCTTTTAGATTGTAAGCCTGAGGGCAGGGAACCGTCTGACTAAAAAATTGATGTACAGCGCTGTGTAAACTTACAGCGCTTTATAAATAAAGGTTAATAATAATAATAATAATAATTCAAAAGGGTGAGCCAGGAAGTTGATGGGATCAAAGTACACTAGTTCATTTTCCAGAGGGGAAGGCTTGACAGAAGAGGAAAGTTTTGGCCTCTTTTTGAATGTTTCTAGAGGGGTGATCAGGCGGAGTTCCTCAGGAAGACTGTTCCAAATTTTTGGGGCTGCTACTGAGAAGGCCCTCTGGGATGTAGTAGTGTATTTAGATGATGGAATTTCTAGCAAGTTCTTCCCGGTTGTTCTGAGTGTGCGGTGCAGATTATATGGGGAGATGTGGTCCCTCAAGTAACTCGGGCCCAAGCCATACAGGGCTTTATAGGTAATAACCAACACCTTGTATTGTGCTCGGAAGAGAATAGGCAGCCAGTGCAGATCTTTCAGAATAGGTGTTATGTGGTCAAACCTGGAGACACCAGTGACCAATCTGGCTGCCATGTTTTGTACTAGCTGAAGCTTCCGGGCTTGGTACAAGGGTTGCCCCATGTAGAGCGCATTACAGAAATCTAAGCGAGAGGTTACCAGAGCATGTACCACAGTTTCAAGGTCCCTTTGGCCCAAGTAGGGTCACAGCTGGTGTATCAACTGAAGTTGATAGCAAGCACCTCTGACTGTCGCATCTACTTGAGATGTCAACTGATGAGATGAGTCCAGAAGTACTCCTAGACTGCGAACTTCGTCTTTCAGGGGAAGTGTGACCCCATTCAGGACAGGTGGATAAACTTCCTTCCCCGGGCCTGGGGAACCTATCACTAGTACTTCCGTTTTCTCTGGATTCAAACTGAGTTTGTTTTCCCTCATCCAGTCCATTACCGACTCCAGGCAGGCATTCAGAGGAGAGATGCCATCTTTAGTCACTGAATCAGTCGGGGGCACAGAGAAGCAAATTTGGGTGTCATCAGCATACTGATAACACTGCTCCCCGTGTCTCCGGATGATCTCTCCCAGCGGTTTCATGTAAATGTTAAACAAAGTGGGGGACAGAATAGCTCCCTGAGGGACACCAGATGTGAGTTCCCTCTTAGAGGAGCAAGTGTCCCCCAACTGCACCATCTGGAATCTGCCTGAGAGGTAGGATCGGAACCACTGGAGCGCAGTGCCTCTGATGCCCAGCTCCCTCAGGCGTTCCAGAAGGATACCATGGTCAATGGTATCGAAAGCCGCTGAGATGTCCAAGAGCACCAACACGGTCACACTTCCCCTGTCGATGCCCAGACGGAGATCATCGACTAAGGCAACCATGGCAGTCTCAACTCCGTATCCCACTCTGAATCCAGTTTGAAATGGATCCAGATAATCGGTTTCATCCAAAACTGCTTGGAGTTGCAAGGCGGCCGCTCTCTTGATCACCTTACCTAAAAAATGGCAATAATGAGACCGGTCTGTAGTTATTTCTTACCAGGGGGTCTAGGGAGTGTTTCTTAAGCAATGGTTTAACAGTTGCTAATTTTAAACTAGATGGAAATTTTCCCTCCCTGAATGATGCATTAATTATACGTTGTAATAATGATGTCTCAGCATCACCACCCTGGGCGGTCAGCCAAGGACATGGATAGAGAGAGCACGTCATCTTCCTAACACTTCCAAGAAGCTTGTCCACTTCATCGGTATGGATAAACTCAAAGTGATCCAGTTTAATGGAGTCCACGGAAGCTCTGAATACTCTGTTGAAATGTCAGCGTCGAGATCAGCCCTTATCCGAGAGATTTTATCTACAAAGAAGTTGTTAAAATCATCACAGCAGGCCTTAGTTGGTTCTAAAATAGGGTTCAGAGTGAGAGGAAGCTGAGTCAGCTCCCTCATGACCCTGAACAGCTCTGCTGGACGTGACTTTGCAGACGCAATATGTGCAGCATAGAAAGAATTCTTTGCTGCACCTATTGCCACTCCATAGGACTTCAAAAGAGCCTGATGGAGTGTCTTGCCGGATAAGTGCTGGTGTCTCCGCCAGCTGCGCTCTAGTCGTTGCACGGCCCGCTTCATTTCACGGAGATTTTCCGTATACCAGGGTTTCTTATTGGAAGCGGGCCAGAAAGGATGCTTAGGAGCGATACTGTGTATAGCTCTGGAGAGGTCGTTATCCCAGATGTTGGTAAGGGCATCAACAGGATCGCCGTCAGATCCAACCATAAACCCCTCTAAGGCTTCTTGGAACTTTTTGGGTTCCATCAGCCTTCGAGGGTGGACCATCCTAATAGGTCCTCCACCTCTGGGGGGGATTAGGGTAGTTGCCTTAAGTCAGACCTCGACCAGGAAATGGTCCGTCCATGATAGAGCAGAGATACTACATGCCTCTGCCCACAGACTATCCCAATGCGTACTAAAGACCACATCGAGCGTATTACCTGCACAATGCATTGGACCCGAGACTAACTGGGACAGGCCCATGGCCATCATGGAAGCCATGAACTTCCGAGTTGCACCCATCAGATCTTGTGAGCCAGCCTTGAAAGGGATGTTGAGGTCCCCCAGAACAAGAAGTCTGGGAGACTCCAGCACCAGTTCCGAGAGAAGCTGTGTCAGCTCGGCTAGGGAGTCTGTTAGCCCATGGGACCTAGCATGAAAAGCTGCATGAATAAAAATGACTCCAAAGCCCTAAGGTATTAAATGGTCAGGAAGGTACAGTGTACTCGCCCAAACCGAGACCTTCAACACAAGCATCTCCCCCCTCCATCCCTTCACATCCATTACTGACCATTTTTATTGATAAGGAACTATTGCTCAGTGCCACATAACATGAGTAGTATCTCAGGCAAAGTGGCATTAGCAAACCGGTGAAAGATGTCTGCCTTTAGGCCTCATTGCACTCCTTGTGTCAGATGCACAAGGGTGAAAACATTTGTTTGGACCATAACCCCCAGTGTCCATGCTGGTTGAGGAGATTCTGGGAGCTACAGGCACTAACCTGCTACAGGTACTTGGCAGCTAAGCAGGCTCAACTCTGGTTGGTGCTTGCATGGGAGACTACTAACAAATATAGCTGTATGCTGTATTTCAGAGGAAGGAACTGGATAAACCACCTCTGCATATTCCTTGCCTAAGAAAACTCTATCAAATTCATGAGGTTGCCATAAGTTGACAGGCAATTTGAAGAGCCATGTACACACACACACACACACACACAGTATGACTATTGAAGTGGCCTCGTCATTTTCACAGGGCATCAATTTTAGCTAGTATCAGCATTTTAAACAAAAGCTTTGTTCCCCTTTTCATCTCAAAAAGCTCACTTTGACATCCACAGGCGCCAGTCAACTGATGACCTTATTGCTCTGCTTGTACAAGGCAGCCAAATACCAGAGGCCCAGAGGTTCCACACACCTCTTCCCAGACCTCAAAGGAATACATTCCAATTTTTTTTTTTTAATGTCCTGTCCCTCTGAGGGGCTGGAATGCAATTTCACCATGCCTAATTTCCACTCCTGAACTATTATAAATCCAGGAGAGGCCTTTTGCCAAAGCAGCAAATACATTGGGAGTCACTTCTGATTTTCAAATATCCCAGAGGAACCCCCAAATGTGTCCAAATTTCACCTCAGATGTCAGAGGAACATTTTGAGTAAAAGAAAAAAATAATACTAGGATTGGGAGTATGTGAAGATTGGGATTATATGAAGTATGTGAAGAATACTGTGGGCTGCTCCTGGTACTGTATATTCTGGCCCTGAACTGCCCTGAATTCCCTATCACCTGGGCACTTTGGAGTGACGCCGTCTACACACATGTCCCACTGTGTCACCCTCCAGTACCGTGAGTTGCTTCCTCTGAGGCCGAAAATGAGGTGCCCAGCACTTTGTAGTGACCTGATAGAAGTGACTTGCACTGACAGTATTGGGTAGCACAGCGGGATGCTGTGTAAACAATCACTCAGCATCTCTCCAAAGTGCTCTGATTTTCTAGGAAGATCTGGAGCAAATGGTGAGTCTTTCAAATCTGATTAAAGGAAGGGACGGCCTGGATTTGCTGTGGAACTATTTTTCCCATGTGAAGACAATCCACAGTCAAAATGGACCTTTTATCATGTGTTGTGAAAGCAGGGCGATGCAAAGGCAGGGGAAAACTGGTTCCTTTGGCCTATGTAGACAAGCCTTATGACTCAAGAATCCTATACCACAGAAATGGAACAGATCTTGGAAGAAGTGTGACTTGCCAAATTCCACAGAAGAAAAAGGAAGCTAAGGAATGTGAAAGGGAAGGCAACATGGTTTCCTGGCCTTGTGCTTACTTGGACAATCGACTTTGTGCAGCTGGCCAATCTATCTGCCAGTTGCTGTTTTAAACCCCACATCTGTCTGGTTTCATTCCTTTTGATCCGACACTGGTTCCCAGTGGACCTGTTCCAAAAGTGTACAGTTCAAAGCAAATTAATTTTGAAAAGAATGCACTTCTCTGTACTGACAGCAACAAAATAAAGCCCAGAAAGGTTATTCCTGTGAGGACTATCTGGTGCTATTTTTTGTTTACAACAGACTCCAGAGATAAGTGATTCTCTGCTAAACAAAAGATGTGCTACCACACACTAGGAAATCCCTAAGAAAGTCCATATTTAGAAAACACAGATAGCAATCAACAAAACTGATCTTAAAACAGTATCATTGGTTCTAATCTACCTATTTCTCAACTATGGATTCTGCACGATTGTTTTTGGTTCATGGGCTTGAACAGATAACCTTGTTTCTATATTATGTATTTGCCTTTTCTATGAGCTGACAGGACTTTGCATGTTAAGATTTCTATTATAATCAGATTTATAAGAGTTGAAAATGACCACAAGGACCATCTAGAACAACATCACCAAACAGAAACACACAACTAAAGCATTCCTGCAAGATGCTCATTCAACCTCTTTTTAAGGGACTCAAAACGATTCTTTCTAATCACACAGAAATACTACCAAATTGGACTTTGATACTCCTCCAGGGCACCAGCTATAATCATTTTCTGGCTTTGACAATATAGTGCCATGTCTTTTTTTATTTTTCTCTCTGCCTACCCAAGACCCATACTGTTTTGACCAAGATAAATTAAAGGTCTGTTACTGATTGATTTTAAGTTTTCAGAAATGGAAGTCAGGCATTACGCCTTTATCCCAGAATATGGCGGCCCTAAGGTGAAAATTTCATACAGGTTTCTTGGCAAGATCTGTTCAGAAGAGGTTTGCCATTGCTTTCCCTTGAAGCTGAAAGCATGTGAGTTGCCCAAGGTTGTCCAGTGGGTTTCATGGTGAGCAGGGAATTGAACCCTGGTCTACAGAGTCAGAACAGAGTACAACACTCAAACCACAAGCCACTTTAGCTCTTGAAGAAACACTTACCTAGTGACTAATTATTTTGTATTGTAAAGCCCAACTTCAGGGTAGGCATGCAATAATATTTACAAATTTGCTCATCCTTGACTACCTTATTCATTGAAAAAATATTCCATCATCACAGGTTTTTTCATAATTTGGGTCTTTTGGGCAAAAAAATCAAACCATTCTATGAAAAAAGCCTTCAACCTTTGCTCTCCACAAAAAGCTTCTGTGCTTCTGTACACAGAACACAACACGTTTTGTGCAGAAAAGAATGAAACTGGGCAAAATCCTATGCTGTATGAAAATAAAAATTGTGTTGCTCACAAAAAACAAAAAAAGAGCTTTTTGGCAGAAAAACAAAAGTTTTTTGGCAAAAATGGGGCGGGGGGCTGTAATGTTTTAAAAACAAATTTTTAAAAATGCACAAAAACATTTTTATCATTATCATTATTTGATCATTTTAAAATGCACAAAAACAGCAGGGAGAAAACATTTGAAATTATTGATTTTCTCTCGATTTTCTGGGCTATGTGGCCATGTTCTGGAAGAATTTATTCCTGACGTTTCACCTGCATCTGTGGCTGGCATCTTCAGAGGGTAGTGGCACAGAGGTATGTGAGATATATATAGTGTGCCCGTGCCATATGTGGGCGTACCATGCGTGGCTTTCAGCTTTTCAGCTGAAGACGCACTGTAATAGAATTATTGCTGCCTCTATTTCTTTTCGGAACTGTCTTGCAGCTAGGGAGAGCCTTATCACTAGGCAGACTGGAACAATTGCTTTAGGTAGCAGTAGCAGCCGTCAGATTCCCTTTCAGAAGAAAGAGCTGTCTTCATCATGTAACTATTATTTTCAACTCAATTGCTGCCTTCAGCTGTGGTGTAATATTCCATTACTTTGCCAATGCTTAAGATTCAACTGCCAATCCAGATGTACAGCAAATGAAGGGGCTGCCATCTTGCCTTGGCCTAGTCCTCCTAAAAACTAGGGGCTAATACACACATTCAAGAAAGAAGACTGTTCCACAAACGAAAACTGCAAAAGCCTTAAGACAGAATTACTTTGTGCATTTGGAGCTCTTCATTGTAGAGCATCCCAAATAGCTGACTTAGGCCCTATACAGACCAGCCCGAAAGGCCGGCCTGTGGGTAATGCATACCCTGACTCCACCCCCAGGGTGTCCCCAGGGCTCCAGATGACATGCAGCATCATGGCGGGCCTCCGGTGCTGGGTCCAAATGACACCATGCCAAAGGGGCATCATACACCTGCACTGAGCTATGGAGCCCTTTGGAGGGCACAAAAAAAATTATGGCTCCTTTTTGTGTCCTCCAAAGGCTGGACTGGGGCCACAGCATGAAGTAGAGCCCCTTAGATACTGAATACCTGACTCCTACCTGAACGCTGATCCAAAGGTGTGCAAGAATACAGGAGCTAATCCATCAGAATTGCAGTAGCACCATACCATCCCAAAAAGAGCTCTTATAGGATATGCACCAGCAGGTGGCTTCTGGGTTTTGCTTTGAAGATTGGGCTGTGACACAAACTAACAATAAGGTAGCCCAGCTGGTAGTCAAATCCAGTTGCCTTTGTACCTGGCAGTTTCCAAAACGGAATTTCTGTAGCAAATCATTGTTGTCTTATTGCTGTCTTCTTCTTCTTTTATTAGTCACATCAGTATGCAGCTCATTCATGTCCTTAAGATGGTGGTAGAATAAAAGGTAAGGAGGAGACATACTGGAGTGCTGGGGGACATCCAACAGTTCCATCACAGCAAGGTTAATAGAAATGTCAGAAGGAATCCTATGGGTGCACCGGCCTTAACATCACACGTTGTTTAGGATTTTGCAGCAATGGCAAAGAAAGGTAAACTGTTGCTGCAGTTTGTATAATTTTCCATTCTTTATTTTAAAATTCACAGCTGTGGCAGCAAGGTAGCTACCATCTAGCAGGCACCAGTTAATTTGGCCACTGCACTCTGAACTAAACTGTCTTCAAAAGAGTGAACTATGTAAAACACATTACAGAAATGCAGTCTGGATGTGACCAGGCCATGAATAACTCTGGCAAGCTCAATGTTTCTCAAAAGGGGCCACTGTTGAGATAGCAACCGTTCAATAACATAATTTCAGGAACTTGTGTAATTTTGGCTTGACAGAGGAAGGGCCCAAGTTCTAAGGTTGGACAGTCACTTTGGGGAAATAAACTTCCCAGAATTTGGCAGCCAGCATGATCAACAACTAGGCTAGTTGGGGGATACAGGGAGTTCCAGTTGTTGTTTTTAAAAGTAGTTTTTCCAAGCTCTGCTTGTCCCTTCCTTCATTTTCATTTTTCTGGAACTAACCAAGTCAAGTTTTACACTGGTAGAAATGAAACGATTAATAGAAAGGAGCTTGAAGGGGTATGAGGGGATAATTGCTTGATCTCTGTTTGTTTACCACTCTTCATTAGCTTTTTTTTTTTTTAAAGAAAAACCATCATCAGCAATTAATGTAAGGGAGCTAATGAGCAGAATTTGTCACTCTCTTCTCTTGTGAAGTCTTAACCTGATCCCCCCTCCTTCAACTCCCACAGCTGCCTCGATCAAACTGTGGTCACTATCGATTACATGCTTCAGCTCTTCTGCTACTCTAATCACTTCCCTTGGGCTGCTCAAGATGATGCATGGCTCAGCATGCTGGTGGTACTTTTTATCACTAAATTATTGTCATCTGCCAATAACTGAGGGGCCAAAGTGTACTTCCAGGCATAACCTACACAGTGGAGCCAGGATCCATGTTGAAACAGTCTTCAGTAAAGTGGTGTCTACCACTACACAGTGTGATTTTTATGGCAGCATCTGTGTTGTTCAATGCCAGTTTTGGCAAATGCACTTTTTAAAAGGATACTGGAGTTCTCAAAAGTGTTCCCAGATTGGCAAACAAATAATCCAGGAATGGGACCTGGGGTCTTTTCACTCCCAGGGTATTTAGCCTCCAATATTTCACAGCTGAAAACCAGGACACATATAGCCAAGCAACATCAGAGTGTGGTGAAGATGGCAAAGTTATTAACAAGGAAGGACACACAAACTAGCAGAAGCTGCAGCAGTTGTTTTTGCCTAAGACCACAGGGAAAGGCAAGATTCTGCCACCTCCTCTTCTTTCCTTCCTGCAGAGTTATCTAAATGCAAAGGACTCTTGTACTTTAAATATAATGTGAAGTAATGGAATTAAAGTGAGAACGAAGAGGAAAGGAGAGAGGAGAAGATAGAAATTGGGACATTTTAAAGGTAGTTGAAAAAGTGGGACAACAGAGGAGTAATCATAACTGCCCCTGCCTAATTGAGACAGTTGGAGAGAATGGGTCTATAGCAAGTCCATTTTCACTGGGATGGAGAAGAGACAAAAATAGGGGGATCAGAAGAGTTGGGAAATTGGTCACTACAAATGAGGTTTTAGTGGGGAAAGGTTTTCAAAGGTAATGACAAAAAGAGCCCCCAATTAATGCATGTTATTTAGTAAATATGTCATGACGCCTCCAAATCAAAGTAAGTCAGTATTTTCCACATGCAAAACAGTTGTGTAAATTAAATAACAGTGGCAAAGTAGTAAATACACATCCTGTAAGTTATCCTGTTCTAATGACTTGATCTGTTAATAAAATCTAATGAACCACACTATCTCTGCAAACTTGCAAAGAAACTATTTGAAAATATTTCAAAGGTGTTACTTTCAAAAGCCAATATTACTAAATTAGATTTTTTTTATGAAGAACTAAATACCTGTATCGTGCCAGCAGATGTATCTATGTGAAGAATGGATTTTCACAGACAGCTGGAGATATATCAAAGGTGAGTCTCACAGCATACAAAGTATTCATGAAGGGAAAGGCTTCTTTGTACATGCACAATATTTTAGTACACAGCTCTTTCTTTTAGTACAGTTCTTTTTACAGTTAGTCTCCAAGGCGCTATATGATCTCTCTACATACAGGTACTAATATTTCTGAATGTTTGTTTCACAGGATTCATCCATTTAAATGTTAAAATGTGATGCTAGAGATCGGGAAACTGGAGGAAAATTTCATTGAGAAAGAGAATTTGTATTTGTTACTATACCCATTTGATAATACACAATGATGGCACTTTGATTCCACTTTAGCTGCCATGGGGCACTGGAGGTCTCTAAGAATAACAAACCACAGAATTCCATAGGATGGAATCATGGCAGTTAAAGTGAAATTCTATCGCTATATTTGTGTAGAATGAAAGGGTTTCTGAATCCCCTTATCAGGAAAGCTTACAACTATGGATGGTTTTAGCTTTTAAAAATGTTAATTGCAAATCAGCATTGATATGGCCAACATACCTGGCAGCCAGGTTAGGTCCATATCTACCCTCTGGTGTACCAAATGCATAACGTGGGTTACTATGTTTATCCTAATTATAATCAGTGCCATGTAATTCCAAAAGCAGTAGGTTTCCACATTGGAAAACTGTTTGTCTGTGCAATGCAATTCACATACAGTATATCACTTTCTATTGGATGACAGCCTGAAATATATTTAGAAAGAAAGTGAAGCAGGAGAGGTAAGTTCCTCTGATTTTGTGCCGCATTTCTGGTGCTATTTGTCTACCTTCCTTGCTGTTGCATTCTTAGAACAATATGCCCTCTGGTCACAGCACTTATCAAAAGATGCCATCTAGAATATCAGTCTTGAAACAAACAAGCAGCTATACAAAAGGGCGCAGCAAAAGGGAACAGAATGAATGAAGAAACGGAACAGGAAACTAAGAAAGTAACTGTGCAAAGTCTATAAACACATAACAAAATTGAACTTTTCTAGTTGGAAAAAGAAATAAGGGATGGAAGTCACCAGCATGGAGGTGTCAAAATGCTTCAGTATGACTGTGCCTTCCTCAAACCCATAAAAACAATCAATTAACATTTAAGTGTCAACTCTAAAATGCTAAAGTTAAACTATTTATGAGGATGGAGGTGCTACATGTGAACTATTTATGATGATGCCTCACATATGCCAAATTACTACCTGATAAATCTAACTGCAGCTCTGGAAAAAAAAATCTGTATTTCACAGTTGCCATTTCAAGAAAATTCCAGTGTGTAAAAGGACATGTTCATACATGGGTATCCCTCACTCAGTGCCTGCCACATCCCATATTGACTGGGCATGTGACAACAGCCACCAGAGGCTGAGATTGACCAGTGATTTTTGTATCACATCAATTCCCTTCAGTGGAGGTAATCCATTTATATGGCTGCAAACCATCAAGTGAAAAGAACCAAAGCCCTACAGTAGATAATATACTACACACATGAAATGTCTCAGATACAATCCCTGGCAGGTATAATCTCAAGCAGAACTAGGAAAAGATACCTGCAAGAAGCACTGAAGAATCACTACCAGTCAGTGTAGACACACTATGTTAGAAAGACCACAAAGCATGTAGAGTGCTAAAATATCAAGTGATATTTTTGTATGAGGTGGGCAACCAAGATGGTGAAGAATCTGGAACCCAAGCTCCATCAAAAACAGGTTAGGGAGTTGGATATGTTTAGCATGGAAAAAACTGAGGACTGGTATGATAACCATAGAAGGCTAGGGAGTGAATCCTTGCTCAGTCACTGGATGGAAATTGGTCAAGTCACACACTTTCAGTCTCAGAGGAAGGCACGGGCAAACCTCCTCTGAACGCATCTTGCCAAGAAAACCCTGTGATAAGGTCACCTTAAATTGGAAACAATTAGAAGGTACACAATGATGTAAGGTATCTTTAAATGTTTGAAGGGATGTCACATTGAAGATGAAACAAGTTAAAATTAAATTTAAATTAAAAGGGAAAAAAAAAGATTCCATCTAAACATTAAGAAGAACTCCCTCGTGGTAAGAGCTGTATGAGTAGAACAGACTACCCTGTAGGGTGGTGGAATAGATTGCCTTTGAGGATCTCCTTCTCTGAAAGGCTTGAAACAGAGGTTGGAAACTCTCAGGAGTGCTTTAGTTGTATATTTCCACATGGTGAATGTTTGGATTAGATGGCCCTTGCTATTCCTGAGTCTATGATTCTGTGATTTTTGGCAACTGCAATGCTGCAGTGGTAAATTTTGAAATGCAGACAGACATCATGACAATACCTGAGCAATATACTCAATGAAACCAAAAATGCTACACTTGTCCCTCCACATTCTCTAGGGTTAGGGACACAGGATCCTCATGAATGTGGGGGGGAAACCCACAAATAACAAAAACACTATGTTTTTACCCGAGAGAACACCTCCCTAGGAATCTTTAGGTCCTCCAGTGCAACTCTGTGGTCAACATTGCCAGACGTTGACCATAGAATTGCGCTGGAGGAGCTACAAATGCCTAGGGAGGTGTTCTTTGTAGAAATCTCTAGGTTCTTCAGTGTGACTTTTGGTTAAAGTTGACCATAAAGTTGCCCTGGAGAACCTAGAGATTCCTAGAGATAACATATTAATAAAATCCACAAATAATCAAATCTGCAAAAGTCAAAGCCACAAATATGGAGGGATGAATGTAGTTGTATACACTTCCCACCCCACAGGAGTGGACATTTATAAAATGAATGGTAGGCAACGAATATTTCTCACTCTTGAGGAGGAAACAAGCCTTGCCATATTAAAAAAAAATTGATACCGATTGAGTATCCCTTATCTGGATTTCCGAAATACTCCAAAACCCCAAATTGTCCACATGAGTGGTTGAGATAGTGACTCCTTCACCTTCTGGTGGTCCAGTGTACAGAAACTTTGTTTCATGCATTATATACAAAACATGTACAAAACATGAATGGATTTCATATTTAGATTTGAGTCTGATTTCCAAAACACCTTACAGTGCACCTGCATCATACGCGGGTGTGCTATACGCAGCTTTCAGCTTATGCTAAAAGCCACACAACAAAGAGGAAATGGCATGTGCCGTATTGCACCACATGCACGAGCCCCATTAGTTTTAATGGGGCTCAAGCACATGTGGAACTTGCCTTACACAGCGGCGTCCGAAACAGATCCCCCATGTAAGGCAAGGGCATACTGTATTATGAATGCGTGAATATTCAGAAATCCTAAATAAATAAATAATCCAAAATTCTTTTTTTTTTTTTTTTTTTTTTATAATCTTTATTAAAGTTTACCATACATATATATAAAAAACATATATGACTACATAAAACATTCATAACAATACCAATATAATACAATACATACATTCAACATTGACCACCCTCAAAACAAACCCACCGCTACAAATACCATAACAACATTACTACAAAGACATAATGACTTCCTCATACGGAGGGGTTGAGACATGATTTAGCCCAGCAATTTTCCTTAATACAAAAAGAAAAAGATCAAATTCACCGCACTTGCGTAATCCATGATTATACTTAAATTAGAACTTTTACCCATATTTTAAAGACATCTCTAATCATTCAATCCTCAATTTAATTTAAAAAAAAAAAAAACAGAACTTTACCCCTTTTGTATTTGTCTTGCGTTTATATCTCCCCGCATTTTGCTATATTTCTTCTAACAATCTTTATAACACAATATGACATTATCCAATAAAATTACGGACCAGATTCTCTGATTCTATAAACGTGATCAAAGGATGCCAAATTAATTTCTCCTTGTTCCAATTCAAGTTCATAACATAACAAGTAACTTTGTCCAATTCCATAAAATCTATAAGTTTCAAGATCCATTCATTCCAAGTAGGTTCTGCATCTCCTTTCCAATGGGATGCAAGTATCATCCTGGCCGCTGAAACCATATAAAAAAATAATTTTCCGTGCTTGTCTTCCAATTTATCATCTGAAATCATATTTAACAAAAAAAGTTTGGCTTCAAATTTAAAGTTCACTTTTACAATTTGTTGCATTTTATTATATATTTGTACCCAATATTTTTTGACATGCTTACAATACCACCACATATGCATAAAGGATCCTGGTTCTTTCTCACACCTCCAACAGTTGGGACTCTGATTTTTATAAATCTTTGAAAGCTTCAAGGGAGTAAGATGCCATCTATTCTGCATCTTGTAATAATTCTCCTTTAGCGCTATGCAAGCAGTATATCTAATTCTGACAGCCCACGTTTTTTCCCATTGAGCTAACGGCAAAGGTTCACCCAGATCTTGAGCCCATCTAATCATGGATGGTTTCACGAGCTCTTCATGCATGACTATTTTCAACAAAAAACTATAAAATTTAGAAATCTTCTTCTCATTTTTACCAAAAATGATTTTATCAAAATTTGAGGATAAGGGGTCTATACCACACATCTTATTGTCTAACATAAACCTTTCTTTAATTTGGCGATACAGAAACCAGTTTAAACGCAAACCCTCCTTTTCCAACATGTCTTGCGATTTAAACATTAATGTATTGGTCCTTTTATCTATTGTCACAAGATCCTTATATGTCACCCATCGGTTATTACATATCTCATCGTTCCTGTGAAAAGCCTCATTTACCGAGACCCACATCGGTAGTTTAGAGTAAATTATCCATTTAAATTTAAGCCATACACGAATAAGTGCTTTTCTTATGACATGATTTAAGAAATCGCTATTAGCTTTGAGTTTATCATAAAACATAAAAGCATGTATGCCAAATACAGTCCCTGCTAATTCTGTATTCAAAATCTGTTTTCTTTCCAATTTACACCACTCCACTATCCATTCGAAACAGCACGCATAAAAATAAATCTTCAAATCTGGAAGCCCCATTCCTCCCCGTTTTACATCATCGCATAGATTTTTATAACGAACCCTTGGCCTTTTTCCACTCCAGATAAATTTCCTGATATCCTTATTCCATTCTTGAAAAGGTCGTTCGTTTAACAAAATCGGTATAGTTTGAAAAAGAAACATTATTTTGGGAAGCACGGACATCTTGACTGTAGCTATTCTTCCCATCCAGGATAATCCCAATTTATCCCAGCGATCCAAATCCTTTCTAATACTTTGCCACACCTTCACATAATTATTTTTAAACAATTCCAAATTATTGTTTGTTACCCAAATTCAAATAATCCAAAATTCAAAACACTTCTTGTCCCAAGCATTTCGGATAAGAGAGACTCAATCCTTCAACTGTCATCTGATTTTTTATTTTTTGCCTTCTCTGTAACAGCAAGATATGTGCTTTTTTAAAAAATAAAATAAAAGGCTATATAATTTGTGCAAAAGATTCTGCACAAAACCATCCTCCTTTTTGTGAAGTGAGGCACATTTATAGTCTGCTCAGAAGGGCAGGTTGACCAAAAAGATGCACATAACCCATCCAATGCTTTTGGCTTTTTTAGTCCATAGGACAAGGAAGCTACAATTGCAGTCTGTGTAAAAATTATTTGTGCAATTTGCATAAAAACTGATCTCATTAATGTAAAGGGTCTCTTTAAAAATGTGTAAAAAATTCTTGTCATCTCAAAAGTGAGCAAGAAAAAATAATGGAGAGTTGTCATTTTCATGCACAAGAATGAGAATAACAAGGATTTACATCCTTAGTTTTTGTTGTCCATGCAATATTGACCATCTATCCTAAAATACTCTTCATTACAACAGGGATTGCTCAGAACAATATCTTGCTGCTGGGAAAATCTATTCCTCCCCAGCTCACATTAGCTATTATGACAATTTCACTAAGTTTAGAGGGAGCAAGGCAGCCTGAGGAAGTGCCAGATGATTTCATCATCCCTGCTAATCAAAAAGCCTTGGCACTTTTGAACTTGCAAGCCCTAGCTCCACTGGACAACATAACTCCTGGTGGGTTGCTTTAATCCGCCTGCACAATCTACCAAGGGGTGAGAAAAATGCAAGTTAGGGAAAACTGCATGATGAGAAAAGATATCTTGAGGGTAAAGCTTGAAAAAGGGCTGGCTATGCCTAATTGAGGCCCAGTTCATACACAACTGGGGTGAACCAATTGTCACTGGCAAATCATTTCCCTGTAGTAATCGCTCAAGTTGCCTTGGCAACTTATGGAAACTCTAGTTCTGTGAACCTACTCCTATTATAGCACTCTTTCTCACCCAGCAGACAGGACTGAAAGGCCAGGTTAGTGAGAGAAGGAGTTATTTGATTAAGGTGAGCCCACATATCTTGTCAAAGTGATGTGAGAAGTTATAATGAGAGACTCTGTGTGTGTGTGTGTGTGTGTGTGTGTGTGAGAGAGAGAGAGAGAGAGAGAGAGCATGCATGCCAAACTGACAATAACTATTTCAATCAGCTGTTTTGCTTCACCTACATCTTAGAAGGAAGGAGAAGTTTGGCAGAGTAGCTGCCATTTTGTTTTTCATAAAAAACGTGTGCTTCAGAGGTACTTTTTGGATGTAGAAAAATTCAAAATGGTGACACACACCACAATGACACTTACTGGGCATCGTTATTGCTATCATTTGAGAGGAAAGCAGTTGAATATCTACTGAAAACACATATTTTTATAGGGCAGACAGGCTGCTCACCCAGAAGTTCATGAGATGCAGTATAAAATATCCTCCCACTTAAAGGGCAATGATGAAAGGAGGATCATTAAAAATTGTGGTATAGTCATTAATATAACTTTATTCTTTAACCTGAATTACCAGGAAAACATTTCTTTTTCCTTTTAAAAAATTGTATTAGCATCTACATTTAAGTCTTGATTAATCCTCTGTCAACCTACTTTTTCAGCTTCATTTTTAAAATGTCCCTGTTTCTCCTCCTCTGCCCACTTTCCCCTTTCATTATCAGCTTACTTCAATTGCTTCAAACTGAGTTCAAAGTGAAGCAGTAGTTTGCACTCATTTAATGCAACAGGGGGGAGAGGAGAAGAGGGGGGAAAGAATCATGCTCTTCCCAGTAGGCTCAGGCCAAAGCAGCCTGCAGTAGCCTCTCCTAGCTTATGTGTTATTCCTCATTAATAATGTTTGCCATCTTGCTCACACTCTGATGCTGCTTGATCACATGTACAGTATCCTAGTTTTTATTTGTGAAATGTTGGAGAATATGCGCACATTGTAAGCCATGGTGAGAAAGGTCTGCGGGTTGCAAGGTCTCCTCTAAACTCACTGGGGTTCAACCCAACCCACATGGTTTTTTCTTTTTAAAAAGATGCATGATCCTTTTGCCTTTTTTACAAGCTCTTCTGTTCCGGATCTGGATGTAGTTCCAGGCCTCCCCAAGATTTAGCTTGATGCCAAACACTGACACATGCTACTGCTGTAAGATAAACTTTATTGCTGGTAAATGATGCAGCAGACGGTCTGCAGCAGAGAAGCATTCCAGCCCCTTTCACTGATGGGCTCCAGTATCTTTTTACAGGCAAAGCAGAATTAGCCTCCTAACAACTCCTTCTACCCAAACAGCAATTCAATCCCTCATGGTTGGTTAAGTGGGGAGGCCATGGGCTGGGATATATATTTGCCAAGGCAAAATCAATGGAAGATGAACTATACAAAACATACAAAGAAAGCCAAAGTGTATAAGCAGGAGCCATCTTCTTGCCCCCATAGCTATGGGAACTGTGCAAGCAGGTTAGTAACAGAGGAAAATTGATTTCCCTGATCCATTTTTAGCCTTCATCTGTTTTGAGAGTGTAATTCCTTTGGAAAAGGAGATGTGCAAGGAAGACACCATGTTTTAAAAGAAAGGCTACATTTTTTTACCACCCCTCCAGTACCTCAATAGTGACAGAGACTCACATGTCTCACAAAAACAGCCTGAGCTTTACATGGCTCACATGTTGCCAACCCCTGCTCTTAGCATTAGGCAGAGTAAATAAACAGACTGTTATAGTAAAAATTCAATTCTCTGAGCTCTTCTCCACTCACCAGACACTCCACCAGCAATTCATCTTGCCTGGACTCCAATAATACCTCTTTTCAGTCTCCCTCCTCTCCCTTTCTCTTGCCCGAGAGCACTCAATGCTCTCCTAAACATGCCACAATCTTTGTGCCAAATATATCAGAATTAGAATTCCCTTCTCAATAGCAACCTGGAGGACCCCACTGGATTGTGGGGATATTCTTCCTGACCAGGAGAAGCACATCAGAACATGAAAGTGACTTAAAAATCACAGCATGACAAAAGGTGTTAACTAACCTGGAAGCTGACCAAACACCTAGTATTAAAATTCCCTTATCTAGAAACTGCACATTTCAGCATTTCAGCTGAAGCTACCAGATGTGGCCTAAAGGCAAGTATATTACTGCACATATTTTTTTTAAAAAAATAACATTTTGACTCAAAAAATAAAGAGAGAGAGAGAGAGAGAGAGAGGCCAAAATGTGACTATAAGAACAATTTGTCCAGAATAAACATAATGTCCCATCTATGAGCACAAACTCTAAAAAAATAATCAGTACAATTATATAGTTATTATATAATTATATAATTTATCAAATGGTGGAAGGGGAGAATTGAATTAGTACGTTTGCAGTGGACAAGCGATGTACTGGTAAAGGAGAAGTCACAATATTCCTAAATCCCAAACAGGGATGGTGAGGGAGAGGGATGCTAAAATTATTCCAACATCATACTTTAATAAAACCAATCCAAAGATTACAAAACAGTAAACCTTTTCAGTTCCTTTAAATCTGGCTAGATAGTAACCAAAGCAAAACAGTTGGGGGTGATGGTTAAAAAAAAAGATGGCTGATGTTCATGCCAAGGAGTCTGCATTAAGGGCATTCACCCAACACAATCATACTGCTATACAGTATTCCACTTTAACATTTGCTGAGGAACTCAGGCTCTCTGGCTGAGAATTCAAAAGGTTTTGAACTGCATACAATCCAACATTCACAGATAAAAAGTGGGATATGTATGGCCAAGAAACATCACAGTGTGGTCAAAATGGCAAAGGGAGGGAACTGAATTATTTTTATATTGACAAACCCAGAGAGAACTTTAGACTAATATTTGTTAGCAATGGATATGAAAAAGTGTGCTTTTCACATACCGGTCCAGTCTCCTACGATTTTAACATGAACTCCAAAGGTTGTTTTGGTAGCTGTCGGACACTGAAAAAGGAAATGAGTCAAAAAATAGTTGTGGTGAAATAATCAACAGGATGGCAGTGAAACATTAAGTAAAAAAAAAGATGGAAATGGGATTCCAGACTCTAAATTATAGCAATGACACTTGTTCCCTGGTCACTGAATATGTATCTATGCAATTATGGAAAGTTAGGAGGGACTGGAAAGTTAGGAGAAATCTACATTCACAAAACTAGTCTCTTTTTCACTGATCTAATATAAACTCCCTTTTGGTATGGAAGCATTTTGGCAAGAAGACCACATAGTATAATGGATAGGGCTTTGGAACACAATTGGAGAGCTCCAGGTTTAAATCCCTTCTCAGCCAGGAGACTGACATGGTGACTGTTCCAGTTACAATCTCTCAGGGCTGTTGTCATATAAAATGGAAAGAAGAAATAACTGTACTTGATCAGGATTATAACAACACTGTACAAATAACCTTATTAATAACAACATATTTGAAAAGGCATATAGTGAAACAGAGCATAAATAAGAACAAATTGTTAACTCGAAAACATCAATGAATTCTGCATTTAGACTAGGGTCCCACCCCCAAAATATCTTGTTATGTATGCATATGTAAATACAAGTATTCTGAAATAAAATAAAATAAAAACAAACCAAAATCCCAAATACGTCTGCTCCCAAGCATTTTGGATAAGGGAGACTCAACTTATATACATTAATTAAACCTGTAAAAACAGTTAACCCAGATACAATGGACCCTTGTTATATGCTGGGGTTTGGTTCCAAGATCCCCCATGGATAACAAAATCCGTGGATGCTCAAGTCCCATTCAATATAATGGCAAAGCAAAATGGTGTCCCTTATAAAAAATGGAAAATCAAGGTTTGATATTTGAAATATATACTTTTTTTGAACATTTTCAAACTGTGGATGCTTGAATCTATGTATAAAAAATTGGTGTATAAGAAGGGCCGACTGTATTAGGAACCAAAGGCCATACCAAAAAAAAAAAAAAAATGCAGTTTTGGCTGCTTTTTCTTGGGAGAGAGTTCCACAATCAAGGTGCCACTACAAAGAAAGCCCTGTCCATTGTACACACAACCTCTAGACTGTTACGGTGGTGTGATATGCACCAGGATCTCAGCTGAGGGCCATACATTCTATGCAAGGTGGAATGGATTGTTCAGATATTCTGGCTCCAAGCAATTTGCACATCAAAACCAGCCTCTTGAATTGTTTTTGAAGCAAACAGAATGTCTGTACAGTTGATACAAAACCAAGTCAACTGACTGGTTGCCACTAGCTGTAGCTTCCAAACACTTTAAAAAGGGCCGCCCCCACAGAAAGTGTCCATTATAGTTGTCTAATCAGAAGGTAATTAAGGCATCAACAATTGCATCTCAATCAGTCTTCTTTAAAATGCAGCTGCTGGCACTAAATGAAACTGGGCAAAATGAAGCAGCCACACAACCTTCCAAGAGCAAAGCTGGGCACAAGAGTAGTCCCAAACTGCAAACCTGAGGCTCTTTTCACTTTACACAATTATAACACTATGATTCTGCTTTATCTTGGTTTCACTGTATGGAAACCTGGATTCTGCAGTTTAAAGAGGGGTGTTTTCAATTAATCCATGAATATTTCTCTTTCATCCCAGTGTCCAAGCTGAAATAGTCAAAATGGCTCACCTACACTCAGGAAGAAGGCATCAACAGGCTTGGAGAAAACTAAATTTCTCAGAAGTGCAAAATGGGGGGGGGGGGGTATAGCTATGAAAAAAGAAAACATTCCCTCCTCACAGAAATACAGCCTAGT
>NC_056524.1:14679165-14685278 GCF_019175285.1 Sceloporus undulatus
AAGAACAGAGGGTATTCAGCTGCAAGAGAATAGTGATTTGACAGAAACAACAGAGGGAAAGTGGCTGAAATGTTAATGTACTGAACATTTTCTTGCAAGTCTTGTAATAGTAAGGGTGGAATCTCTCTTCATTGTGGCAACCCTTATCATGGGGCCCATTCACACTATCCAATTATAGTCCTATGATTCCACTTCAGCTGCCATGGCAACATCCTATGGAAACCTAGGAGAGGCTTTTAGAATTCTCAGCCAGAGACCTTTCCTCCCCAAACTAGAAAGCCCAGAATTTCATAGGACACAGCCATGGCAATTAAAGCAGAACCATATTACTATAACTGAACAACGTGAATGGGCTCCTGGTCTTTCAGAGGGAGTACAGGCCCATTCAGAACAGATTATAATGCCAGTCCCAGGTGAATTTTCTCATTGGAACAATACTGTCAGGACTAAGCCTAAAACTGCCAGATTGAAAACTGGAGACTGCTCCTGTCTCTTCAATGCTTCTATAGAAGAGGGAATTGCAGTAGGTGTTGCTTACAATGCAACTAGGAAACAAACAGAACCTGCTGAAATCCCCTCTTCTACACAAACATTAAATGCACAGGAATGTTCTCAAGTTTTCAGTCTGGCAACCCTAACTAAGCCTGAGATTGTTCATCCACATCAAAGCCTTCATTGCATCCAAACAATTCAGGACTTCTACATCCTCCTTGGCATCCATTGACAAATGCTGTGGAGAAAACTCCAGCATATCTGGCCATAAAATCATAGAATCATTGAATCATAGAGTTGGAAGAGACCACAAGGGCCATCCAGTCCAACCCCGCCATACAGGAACTCTCAATCAAAGCATCCCTGACAGATGGCCATCCAGCCTCTTTTTAAATCTCCCTCCTTTTTGCCTCCAAGGGGAGATGGTTCCAACTGCAAACTGATGCACTAAATAAAAAGGTCTTCTTCAAGCCTTACCCAGCCCAAACCACAGCAAAACCATCCAGAAGCAAACATAATTGGAACTGAGCACAAATCGTGGTTCTGGGTTTTTCCACTGCTCTTCCTGTGGAGAAGCACTGAAACTCCAAGGGGCTTGGATTTCTAATCAGATATTTAAGTGAAGGTTTAAGATCCTTCTATACCAGAGACTCTGGTACCAGAAGGACAGAAGGAAAATCCAAAATGACAGGTTTGTGCTTAGCCATCACTGATTATTATTGACCATGTGGTTTTGATGTTGTGGCAAATGGAGGCAATAAAAAACCTGCAAAAATGGTCCATGTGTTACATGTTGTCCAACCTTGCTCTGACCTTACACAGCAAGCTTTAGGTCATCTCGTTTTCCTAGAAAATCTATCAGACAAGACATTTTAGTCCTCCAGAGTTATGTTTTTGCTGCAGAATTCAGCAAAAGTAGATCTACAAGGCATTTTACAACATTGTTATCTAAAGTGTTGCAAGTCCTATCTCTGAGTTTCATCCATTTGTATTGTAAAGTTCTTCTCCATGTGTTTTAACAGACCAAAAGCAAAAAGTGTCCCAACACGTAAGACATGTTTTGCTCCATCCAATATAAGGTATAGAGAGACAAATCATCTACCACATCATTCTGAAACTTGATGAAGAGAACCTAGTGTTTATACAGAACGACCTGTTCTGGCCAGAGAGAAACCTGAAGACAACTGTAACCTGAAACCCCACAATGATATATTGTTTACTAAGATTATGAACTGTCCTATTAATGAGGAAGATATGCTATCAGTTGCCTTGCAGCAAAGGCAGTTTGAGCCCTGAGAAAGAGACACTTCACTGGGGATTAAACCTATGGCTGCACATAGTAACTATTTACTTGCATGTAGTAACTGATTAAGGTAAATGCAGCTTCACATTTCTACTGCTTCATATTCAGATGTGTGGAAGATGTTAGGTCCCACTGATGAAAGCAAACATGGAGGAAAGCAGTCCACAAAACCAGTTTGTTTGTTTTTTAATTCTGTGCTTTGCTGTCTTGAGGTACAATGAAATGAAAATACCACACTTCCCTCAGAAGCTCTGAAACAATTCATTCAGAGTGGCTCTGATAGTGATCATGCCACATAAAGACACTATGCTAACTTGATGCTCGGATCCTGTAAACAATGTTCCATCAAATCATTTGTCAAGTATAAGCAGGTACATGTAGAACAAAGTCTCCAGTTACATGTAGAACATAGGATGGGTCTCATCTCTAGGCAGAAGACCTAGAAATGAGAGGGCAGCAAGTATGTAAAGTCGAAGGCTT
Organism: Sceloporus undulatus; assembly: GCF_019175285.1. Lineage (NCBI taxonomy): Eukaryota > Metazoa > Chordata > Lepidosauria > Squamata > Phrynosomatidae > Sceloporus > Sceloporus undulatus. The sequence goes on from NC_056524.1 coordinate 14,681,441, forward strand.
TTATGGCCGGCATCCATAGTTTTTTGTGGGTTTTTTGGGCTATGTGGCCATGTTCTAGCAGAGTTTCTTTCTGACGTTTCGCCAGCATCTGTGGTTGGCATATTCAGAGAATGAATTCTCTGAAGATGCCAGCCACAGATGCTGGTGAAACGTCAGAAAGAAACTCTGCTAGAACATGGCCACATAGCCTGAAAAACCCACAGCAAATATGTCTCACTTGATCCTGTCCTAGCAGGACCAAGTGGATAGACTGATGCTGTGACAGACAAAGGTGGAAAGATATGGTGCAGACATCCATAGAAAATTCATTGCAGAGCAGCCATTGACATCAACACCCAAGACCTAATAAAGAAACAATGCTACAAACCTTTAAACTGTTTCTGCCAGAAAGCGCTCTACTACATCATTCATGAACTGAACAGAGAGGCACAGAGGATATTTGGGGCACGGAATGAGAGGAACCTTACCACAAACAAAGCATGGAAGCCACTTGATATTAGTGAGCTGAAGAAACAGACTGGCCTACTAAGTTTGATGAAGGGACAACATGAAGCCTTGGAAAAACTGTCTTTTCCTTCAGGATTTATGTTCATTTCCTAATGTGGGTGTTCTAAACAAAGTTTTTATAGTTTTAATTTAGCAGTAACTGCAGCAGGAGTTTTAAGACAAAGAAAACAGTGCTGATTACACTTTTGCAAAGAAAAAATGAAGTGTTTGACAGCTACTCAAAACAAATATCCAGGCTTGATACTGAAGAATATCCTAGATTTTGCTCCTACAAATGCTCCAATGGGCATGAGGGCATTTTCATATCCTGCAATATATTTTAACTCCCATGAAGTCAGAAAATGCCCTAGAAGATACTCAGTGCATTTTTTATCCAACTGGATGAGGTTCAGTATAGATGTATGTGTGTTTGTGTACGTTTCTCAGAAGGGGGAGTGTTAATTCCTAAAACAGAAATAAAAGGCAAAGTATGACAGCAAAACCAGTCTCACTAAATCATAATATTAAAAAGGAAACATTCCATCAAAAATCCCACTACAAGCCTGTTGTCTGACTCATGGAAAGTGAATTGTATTAAAACTGGGTCATCCACCTTTTAGCTAATGAATCAGACAAAATATAAAAGGCAGACATCCGGAAAGGGTCTCTCTGTGTCGTGTTCTCCTAGGTGCTGTATTATTTTTATTTCTTTATTGATTTCAGATAGGAAGGAAGAGTGGCACAAAGAGGATTATTCAAGTAATTTTGATTTAAGATGTATCTGAGTCTGCCATACTTTCCTTAGAATTGGGTCTGAAGGCTCTCCATGGGTGTAGCGATGAGGGGAGGAATAATGAGGACACTGCCCCATAAGAATTCTTCCCTCCTGCATGAAATGTTCTTTCAGTCCCCACATTTCTAGCATTTTAGCAGCCATTTGCCATTCTGGGCGAAGAATTATGGGAGGTAGGGGTGTAGTTATGTTGGGGCAGGGAGGAATGGGGGCATTGCCTCCCACAAGAATTTTGCCCTTCAAGAAATTTTTACTAAAGGACCCAAATTTCTAGCATTGTAGTAACTGAAAACTTCCACAGAGCATATAGAAATATACTTTAGGCATCCAAGGAAAAAGGACAGGCAAAGTTATCAAAGGTATGCAAACACTATTTTTCACCATCTCACTTTCTACAATACTATAAATTTGAGAGGTAGGGTTGATTTAAACTAAATGACTTTTAAAAGGCATCCCACTTTTTAATTTATTATTCTTTAAGTTGATTATTTTTTAAATGGTCTGGCTATTATTATCATTTTCCAACCCTCATACTGGAAAAACATTGACTGTTTGAATTTAAACATTTTAATTTTAACCATTTATTGGCAGTTGTCCATTGTTAAATCAGTATCTTGTGTCAGTTGCTTCTTTTTAATCACTTTATTATATAGTGCAAGAAATGCCATTCAGAAACAAATCCTTCAAGTAACATAGGTTCAACCAAAATAACTTGCTTTAAAAGAGCACTTTTTTCAAAATAAAAATAAAAATAGAACAATTATTATTTAAGTTAGTGGCTTTAACATCCAAACTACATTTTGCTATTTAATTTTCTAATTTAGTTCTATATTGGTGTACTCCTACACTTTGTAATCCTACAAATAATGAAAAGAAATTGGTTTAAACAAAGCAAAAACAGTTGAACCATAAAAAGGGGGGCATTTTTTTATTTTAAAAAATGGTACATTGATGGTATATTCCTGCATAGCAGTGGGTTGGACTGGAGGGTCCTTGTGGTCTCTTCCAAGTCTATGATTCTATGGGGGTAAAACTGTGCTTTTTTCTCAATCTTGTTGAAGACTGAAGAAAAATGTCATTTCGGGAAAAGCCTAGGTATTATGGTGGGCAATGCCCTTATTTTATTCTCCTTGTAGCCATACAAAGTCCATTCACAAAGGAGCCCATTGTGAATTAGCAAATCAACACTACATATATAGAAGCCTCTCTAATGGAGCCATTGGCTTCTTTGACACATGGCCCAGGAATGTGCAGACACCTCTAACTATAAGTATCTCAGAAGCAAAACCCCTGTCACTCAAGTAACAATGACATATCTTCCAACACCCCTCCAATGAGTACTACAAAAGATGTGGCCAAAAAAACATCAGAGTGTAGTAAATGTGGCAAATGTTATTAACAAAGAAGAACAGACAAGCTAGAAGAGGATGCAGCACTTTGTTTTTGCTTGATTCTACAGGGAAGGGCAAGATTATACCCCTTCCTCTCCTCCCTTCCACTGAGTTAACTGAGTGAAAACTCCTGTTGTTGTATGACCTTAGTTTGCAGCAACTGAAACAATCTGAAGACAAAGGGGGAAAGTGAGACATTTTTAAAACAGCTGAAGAAAGTGGGATGGCAGAAGATTAATTGGGACTGTCATGGCCAGTGAAGAGGAGGATTCGGAGGACAACAAGGAGGACTTGGCCCCTCAGGTGCAGAGGGAACCTGAGGCTGAGCCAGGCCCCAGCTCTGCTCTCCCAGCAACTGGAGAGTTGGCTCAGCAAGGCCCTAGCCCTGTTGTATCACCTCCAGTGGACCCTGTGGCTCAGCAGCGCAGCCTTTCCCTAGCAGAGGTTCCAGGTATGGGAGTCATAGAAGAGCAAGATACTGAGGTACCTACCTTCAGCCAAAGAAGGACTGAAAGGGCATGCCTTCGGTGTTCCTGAACGTTAGCTGAGAAACACTCATTAATCATCCAGCAGCTGCCATAAGGAGTTGGCCTGATACAAACACCTGGCAGACACCAAGCCTCTTTGTCAGACTCTATCTATTCGCTTCCGGGCGCAATACAAGGTGTTGGTTATGACCTATAAAGCCCTAAATGGCTTGGGCCCAGGGTATCTAGAGGACCGCCTCTCTCCATACAATCCACCCCGCACACTGAGATCTTCTGGGCAGCAACTTCTAAGAGTTCCAGAGGCTAGGCTGACATCTACTTCGAGGAGGGCCTTTACCATCTTGGCCCTGAACCTCTGGAACTCGCTGCCTGCCGAGCTCCGCTCTGCTGCCTCCTTAGCCCAGTTTAGGAAGGGGTTAAAAACCTTATTATTCGAGCAGGCCTACCCGTGACTCTTAGCCCCTGACCGCTTCCTGACCTCTTCCTCTATGTCAGCATGGCCACTGGCATGAGTGTTTTTTAATTCTTTCTTGTGTAATTGTTGGTTTTAGTGGTATGTTTTTATTGTATTTTGATATATGTTGTTAACCTCCCTGATGTATGAAGGGCGGTATATAAATAAACTTTTTATTATTATTATTATTATTATTATTATTATTATTATTATTATTATTATTATT
>NC_056524.1:14685288-14767270 GCF_019175285.1 Sceloporus undulatus
ATCTGCATTCCTTTGGTGAAAACTGCTCTCTCTGACTCCCTAGGACTCCTTGCTTCCTAGACCTCAGACAGACCTAGACCTCTTGACCTTGGACCGGACTCATTGACCTATTCTCTGGCACTCTTGACCCTGGACTGGACTTGTGGAACTGTCCTCTGGAACCCTGGACTGGCTTTTGGTTTTGCTCTATCAGACGCTGGACGGATATTGTGTTTTCAGAACTGTTTCTTTGTTGCTATAAAGCCTTGCTTTTGTTTACCTTTGCCTGGCACACTCTTATCAGCTGTCCGTTGGCAGCTTTCCCAGACAGGGACTGCAAAATTGGGACAGTTGGACAATATGCTATTAAGTATCTGTGATTTTAACCCCCCCCAAAAAAAATCACCTGAGCCTATTTGAAAATGCCATTTTTAATCTCTAAAGGAAGAAACAAGCACCTGGCCATTCCTGGTATGTTAAGGACCATCTACTGCCATACATGAGCCTGCACAAATTTTAAGAGATTTATCCAAAGATCACCTTTAGTTTCTTCCAGCTCCAATGGTAAAGCATATGATAAAAAGAGAATGAGATTTTTCACTTGTAAATCTGTTTTTGTAACTTTTTCATCAGGAAGAAAGTTTATGTTATTTTCAGGGTTTTTCTTTGTTGTTAATTGCCTTTGAATTGATCTTGACCCATGGTGACCCAGTGGATGAAATATCTTCAAGACCCCCCCTCCTCCACTGGGCTCCTTAGTTCCTGCAAATTGATACCTGTGAACTCCTTCATAGAGTCCATCCTCCATCTAGCATGTGGTCTTCCTCTCTTTCTACTTCCCTCCACCTCTCCCAGCATTATTGTTTCTCCTAATGAGTCCTCTCTTCTCATGATGTGCCCAAAATACAACAGCAAGAAAACTTCTATTTCTCCATAGGCCTCTTAGAGCATTCAGACCTTTTAGCATTGATTTATCTTCCACTAGCATTTTGTTTGCTGAGATTAGGCAACTTAATGGTTTTACTATTTATTATATTTTTAAATAAAACATTTTTCTCTTTTAACTACTCTGGTTTCTTGGCAGTTGAGAAATGAGGGAACAGGCTTTGCACATATCAATCTAATCAGACAGACATAAAAGCAAGTACTTCAGTGTTTCATAATCTGTGGCTGCCACTGCAGCCATGATCCATAGGCTCTGAGTGCATGGTAATATGACCTCTGCAAATAAATGACTGCCAGTAGAGAAAATACTACTCAAAACTAAGATCTAAAAGAGTCCAAAGTCCACAGAACATCACATTTTCCTATGATTGCCAGATATCTCTTACTGTAAAGCTTTACTGTAAGCTTATTTTAGAAAATTGTAATTTGTTTTACAAAACTGCTTTATTAGCCATGTTGTACAAGCAGCAAAAAGGCCACCAAAACCATCATCATCATTGAAGCAGCTCCCTTTGGTATCATCCTAATCACTGACTCAAGGAAATAAATCCGTTCCTTTTCCCCCCCTGACTGGGAGTCCAGCCACTTCCTGGGGACTTTTCACACTGCACAATTATAGCACTATGATTTTACTTTAGCTGCCATGGTTCCATCCTATGGAATCCTAGGGTTTATAATGTATGGAAAGGTATTTAGAATTCTCAGCCAGAGAGTTCTAGTTCCTCACCAAACTACAAATTCCAGGGATCCATAAGATGTTGGGTTCCAGGGTTCCACAGGATGTAACTGCCTTAAATCCCATTTTGGGAGAAATGTGGGATATAAATCCCATAGATAGATAGACACGTTAAATGTTGCCATAGCAATAATATGGAACCAAAGTACTATAATTGTGTAGTGTAGGTGAACCCCTGGTTTGAAAACAGGACTGAACAGGCCTAAATATTTGGTAGGGTGGGGTGGGGGCTGAAAATGTTAATATATGGTCATTAGCTCACTTCAGAGGCTTACTTTATATCCCTTTATATAAATCCCTTTCTTTATATCCCTAGTTACACTTATATTTCCCCAATGAGCTGTTACAAGTATCATAGGGGCTGGTTACAAGTATCATACAACTCCTTTTCAACAGATCTATTAGCTGCCAGTTTGTTTCTGGGCACAAATCAATGTTCAATAAAGTGCTATAAAGCCTTACATAGGCAGACTATACGTAGCATTTTAAACAGGACAGCACTGTTTTGTTTTGTTTTTCATATAGACCATCCTGTCATTTTAATATAAATGTCAATTTTTTCCCATGATCAAGAAAAATGGCCTGTTAGGTTTCAAACATGGTTTGGAGATCCCTGTTTGAAACTGTGGTTGTCAAAAACAACAACAATCAAAAAACAAAATTCTGTCATGGAGTGTGAGAAGGTGTTGAAAAACCGAAAGACTACTTCCTTGGAAAAATATTCATGATACGATCGTGGTAAAATACAGTATCCCTCTACGTCTACTTAAATTTCTATATGAGTTCTGTCACTGAAGAATAATTGTTAGCTCAATACATTAATGAAATAAAAGTTTTGTTATCATCTTACTTTTTCATGAATATGGAATATTACATGAACCCATCCCATTTTTGCCATCCCGATCTCCCATTTTTGTCTTAAGGAAATACAGTCAGCCTAGCCTTACACAGTTTAGATCCAGACTTTCTGATAGACCACATTTCTTGATCCGAAGGTACCTGGACCCTGAGATCCACAGAAGAGGCCCTTCTCTCAGTCCTGAGATCTTCATGAGTCTGGCTAATGGTAACCTTTTCAGTGGCTGCCCCTACACTTTGTAATTCCCTCCCAAAGAATGCTACAATGCCCCCCTCCTTGCTCTCTGTTGGAAGGTAAAGACCTTTTCATTCAGATAGGCATTCACAATTGGAGACTTTAAAAAAAAAAAAAGAAAGGCTGAAAATGTTGCATTGTTTTCAATTGTATTAATAACATGTCAGTTAATAGTTAAATCTGGTTTTAATGCTGACTTTTTGTGTGTTTTCAGTTGTTATTTCTCTAATGTATTAGCCATCTTGAGTCTAATCTTGAGGGAAAGGCAAATGTATTACTAGTGGTAGTATTAGTATCAGTATTCATATTAAAGCTTTTAACTTTAGGAACTGCTTTACAATACCTACTGAGAAAATGCAGAGTGCTGTTTTGTTTTTTGAATGTACATTTAGGATTTTGGTGTTTTTTTAAGTGAAACACTGAGGAGATTTTCTTTGAGAAAAGAAGGAAAAGTAATGCTGCTGCCATACTTCAGAATTAAGGCAACTGGACACAGCTTTAGCTGTCATGGCTTAATTCTATGGAATCCTGGGATTTGTAGTTTTTTGTGGCACCACAGCCCACTGTCACAGAAGGCTAAATGTATTACAAAACTACAAACCCAGTACGTCCATAGCACTGAACCATGGCTGTTAAAAGAAGTGTCAAACTGCATCAATTCTGTCATGTAGAAGCAGCCATAGAAACAGGTGAGAAAAATGAAGACAAAGTGTTCAATTTCATTTTTCTCATTCTCATGGATTCCTAAAATTGATATAAAGGAGGATATAGTGCCTCACACTGCTTAGCAAAAGAATGCACCCAGGCAACATTATGTAGGGGAAAGGGGCTTGGCATGCTTTGAAAGTGACAAGACATGAAAATGGTCAAATTTGAAGCACAAAGAAATTGGGAACCTAATTGCTTATAAAACAGAAATCTTTTGTCCAGTCTGTCTGGAACCTGGCAGGTTTAATGCCTTGGGGAAGTAGTAGAACATGTGCAAATGTCATGCTATGAAGATGGAAAAGTACAGAGTTACATGCAGCAGAAAGCAGGTGGGCCTGTCTACTGTAATCAAAGACAAACAGGACGGCCAGAAATAAAAGAAAGTGCAAAGAATATAAAATCAGGGGCAGAAATGTTCAAGTATGCATCCTTCCTTTTATCAGCCAATTTTACCTGAAAAAAACCTGTGGCTTGAGGGTCAAAGCTGTATTGCACAAAGGAGTCCATCCCAATTTGGCTCCATTCCAGATGTTCTGGACTAGAACTCATGTCATCTCTAACTAGAACTGCCAAATCTCATGGCCTGGCCCTGAGACTCCAATTTCTGTGGGTCATCTCCAGGCAGATGACCAGTGCAAATTCTCCAGTTTGGGTGGTAGATTCAACTCCAGGCAAGAAGAAAGGAGTGTGTGCCAATCTCCAGATTAGCTATTAAAACAGAATCTTCTACAATTTGCAAGGTTTAACTGAATTGGTGCTACAATCTGCAAAGACCATTCAGGGGGGTTGTATATTTACTTAATTCACTTTCTCCTTTTTTCCCAGCCATTGTAGGGCCAGGGCTCTCCCTCCACTCTGTTCTGTATCTTCCTTCTGGCTAGAAGCAAGAAGGCTAGATTATATGTTCTTTATAGCATCTCTGAGTGCCACCTCTGCACGAGTGCCATAGGTTCGGCATCACTGGTATAGGAATACCTCAATTAACAAAGTCTTTTCATATCAGCCCAACCTCTTTTCCCTCTTCCTTCTCTGTTTAGCTGGATATTTTTAGAAGCATGGGCATTCAGAGGAGGATAAAGGAGGGTTGGACAAACTTCCTCTATTAGGTTGCAGCAATATGTCTGCAGTAAACAATGTAATAAAACATGAGTGTGGAAAATGCAGGATCCTACTCTAGCTGATCTAATGTAGTTGTATGTGTCTGCCTTCAACAGGTAAGGTGAAAAACAGCCACCTACAGACCCCTTTAGAACAGAGAAATGGGGAAAGCAAATACACCTGCCTCATCTTAAAAAGTACCACACGAGGTCAATTTATAGTTGGGTACATACAGTAAATTATTTCCATTTTAGTGGCCAAAGTTTTTTTAAAAGAGGTAATGCTCAGGAACACATCTCTTTGTTGAGGTGTTCTCTCTCTCTCTTTCTCTCTCTCTCTTTCTGTTTTTTAATGGTTTTTAATCTGCACTCATTTGTTGTTCTATGGGGGAGGGGCATTCTGTTTGGTTCCTAAAGGATTCCAGGGACTGGAAACAGACGTCTGAACTTCCACTGCTATCAATCATTAGCCAAAAGTGAGGCTGATGGAGACTGTGGTTCTCCAAAGATTCATAGAATCATAGAATTGAAAGAGACCTCAAGGGTCATCCAATCCAACCTCATACCATGCAGGAAGACACTAACAAAGCACTCCCAACAGGTGACCATCAACCTCTGTTTAAGAAGGAGACTCCACCACACTCTGAGGAAGCGCATCCCACTGTCACCTCTTAACTTTCTCTTCTCCAGGCTAAAGACCCCCACCTGCCTAAGCTGCTTCTCATAGGGAGTGGTCCAATTGTGGGGTACAATTCCTATTAGTCTTGGTTAGACCAGTCTATAGTTAATAGCTATGACTGTAGAAGGTTTGGAGGGCCAGTTTTCCCAGAAATGGTCAAGAGTTAGGGAGCATCATGTTCTTGTGTTACGTGCATGTATTTTAGTCAGATGTGCCTGCTTCCATAGCTTCATATCACTGTTGCTAATGGTATTCATGCCTCTGATACTCTGGCAGATCTTCAGTATGTTTCATTAATGATTCTATTAAATGGCTATATATTATTTCCAAAAGGCACAGAGCAGAAGAAATTCCATTTTAGAGCACCCTAAAGGTTCTCTCCTCTCATTTCTTTAAAAACGCATAACTCTCCACATAATTAAAGAGAAGATCTTTGGTAAAGGAGGAGAGTTTGCGAACTCTAATATATTACCCAAACTTTACAGCAATTATGGGGAAAGTGAAACTTGTAGACAGCATGTCATCATCCAAAGGCATTTTTGAGTCCATCATATCCATCCGAAACTTATATGGAGGGAAATAACTCTGCCTTTTTCAGGTAGCTGGTACAGGAAACAATTTTACCCTATCTTTCCCACCCAACAGAACATTTTAAGTGCAGGAGAGGCACAAGCCAAAAGCATGGAGAAATTCCCCACCACCACCACCACCACACCAATTCACAAGAGGATATGGGGAATATTCTTGGTTTCCAAAAATGACATTGTGGGGGGAATACAAGGCTGGAGGAGAATGGCAAGAGAGTGTCCCTCCGCAAGGTTCTGCAGGAGCCCAATGAGGTCTCTCCTGTCCCTGGTAGTAGTTCATTCCTGCTTTATAGGAATTCAAGCTAGAAGTACTTGGGAATTAGTCAGAACAACTAGGTAGATCATCCAAGCTGAAAATCTCACTAGCATCTCTATAGTTCTTCTTCTTGTTAACTACTATCACCTTTGACTTATGGTTAACCTATGAATGAGAGACCTCCAAGAGCCAAGTTCCTCATGTGGTCTGCTCTTGCCAAATCAAGGATGTGGCCTCCTTAGTTGCACCTATCCACCCTTAGTTCTGACTCTTCTTTTCCTAGCTCCTTCTATCTTACTAAACATTACTGTCTTCTTTAGTGAGTCGTGTCTTCTCATGATATGTACAAAGTATGTCAGTGTCTGTTTAGTCTTGGATTCTCGGGAGAGTTCAGGCCTGATTTGCATTAGGACTCATTTATTTGTCTTTTTAGTGGTCCACACAGAATTCTTCTCCAGAGCCACATTTCAAATGAGTTGATTTTTTTCCTATCCACTTTCTTCACTGTCCAGCTTTCATAAAGATACATAGAAACTGGAAACACGATAGCATGGACAATACTTTAGTATTCAATATTTCTACACTTGAGGATTTTGTCTAGTTCCCTCATAGCTGCCCTTCTAAGTCCTAGTCTTCTTCTGATTTCTTGATTGCTGTTTCCATTGATTAATGACAGAGCCAAGTATGGGAAATCTTGAACTATTTCCATCATCTACTTTAAAGTTGTGTAAATCATCTGTGGTCATTATTTTTGTTTTCTTAATGTTCAAATGTAAACCATTCTTTGCATTGTATATTTTATGCTAGTAGTATGGTGTCATCTACATATTTTAAACTATTGATATTCCATTCTCCAATTTTTATGCCCCCTTCCTCCAAGTCTTATGCTGTATCAGTATATAAATTAAACAGATAGGGTGATAAAATGCAAAGGAATTAAGATGTAGCCTCACCTGTAGTAAATCTAAAACCAGGTCAACCTAAATCAGGATAGGAAAGTTCTATTACTGGTACTTAGCACTGTGTATTTTTGGATCAATAACTATCTGTCTATTTATAGCAGTGACATGCAAATTCAAGATAAATAAAAAGGAGCCCTGGTGGCACAGTGGTTAAATGTCAGTACTGCAGCCACAATGTTGTAAATTCAATCCTAGAGAAGGGCTCCATTGTCCACTCAGCATCCTTTGATGGGTCGCTAGAATGAGTACCCAGCCGATTGGAGGCAATTGGCTTACAGATTGTAAACCACTTAGAGAGTGCTCAGTTCACTGATAAGTGGTATAGAAATGAACATGCTATTGCTATTGCTAAATGAAATAGAACAGGCAAGAGCTGGCTTCACTGTCTTATCCAATATAGAGTATCTTGTCAGACATAATGAAGTTGCCAAAGTAATAATATGAGTAATCATTCACTGTCAGTTGATTACACAGGTTAGTCATGCCTTCTCACTATTTATATTGTCCTCATACTGATAGTGAGAACAACAGACATGACTGACTTTCCTCAAAGCTTCAAATGGGATGCTAGCTGGGGAACCTGGGAGTTGTAGTCCTAGAAAGTAACTCTTCCAAACTCTGGATTTCCTAGGTCTTATACACTGCAACCTCTAATGTGCAAAAATAGGAAAATCAGGTAGTTTGGGTGGGTTTTTTTCCCCAGATTTATCTTTTAAAAATTCATGTGCATTCCATTTAGCCATTGGTTGCTTTAAAAAGCCACTTTGGAGGAAAGTCATATGCAAACATCTAAGTGGGATGTTCAATATAAGTTATATGTAAGAAGCAATTAGATAAAGGTGTTTTTTGCCCTTCCTCCCCATTGACCAACCACCCGCTTATAGTTTAAGTTGACATTTTTTAAAGTAATTTTCTCCTCTTCTTTATTAGAAGTACAGTAATTGAAATCACGACATAGAGTTACTTTGCGGGAATCAGCATGACATACACCACTGTATTTTGCTTGTTTGTTTGGAGCTGTATCCTGAAGAAAAAGAAGAAGCTTCTTCAAAGTGAATATTTTAAATCCTCTCGCATTCCAGTCGGGGAACAAAGTAAGAATGTAAAAAGAATGAAAGTCAGAATGAAACAAAATGTCATTTACACAATTAACAAATGCACTAATAGCTTTTTAAAATGTAAACAGCAGGTATAGACTCTGATCTAAATCAGGATCCTGATAATGGTAAGAGAAAATCCTTAAGTGTAAAAACATATCATTAAATACCAAAGTCAGAATCATCCATGTCACAACATTTTTGATTCCTATGTCTATTTGTGTAAGCTGGGAAATGAAGAAAGCTGACAGGAAGAGGATCAATGTGGATACCATGGACTGCTAAAAAGGCAAATAAATGGGTCCTCGAGCAAATCAAGCCTGAACTTTCAAGACTAAATAGAGGCCTTTGTACTTTGGACATCTCATGAGATGATGTGACTCAGTGAAAAAGACAGTAATGCTTGCTAATGTTGAAGGCAGTAGGAAAAGAGGAAAACCACATTACAAGTGCAATCTTGGAGGTCTCTCATAAATCAAAGTCAACTAGACAGCAAATGACAACTACAAAATAGTAAGTGGAATTGAGCCCTTTGCTCCCTGTTGTCATCCCAATCCCCATGATGGATCTTTGGGCTGAAAGAAGAGCTCTAATTTGCACTGGTGGAATTCTTCCTTCCAACACAGATAGAAGGGGTGGGAGACCTATCTGAAGTGACAGGACCAAGCAGATCCCAGATGAGAAGCCTTACACCTATACTTAATTTATTGTTATACTTTTTATACAGATGTACTTACATTTCAGTGATACTTTGAGAAACAATTTATATAAGTATTCACCATATCAATAGCATCTTATTTATTTTAGCCACATATGTAGATGCGAAACACAGGAAACTATCTTATTTTAAGACAAAGTGGGCACACTCCAGGGGTGGGATGCTGTATTGATACAGACACAAACACAAACACAAACACACACACTCCAGACCCACCAGAAGGATGCGCTCCACCTCTACAACATTACCACACTCCCGAATTTGTCACTGCAACTTCTTCTATTTCCCCTATAACCAAGGAAGAATAAATGCATGTACCCTGTTTTTAACCTGAGCTGCATATCTTGGAGTCTTCCAGGAGCACATTCAGCTTGGAAGCAAGTCATGGGCTGTCCACACACGTTGTTTTAAAAATAAATATTGTCAATGGCGTCACTGGTGATGATGGCAAAGAGAAATTAAGGCCAATCATAGAAAAGAGTGGTGCAAGTAGGAGAGATGGCAAGACCTGCAAAAATGGTCCATAGACCACAATTGGAATACTGTTAGTGTCTTTTTGTTGTTGTTGTTCTTGTGTGCCTTTAATCATTTACAATCAAATAATAAAAAGAAAGGGGGAAAATAATAATACAATGCTTATATGCAAAAGAATGGCCAAAGTTAGTCTAAGCCCTGCTAAATCTTACACAAGTAGGTCATAGAAGAATAACACGGAAAAAGAAAATGACAGTATTAGGATTCTGTCTATATCCTCCATTAGCACAGAACTAAGTCTAACATTATAGTGACACAGGGACAAGGAGAGAAACCATATTCTCTTGGCAAAGGAGCAGCTCCAGGCGGAATAGTGACCTAGAAAAATACAGTACGCAGAAGTTATAGACCACTGCTGAAGCTGGACAGAGAAGAGCAGACTTTTTTTTAAAGTTTCAAGCATCACAGTAGTGTCATTTAAAAACAAAACAACAACTAATATTGTCTCAAAAGTAGCAGGTGTTGCTGTGCAATTATGACTCTCCAAAGCTCACCATAAATATAAAAAACACACATTACCGTCACATCGACACATTTATGAGCTTTTTCAAACATTCCATCTTGGGACTACTACTGCAATGCAGTTGGTTGCACTCGAAAAATAACTAGCTAGCTTTGGAGAGAGAATGTAAATGATTCAGAAGAAATGCACAAAAAAAAAAAGTAGAAAAAAAAAAAAAAAAAAAAAAAAAAAGACCCAAAACCCTAATAATTAACTAGTTTAACAAAGTACTTTGTAATTAAGTCCTTTCCTTGATAACTAAGCATAATTAAGTCATCCCCTTCCCCACCACCATTTCCTTCTCCTTTTGTGCCATGTCTTTTTTAGATTGTAAGCTTGAGGGCAGGGAACCATCTAATTAAAAAAGATATGTCAGATATAGCTATCTTTAGACATGTGTCCTAAAAATAGTGTTATTTTATTTTATTTTTTGTTAATTACAGCATAAGTATAAGCTTTCCCCTTGTTGTATTTCTTCAGGTAACTTCTAACATATGGTAAAAGTAAGACAAGCCAATCAAAGGGTTTTCTAATCAGAATGTATTCAGAGGAGGTTTGCCATTGCCTTCCTCTGAGGCTGAGAGAATACGACTCACCCACTGGGTTTCCATGGCTGAGCAGGAAACCCTTCTCCCAGAATATTAGTCCAGCATTCAAACCATTACAGCTAGCTCTGCTGTTCTCTTTATATCATTACAAATATTCCAATAAAATAATTCCACACAAAGCTTTGGGTGTTTGAATATAACATTTAAACCAAATGTGTTAAATCAGACAACATCATTTAGAGCACTGAGAAATGTTCCTGAAATTTATTATTTTTCTTGGAAGACCCCAGCAATGGTCAGATGGGATGGTAGCTGTAGTCTAAAATATCTGAAGGGCACTATGTTAGTGAAGGCTTCCTTAAGGATACCATGAGAGCTTGCAGCATACACAACCTCTCTTAGACTCACCTCTTTTTAATACAGAAGCAATACTGACCTACCTTATTAGACTGGTGTGTTGCACAATAACATAACTCTGAAATGGAGAAACTTTAGCCCTTTGGATGTTTTGGATTTCAGCAATCCAAAGCCCTAACCAGCAAAGCCAGAAGAAGGTCACTCTGGAAGTTACAATCTAAAACATTTGGAGGACTAGATATAACATGATACAATATGATGGTATTATATCATTACTATTTATGATTGGGTACAAAAATGAACCAATAAACTTGAGCCCTCCAGGAAAAGAGGGGAATGTTCATTAATCACATCTGAACAGAAAACAAAAATACAAACACAACCCACCCAAAAAACCAAACCACAATAAAACAATTTCCTTACCAGTGTTAGAGTAAAGGGATGACTTTCCAATGATGACACACTGGGACAGTGCAGAATGACATACTGAAAGAACCAGGGCAGGGGAAAGAGAGGGGAAAAAAGAAAAAAAAGAAGGTGCTGGTCTTAATTTTGAGCATTTTCAGATTGGACACTTTCCTCCTTCCCCAACCACCAGGTTCAATCCTAGGTATGAAATCAAAGGCTTTCACACCTGGCATCCATAGTTTTTTGTGGGTTTTTTGGGCTATGACGCCATGTTCTAGAAATTTTTCCTGATGTGTTGCTAGTAGTTGTGGCTGGCATCTTCAGAGAATGCTGGCATGGAAGACAGTGGGGTATACTGTATATACTGTTGGTTGAGGGGAAGCGATTTGTTTGTTAATCTGTGTATTGTTCTGCATTGTTCTGCTGTTGACTAGCAAGGCCTGGGGATATCTGGGTGGCTTTCATTTACATTTTCTGTGTCTTTTGTGTGTGTGTTTTTCAGGACTGGTAGCCAAACTTTGTTTACTTTAAGCGTTTCTTCTTTCCTGTTGAAGTTGTCCAGGTGTTTATGGATTTCAATGATTTCCTTGTACATTCTGACCTGATAGTTGTTGGTATGGCCCAGAATTTCAATGTTTTCAAACAGCATTTTATGCCCAGTATGGTTTATAACATGTTCTGCTACTGCTGATTTTTCTAGCTGACCCAGTCTGTAGTGTCTCACATGTTCCTTGATTCGTGTTTGGATATCTCCACTTAAAGGGATCAAGTATCTATTGTTAAAAATAATTCCTTGAATGGCATTCTGGGAAGTCACCACCAGGATGCCATAAAGGGCTGAAACTTCAACCCTCCAAATGTTTTTGGAGTACAACTCCTACAATCCCTCACTGTTGGCTATGCTGATTAAAACAAAATCCAAAGTCCACAAAGAAGTGATACCTTTATTGGCTAGCCAAAAAGCCCAAAAAACATCATGCAAGCTTTTGAAGCTCCACTGCCTCTTTCATTAGGCAAAAGATGTTTTTAAAAAATCATACAGGGAAAAAAAAGAGTGACTGTGTTAGAATCACAGGCCTACATTTTGTATAGATGTTGTCCCTACTGTAGTTCAGATGGGTTGGAGGGCTCTTAATGCAGGCTGAGGCCACATCTCTCTTGGGCATGTGGAGACTGAGACAAAGGACAATGAAATTTAAACTCCATTAGCAGTAGTAATAGAATACAGGTTGTTTTAATCCCTTTTGAAGCCACAAGCTCCTCTACTGGGAAGAAAACATTGAATTGCTCAAGAAGTCTCTGTACTGTCTAAGGAGTTTATCAAACGGGAGGAATTTCTCTTAAATTCGAACGAAAAGCAAGTGGACCAGAACGCATTCACTTAAAGTCGCTAGTTTCACGCAATTACATGAATACATATTGCGTTCGAACTGGCTCCCCATTGCCCGAAAATAGCATCCCATTGCCCGAATTTGCGTTGGCAGTCTATCATGCAATAACGTGAAACCACATGATTGTGCTCAGACTGACTTCCCATTGCCCGAATATGTTAAACCCCATTATTGCATTCAGATTTCCATCGGATTATACTTCCAGTTCCCCTTGTCTGATAAACTCCAATA
Organism: Sceloporus undulatus; assembly: GCF_019175285.1. Lineage (NCBI taxonomy): Eukaryota > Metazoa > Chordata > Lepidosauria > Squamata > Phrynosomatidae > Sceloporus > Sceloporus undulatus. The sequence continues at coordinate 14,698,117 of NC_056524.1, forward strand.
TCTGGAAAAACGTTCAGGTGCTGTAAAGGTAAAACTCAGCCAGTTAAAATCCAAACCAAAAAGAGTATATTTTACAAATGTGTGTATGCTTTTGTACACAATTTTCCATAGAAATGCACATTAAGCCTCAGAAACATGGATTTTCAAGGCATGACATGTTTCATTCCATTGCCAATCTCAGGAAATGCAAAATTCTCTGCACAGAGAAAGGTCTTAGATATCATCCTCCCATTTTCAGTAGGGAAATTCAAACCTAGCCAATTAGCTTTTCACCCCTATGAGCAATTTCCCATTTCTCTTGATTTGTAGTCATTGGAATATCATCCAACTGTTAACTCACCTGTCCAGGTCTGGCTTTGAAGTCCTCTTTCATCATCCGTACCTCAAGGACATCACAGGGATGGCTGATTGCTGCAGTTATTGTGACAGGTTTATTGCTACTACAAATGTAACGGTAGAGTCTTTCTGCACAATATAAACACAATGGGCCAGAGATCCAAAGCCAAGTCTGAAAAAAGGGAGGAGAGAGAGAGAAGAAATATTTTACTGTTAAAACCTCAGTAATTTTAGCATGCCTTTACTGAGCAGCTGCTAATTTGCATGTCTCTTTAAGAGACATAGCATTTATTCATTTCCTGGGTGCTGTCTTAACCATTCTCTCGCCCTTCTTTCCGTCATTCATTAGTCTGCAGTTAATCTGAGTTTGTCTGTCCTCCATTTTGTAGTTTGCAATTTTCTCTCTCTCCTCTCCATGTTTGAAGAGCATGTCACAAAGCTCATCATGATATGTTATGAAACCTTTAGTATTTACAAACCTATTCCATATGTTTTTACAAATAAGACAGTCTGGCACTTTGTGCATGAGGGCTGAGCGTTTACATGCTCAGAAACCCTGCCACACGCTCCAGGCGCCATCTTAGCACACACCCATTCAGACAGCGTGTGTCATGATGATGTCCATCGTGCGCAGTGTCCAAACAGCACTGCACATGAGAGGCATCATATGGCTGCACCGTGGCCCTTATAACATCCTTTCTAGGACACAAAGGAGTCACGTTTCGCTGTCTCTATTTGCACTGGGTTGGGGGTGTGGCATGCAGCTGCTGCTGCGTCCCCAACCCAGCACCTCCAGGGGCGGCACAGAGTCGTGCCTGAATGGGCTGTTTGTACAGCCCCTATGTCTGCTCATTTCTGTGCTAGGTTCTACATAGGTGGGGGTGTTGGTGTGGGACTGTTTGCTGTATACCTTCTGCTGTGAGTACTGATTACTCAGCTTATGAGTTACACCACTGTCACTCACATTCTCCAACAAAATCAATATGTAAAACCCACACCCATTAACAAAAGTCACCACTTGAATGAACTAGGGCCCGCTAAACTGCATAGGGCCAGCACTACCTTTAGGCAGAGTTAGGGAAGCATCTTAGGAAATAGAGTCTAGATGGTGTTAAAAGGGCAGCAAAGGAAGGCTTTGTTGGAAGACAACATGCCCTTCACTACTTAAACTTTGGAGCAATGCACTGTGTGTGGATATGGGAAAGGGCTTTCCTTTCTCTCTAGTAGTGTCCCAGCTGTAGAATGTGCTCCTTTTGTACTAGTATCAATATGGCTACTGTCTGGCAGAAGGTTAAAAGATGGCTTTATACCAGAGCCTTTAAAGTCTAATGATTTGAGGGGCCAAATCTGTACACTTTTTCAACTGTTTTAACTTGGTTTAATTGCTAAATTGTTTAATATTCTAACTGCTTAAGATGTTTTAGGGCTTTTCTACATGATTAAGATACTCCTCATTCCAATCAAATAGACATTAATCCAGCCACACATGATTCAAAGGAATATGTGGCTTTTTCTGGCTGCCTGTCCATAGGGCAAACAGATGCAAATTTGCACAAAAAAATTGAAGATAATTGAGCATCAATGTGAACGTGTGAAAACCGATAGCAATTTGTATAATACTTATGTATAGACAAGCCCTTAGACTGTTTACTCGTGTTTTAAATTTAAATTGGTACTACATATAGTGAGGAAGAAAGGTCATGAAGCCATGCTGTAGGAAAAGTTTCCTTAGCCATAGAAAATGTTGTAAGAGCTTAGGAATTTCCACTTAACTTAAGCAAGTTAAGGCTATTCCAACCTCTCAGACATCTTGATGTATTCCGTTGATGGGAATACTAGATGTAATACCAGTGTATTGAAAGGAACAAGTTTTACATGCACACTTTGAAAACAAAATGTGCTCATTATTGATCAGCAATGATACACAATGGGCCCTTTGTATCCACGGAGATTTGCTTCCAGGACCCCTCGTGGATATCAAAATCTGTGGATTCTCAAATCCCATTATATACAGTGTTGCAGTAAAATGATATCCTTTATATAAAATGGCAAAATTGATGTTTACTTTATCGAATTTATATATTTTAAAAATATTTTCAAGCTGTGGATCCTTGAATTGGTGGATAATGAATCTGTGGATACATAGGGCTGACTGTACATTATTGTCACTGTCAGCTTTATTTAGTTCCCCGTTTGCTGATCAGACTCATGGTTAGTATGCCAGACTTTGCATAAAGTTGAATTTTTCTGAATAAAGTGTTGTTTAAATCCACTTATTGGGCCCTAAGGGGAGATTCTAGTAGTACGGATCCTATGCCCCTCTATCTCCTTGGTGCACAGCCCAGAGCTTGGAAGAAACACATTAAAAATAATATGATTTGTAATATTGTTATTGCTGCTGTTTTAATGTAATGAAATTACTGCTCTTACCACTTTTTAAAAGTAATGTAATAATTGGTAACAGTGTGCCTTTCAAAATGGCAGCATGTTCATTTGACAGATTTGTATGCATTTTGGTATTTTAAGTGATTTTTGGATATGTTACTCACAAAGTGACTTCATGTAGTTTGCCTTTTTACCCTCTTTTTCTGCTCCTCTTTTTAAAAAGGGGTAAAGCCTAATGTTATTGTTGTGTTCACATATGTAATGTGCAATATATATATATATATATATATATATATATATATATATATATATATATGGAGAGAGAGAGAGAGAGAGCGTATGTACTGGTTAATGTTGAACTATGACTTTGGAGACCAGGGTTTGAATCCCCTGACCATAAAATCCAATGGGTGGCCATGAGCAAGTCCCACTCTCTCAGCCTCTGAGAATGGCAATGGAAAACTCCTTCAGAATAAATCTTGTCAAGCAAACCCCATCATAGGTTTGTGATGCTATAAGTTGGAAATGAATTGATGGCACATAACAACAAAGAGAGAGAGAGAGAATGAGAGAGAGTCATAGAGTTAAAGGGGGTCTCTCATAAGTCATCAAGTCAAGCCCCATCTCAGTGCAGAAACTCCAGCTAGATCATCTCCAGAAGGTAGCTGCCCAGCCTCTTTTGGAAGACATCAAGAGAAATAGACTCCACTACACTGAAACAGGCACAGTTCCCCACTCCTATCTCTTTAGGCTATGGAACTATTTATCAGTTTATCCATATCAGTTTAAAGGTGCCACTTGTCACCTTCGGGTTGACTGGGCTCCCAACTTTTGAGCAATTGTATAATCCAAACAATATCTTCTTAGAAAAAACTTCAATGCACCAACCTGAGCACAATGCAAAATAAGATATTCATACAAACCTCAGGGAAATGGGCTTGAAATTTAGGTTCCTCTATACAAACAAAGCTGCTTTTGAGAAGAGGTTCCAATTCCACCAGATGGTGTGGGAAAGGTTGTGCAGCATTTTCAGGGAGTGACTTCTCAAAATCATCAGCAAACTGACTTCCTTCTTGATTTGTCGTGTTAGGGTTAAAGCATCCTGGGGGATGCTCCTTTACATTAGTTTGGTATTTTAGAACTCCCCTGTAGAAATTAAAAACAAAAACAAAGCAAAAGGAACTTTAAAATGAAACAGAAAAAGAAAAGCCTTGCACATTCCACACCTGAGGAAGATTTGATGAGCAATAAATTGTTCAAAATGCACATTTTAATCACCGCAAGTTCTATTTATTAAGCAGCTACTGTGCCTTCTGGATCTCTGAGACATTCCATTCCCATTGCACCATGTTCCTGTCCCAAAGATCATAGTTTTTTGCATATTTTATTTCTATATTATTTAAATACATTGTTATCCCATCCTTCAAACATGAGGCAGTGGTGGGAAGACTTGTGGTTGCTAGATCTACTTTATGTTTAAAAGAACTTCCAGATCTACTAATCTTAGCCTGATGCAAATGACATACATTTAAAATTATGTCCAGGGTTTTGTTTTGAGGGTCAAAAGTTAACAGAGCTCACAAGCTTTTCCCCAAATCCACTCTTGATTATCCCAAGCATTCTTTATTTAGTTTCAGAAAAATACACACTTAAACAACATCAATTTAATTCCTGTATGTGAGAATCAATTAGGCAGGTCAAGGGTAAGTTATACTTTTTCCAAATTTCACTGCCTATGCAATTTTTCATCAGAACAATCTGTGTCTGTGGTCAGCTCATTAGTTGTGTGGCGATGGTTACTTTGTAAGGAAATAACAGCCCTTTCAATTTAATATGTTGTTTTAAAGACTTTCCATATTCACTCAAGCACCAAATCACTAGGAAATCGCAGTTGCTAAGGGCCCCGCTCTTAACAGAGGTATTTTTTAAGCCAGTGGTTTTTAACCTGTGGTCCAGAAATCCTGCCAGGGGGCTGTGATGTCCTCACAGGGAGTCCGTGAAAACTTGAAAGCTGCTCAGAGCCATCTTCTCCATGCAGTGGAGGGGCCACATGACAGGAACCAAGGCAAGGGCTGGTTGGCTGCCTGGCTGGGCATGCATGTTCAATATGCTCTAGCCACAAACTGGCAGAAAGAAGCAAAAGAAAAGTCTTCCTTCCTTCCCTTCCTCTGATGGAAGGTTACATGGATAGTGTTACTGTTAATAGTTCCAGCGTGTTGTTGTTGCTGTTGCTGTTGTTATGGTTATAAATCTTGAGTTAAATCTGTGTGTAGCAACAAAATATATTTAAAGTGGCTTTCTGGTAAAGAAAAGGTGAAAAAGACAGGTTTAGGCAATATGACATAGTAACTCATGCTGTGGTTAATTCCAGCTTCACCAATACCGTAAAAAGATAAGAAGATTAAGGTTTGATCAAACCAAGGGCCTAACTAGTCCAATATTCTGTTCACATTCTGTCCAACCAGATGTCTATGCAAAACCCACCAGCAACACATGAGTGCAGCAGCTGTTCCCTTCTCATGTCACTCAACAACCAAAAATGCGAGGCATCCTGCTCTTGATATAGGAGGACACATATGTTCAAACTGATAGCCCTGTCTTCCATGAATTTATCTAGTCTTCTTTTAAAGCGATCCAAGTTGGCAACTATCATTACACCATGTGGCAAGGGGTTCCACATTCTAATGATACATTCTGTGAAGTCATGCTTCCTTTGTCCCAAAGCTCCCACCATTCAGCATCCATGGGATGACCCCTCTGGGTTCTACTTTTATTAGAGGGATGAAAACCTTTCCCTGTCTACTTATACTCTCCAACATTTCAACTATACAGTGGACCCTTGTTATATGCTGGGGTTTGGTTCCAAGATCCCCCGTGTATAACAAAATCTGTGTATGCTCAAGTCCCATGAAACACAATGACATAGCAAAATGGTGTCCCTTATAAAAAATAGAAAATCAAGGTTTGATATTTGAAATTTATACTTTTTTGAACATTTTCAAACCGTGTATGCTTGAATCCGTGTATAGGAAAGGCTGACTGTAAAACCAAGACGAATGTGGCCAAGCGACATCAGGGTGTCATCAAGATGGCAAAAATTATCCATGTTGATGAACATAAGCTAGGAAAGGCTGTAGCAGTTTGCTTTTGACTGAATCTGCTGGGAAGTAGTCTTGGTTTTATTTTTGATTCTTCTCTGTCATGTATCCCCAGATCCAGACCACAGCTAAGGCATGTAGATTCTTTTTATACAATATTGCCAAAATCCAACCATTTCTCTCTGCCTCTACTGCCAAGATTCTGGTCCATGCCCTAGTGGTATCATGGCTTGATTTCTGTAACATCCTTCTGGCTGGGCTTCCTCTTTCTCACCTCTATCCTTTAATTTCTGTCCAGCATTTGGCTGCACCCATTATCACATCCACCCACCACTCTGACCATATCTCTCCTTTGTTGTCATCCCTTCACATGATTTCCTGCATGACAGGGGGTCGGACTGGATGGCCCTTGTGGTCTCTTCCAACTCTACGATTCTATGATTCCATGATTCCCCCTCCCTTTCCGTATTCAGTATAAGCTCCTGTTGTTGAATTTTAAAGCCCTTCATGGGCTGGCCCCTCCTTATTTATCAGACCTTCTTTCTCCTCACTTTCCCACTCAGGCCCTCCGTTCTGGTAGTCAAGGTCGGCTGTCTCAACCCAGGATTTTCTCTGCCCTGTCCCAGATTTGTCCCTTTTCACTTGCTGCCCCTCACTCCTGGAACCTTCTTCCCCCACGAGCCTCACGGGTCAATCACTTCTTTAACTAGTTCAAAACTGAGTTGAAGACCAGCCTGTTCAGAGAAGCGTTCCCAGGCACTGCATGACTATTATTTGCTATTTCACGTTTTTAATTTGTTGCCTGTTTTATTGAACCCTTTTCTGTATTGTTATGTATTATTTATATGTATTATGCTATTATTTCTTAGATTGTATGCCATGAGCAGGTTTACTCTTATTCTTATCTATTTTATTGTTTGTATGTACAGCGTTGTACAAATCTACAGTGCTATATAAATAAAGCATAATAATAATAATAATAATAATAATAATAATAATAATAATAGGAAGATTCTCCTTTTTATTAAGTTAATTGAGTGCAAACTACTTTTGCACTTTGAGCTCAGTTTGCATATGCGGAGGATGAAGGGAGAAAGGGAGAGAAGAGAGAAACTTGGACATTTTAAGGCAGCAGCAGAAGTGGGTTAATCAAGACTATCGCTGCCAAACTGGGATATAGTTGGAGGCTATACCTACTTTCTCTACATCATGCATATTTCCCCCTCTATCATAGGCAACACATTTTACACCCATGTGGCACTAACTTGATGGTTTCAGCAGCCTTAAACAAATTAGAAAAATCATTTTTAATAAAAACAATATTAGTGTTATGTTACTACTATGGGACAGTAAACACAAGGCCTTCTCCCAGTCCTAAACTGGCAAATGTGAAGGTGTGATTGGTATTAATACTGGCTTCTTTCTGACACCAAGTGAAAACATCAGTTTTTTATTAAGTCCTCTGTAAGCTAATTTCATCAGCATCTGTAAATGTGAATGGTTTTAAGCTGTTCCAGCTTGTTTTGTTAAATTGTCTTATTTGCTTTTGTTCCATTCACATTATTTTACTGTTTTTAATTGTTTTTAATTGTTTAAATTGATCTTATGTATAGATCAAGAGAACCCATCATATGGGGAGAGAAATGTTTTAATTAATAAACAAATAAGAAAGCTGTTTCCAGAAACATGCTGTCCCAAATACATGGGAGGATTTTGCAGTGATTATTGTAAGACACTGAAAGCATCTTAATGTTTTCACAGTGATTTCACCCCATTGCAGTATCAATGCAACTAACAGCAAGAGCAAATACTGAAATCTCTATGTGTGCTTCCCATGTAAGAATACAATGTGTACCATAGACTTTAGTGCTACTTCCAATTTTAAAAAATCCACCCAAAATTACTAGAGCAGCCCATCCCCAATCTAGCATTCTCTAAATGTTCTGAACTGCTACCCCCCACCAGTTCTAGTAGATTGAGGATACCTACCCCAGATAACAAAGCCAAATAAAGTATGCTGTTTCATTAATCCAGTTATTTTGAAGTCCATGAGCTATTCCCAGATTATACATGTTAATGAGCCTGCTATAAAAGACAAAATGGGAGGAAAGCAAATGAACTCTGAATCTGCATCCGCACTGCAGAAATACTCCAATTTGATACCACTTTAACTGCCATGGTGCAATACCAAGGAATTACGGGAACTGTAGGTCTGTGAGACATTTAGCCTTCTCCGTCAGAGAGCTCTGGTGCTACAACAAACTACAATTCCTAGAATTCCACAGCATTGAGACATGGCAATTATGTGGTGTCAAACTGGATTATTTCTGCAGTGCGAATTCAGCATGAGATGAAATTAAGAGCATTGAGTCTTTTGCTGTAATTACTTGGATTTTTAAATTATTATTATTATTTCCACACGTACCTTCCTCCACAGCTTAAGCCCTCAGTCTAGTAATTCCGCCGTCAGCCTAGGCAACCTGAGAGCAGAGCTACATTATGAAGACAGTGAATACTCCCTTCATTTTGTTAATGTTTATGGTTGGCATAATGTTTCAGAAAAAAAATAATAAAGTACTGTAGATAGACAAACAAGGGGATCCTAGAACAGATCAAACCAGAAATCTCCCTTGAAGCCAAAATGACAAAACTGAAGCTGTCATACTTCAGACACACCATGACAATGTATTTAACCAGGGCAGTTAAAGCAGTCTCTACCTTGATTATTTCTGCAGTGTGTTTTGGACCTAAGTTACTAGTTCCATTGCTGAACCACTCTTACCATGAACATGCTCCTAATGTTAAGTCAAAATTTCCCTTTCTGTAACTTAACACCATTTCACATAGTCCTACCTTCTAGGTCAGCAAACAAAAAACCCACACCCTCCTCTCTCTGACAGCCCTTTGGATGTTTAAAGAGTGAAATCATATCACTCGTCAAATCTTCTCTTCACCAGGCTTACTCCTGAATCTTCCAATCTTTCCTCATATCTTGGAGAGAAGTTACCAATGGGGTGCAACAGGGTTCTGTCGTGGGCCCAGGGCAATTCAACATCTTTATCAGTGACTTGGATGAAAGAATAGGGAGCATGCTTATCAAATTTGCAGATGACACCAAATTAGGAGGAATACCCCAGAGGACAGAATCCAGAGGACAGAATCACAATGACCCTAATAGACTAGAAAGCTGGGCCAAAGCTAGCAAAATGAATTTCAACACAGAGAAATGTAAAGTACTGCACTTAAGCAAAAAAAAAAGAAAAAAAAAAGAAGCATACATATAGGATGGGAGGCACCTGTGAAATGGATCTAGGAGTCCTAGTAGACCACAAATTGAACGTGAGTCAACAGTGTAATGTGGCAGCTAAATAGGCCAATGCAATCCTAGGCTGCATCAATGGAAGTATAGTGTCTAGATCAAGGGAAGTAATAGTGCAGCTCTATTCTGCCTTGGTCAGGCCTCATCTGGAATACTGTGTCCAGTTCTGGGCACCACAATTCAAAAAGGATGTTGAGAAGCTAGAGCATGTCCAGAGAAGGGTGACCAAAATGGTTAAGGGTCTTAAAACCATGCCCTATGAGACACTTGCGGAGCTAGGTATGTTTAGCCTGGAAAAGAGAAGGATAAGAGGTAATACGATAGCCTTGTTTAAATATTTGAAGGGATGTCATACTGAGGATGAAGCAAGCTTGTTTTCCCTGCTCCAGAGAATAGGACACGGATCTATGGATGCAAGCTACAAAAAAAGAGATTCCACCTCAACATAAGGAAGAACTTCCTAACAGTAAGAGATGTTCACAGTGGAACATACCTCCTTGGAGTGTGGTGGACTCTCCTTTGGAAGTCTTTAAACAGAGGCTGGATGGCCATCTGTTGGGGGTGCTTTGATTGTGAGTTCCTGCATAGCAGGGGGTTGGACTGGATGGCCTTTGTGGTCTCTGTATGCTTCGATGATTCTATATGTTTTGTTCTCTGTACCTCTTATTGTCCTTATTCCCTTATCTGAATCCCTTTGTCTATATACATATATGCTCTATGGGTTACTTTTGTTCCCTTCACTCAGCATCACTTTCTTTTTTCTTTGTCCTTGCCAATAAACCTTTTCATTCAAATGGCTGTGGCAACCTGGAAACTGTTTGGAATCCTGTTGGTCACATTTGCTGTAATGAGCCTTTCTGTCAGTTCTGATTTACAGAGACCCCACTGTAGGATTTTCTTAGCAAGATGCATTGAGAGAGGGTTTGCCATTGCCTTCCTCTTGGGCTGAGAGAATGTGAATTTATTGAAGTCACCCAGTGCATTTCCATGGTTGAGAGTGCATTTGAACCCTGGTCTACCGCTGCTATTCTCTTTGTAACTTACACCTATGTAAGTTCTGCTCCATATATTAGTATATGGTGGCCCCTAGTATCCACTGGTGTTTGAGTCCATTACCCCCTGTGGATACTAAAATCTGTGGATGTACAAGCCCCATTAAATACAATGGCATAGTGAAATGGTGTCTCTTATATAAAATAGCAAAATCAATGTTTGCTTTTTGGAATTTGTATATTTTTAAAATATTTTCAAGCTGTGTATGCTTGAATCCATGGATAAAAAATCTGTAGATATGAAGTACTGACTGTACTTTTTTGGCTATTGTGCAGTAGACATATTCACTTCATCACTGCCTACACAGAGTTCCACAAGTCTAACTATTCAACATGGGCCAGAATCCTACTGTTAACCCCAACTAGAGCAGAGCTATTGAAGCCACTGCATTGACGTACACGTTGATTCATCATTCAGCAACTGATTGTGAGTAACTGCCAGGATTCTAGTCATACAGGTGCTCATACTTCAGTGGTGCATAAATGGCTTAATGGTGCATAACTCTTCAGTGGTACTGCAGAAAATGCCACTGGGCATTCCTCATTGCGCAATGGGACCACACACAAGCAAATTAGCAGATATGCAAGCAGTTTCAAAATATTAGTATTCAGAAGAAGAATTGTGTTGTGCAACCACCATGTAATTATATGTGTGCAGATTTATGCTGCACAAGCCTCTGTTTACAAGCACTCATGATGTCATCACATCAGTCATAGCACTGTGACAGAACTAACTGGTCAAAAACAAGCCAATTAAAAACATCAACATGGGCACATGAAACTAAAGCCAGCAATGCCCTATAACTGTAACGGATATTGAAAGTTACCCAGACAAGAACAGCTTAATACAAACCAAAGAATGCAAGTAACTTCAGTTCTATCCATATGTGCATTCCACCTCTCTTATGCCAAAGTCAACTCATAACAATATCAATAAAAGCCAAACTGGATGTGACAGTAATTGTATAATAAATAAGCAACACAGGGAAGCTCAAATAATCTGTGGTTCACAAACATGAGGGGGTATCTCTTTCTCCCCTTGCCACTGTCCTCATAGGGGAGCATGCGCCCTTGCAGATAGGCACTGCTTTGAGTCACCATCACCCTCAGTCATACTTCAACTATTTTCTCAGGCTGGGAGGTGGCCCTAACTCATCCTCTGATCCAAGAACTGGGTTCCCAGAGTCTTCAGGAGGGGATTCTGCCACTCTCTCCCTTAGGATCCAAAATCTTCAGAGATTATCTGCTCCTCAAGGCATCCTGGCCCTGGATGTTCTGAAACAGGAGCTAGCAAGGCATAGACTTGAAGTCACACATGGTTCACAGATGTTTTGGCACCCCCAATCCTTTCTAACTCAAACTATATTTTTTTCTTGCAAAAAGAAACATGATCTGCATACCCCAGAAACTTCCAGGAGAGCAATTCACCTTTTAAATAGATTGGACAGTGTACTTTTTAACATCAAAAATTAACCATTTTTCAAGAGCAGTAGTGGACTTCCAGCTCATTCTGCCACAGTTCAGCCCACTCATTCCTGCACCCCAACAACTCCACAGGCCAGATTTCTGCCACTGAAGTTGAACATTCATTGACCATTAATTTGTCAGGGATGATGGGAGTTGTAGCTCTTCACCTCTGGCTTGAACTCACCACCTGGTTGTGCACCGCGCTGACCAGTTTTGGCCAGTGGTTATAGCTTAGCAAGAGTTACCGAGAACAGGCTGAAGACCCCGACAAACTCTCCAAGCCTTCTCACTCTTGCTTCCACAGAAGTCTTCACCCTTCTTCAGGATCCAGCTGGTTCTTGTAGCTTCACCCAAGACACCAGACAACTCAGTAGTCTTAAATAAAAGATCTACTTTATTCTACTATATACAGCTCCAAAACTATCCAACACAACAATACTCTACTACCCACTCTACAACCCACACTACAACCCACAAAATACATTGGGATGCATAGTCATTATTATAGTCAATGCATGGTACCACCCACTGTTGTCTGTTTCCACCCAGTAGGCGTGTACATCATTCTCATTGGTTCTCTTGATTCATCCTACCATTAATGGTTTCATCATCTCAGCCTTGACCACTTAACAATTGTCAGGTGTGTCCAATTATCCACTTTACATTTCTTGTCCTTGGCATTCAGGACTTGTTAATTGTATTACCATTTACACCTGTGTGGTTCTCAATTGGCTTCTGCTGAGTCACCCTGACTCTCACATACATGTTTTATTTCATTTACTGTATATCCCATGTTGCTTTTTCCTTAACATAATTGACCCATGAAGTGTCTGCCATTGAAGCTGAAGTTGATGATAGAGAGAAACACCCACTGATCCCAAAAGGGTGGTACCAAGCTTGTCTTGAAATGAAAACAATGGCTATGAGAAATAGATTAGTTCACAAGTTCCTGGATGGTGAAAGAACCCAGCTATAGAGGCTGTCTAGTTGATCTTTGTCTTCCAAACAAATATAGCAGGGTGAGGTCACTCTTTCATTTATCTGCATAGTATGCAGTCAAATAAGTGAATTGCCTACTGCTGATAACAAAAATGCAGCAAAATTAATCAACAGACAAGCAGCTTTGTATTCTTTCTCTGCATGGCTTTCTCTGGCTTTGCCTCCTTGTGATCTAGAGGCATAAGCAAAACTACAACCTGAGTTTGGATTCTTACATCCATTTTGGGTAACACACTGTAAGTTGGACATTGACAAACTGAACAATGTTCAAAGGAAGGCAACCAAGATAGTGATGAGTCTTGGAATCTAAGGGCTATGATGAATGGTTGAAAAAAGCATGTTTACCCTGGAGAAGAGAAGATTAATGGGAGACATAATAGCTGTATTCAAATATTTGCAGAGCTGTCACACAGAAGATGGAACAAACATGTTCTCTATTGCTCCAGGGGGCAGAACTAGACCCAGGGTGAAAACAGCAAAAGAAGAAGGTTTTGGTTACACATTAGGAGGTAAGAGTTGTTCTGCAGAGGCGCATATTGCCTCAAGGGACTGAGGCCTCTTATTCACATGAGGTTTTTTAAAAAAAAAATGCTGCATGGCTACCCATCAGGGATTCTGTATTATATTTCCTGTATTGAGCTGAAGGTTAGACTCCAGGTTTAGTTATTTAAAGTATTGTCTCTCATCCACAGGACACCCAAGGTAATGATATTGTTGTGTGCCATCAAGTAGTTTCAGACTTATGGTGATCTTATCACAGGGGTTTTCTTGGCAAGATTTGTTCAGAGAGGGTTTGCCTTTGACTTCCTCTGAGGATGAGAGTGTGTGACTTGGGGGTTTCAAGGGCTGAGCAAAGATTCAAACCCTAGACTCCAGAGTCATAGTCCAATGCTCAAACCACTACACCATGCTGGCTTCCTGCTCCAAGGTGATGTACAACACAGAAAAAAATAAAAAAATAAAAATACATAAGTAAAAACTTCATTTAAAAAAAACCTAAAAACACTCCTTAAAACCAGACAGTTAAAACTGCAATGAAAACACATGGCCAAAGGCACCATGGAACAGCCCCATCTTAGCTGCCCCACTGGAATCTCAGTGGAGACAGCCTAATTTCCTTTAGCAGGGAGTTCCACAGTCAGAGTGTTTCCACAGAGAAAGTTCTATCACATCTACACAACAAGCTAGCTTCTTGGGGTACTGGGACATGCAACAGGGCTTCCATCAAGATCTCAGATTTCAGGCTATAATCCATCTGAGAGTGATTCATTCTTCCCTTACTTATTTGAAAAGAAACCCTTTTCAGCTGCAAGTATATATCCAGGACATCCTCTCCTGAAGGGGACACATTGCAGTGAAACATTCTATCAATGTCCTGATCTTTTGCCAAGATATATGATCTATTATTCTACTGTTTGACAGTCACAAAGCACTTGACAGCAGCAGTAGCAGTACTACATTAGTCACTTCTATCGCCTGTGTTTTCTTAAGAGACTTTACCTAAAAATGCCAAAAAAAACAGTAGCTTTATTTAGTGCTGGGCTGAAATTACTTCCTCAGTTTCACAGCCTTTCCACATGCCACAAAAACAGAGGAGAAGAAGTCTCCTGACTTGGAGCAGTATAAAAGCTCAGCAAGCATAGCACACCAGCATCATTTCTATTCCTTTGCTGGCTACCATCATTTTGTTCTCACGGAAGCAGAGTGCAAAGGGATTCCAACCATGGAATGTCCTAAAGCAACCTTGATAGAAAGCCATCCAACCACTGTGTAAAACTGCCACCACTTTTGGGGACACTCCAGTCCACTGACAAACAGCTCTTGCTGTCAACATTCTTCATAATGTTTAAACAAAATTTCCCTTTCTTGAAAAAACATTGAATCCACTGGTTCAGATACATCCATCTGTAGCAACAGAAAACAGCCTCACTTCAGCTTTCACCAACAGACATTCAAATATTTTAAGATAACTATCATATTGTTCCTTAACTTTTTTTTCCTCCAGGCTAAATGCACCCAAGTCATTCCACTTTTCCAGTGGTAGTATACTCTGGTTTTGTTGATTTACCAGCCATTTGGCAAGTAAAATTTGCTCTAAACTGAGCAATCAGGAAATTTTTTACAAATGAAAGAAATCTTATTCCTTCAGGAATCATATGCCTTACAAATTAATTACACCAGGCTCTACTGCATTGGACTCGACTGGTGTACATTGACACTCCCTAGCTTGTGTCCCAATGTGCATCAGTGCCATTGCACATTGCGTCTCACAGTGAAACAGTCACTTTGCTTTCCCCCCTAAATAGTAAGGCAACAGCAGACCCTTGCTGAATATGGATGTTGTGAAACTGCTCAGTTCTATTTGCCATGGACGTAAGACCATTTACAAAATCCCCAAGTCAGTTCTGGCCATTGCCATCAAGTACTTTGGAAGCTTTTGCACAAAAGCCTTTTAACAAACTACAAATAAAATTCCCATGGACCGGTTGAAAACCTCAGCTGGACATAGACTGGATCATGCGTAAGTCAAATGAAAAAACCTCAAGACCTTCCAAAATACAGCTTGTCTCATGACCTGGATGCTCATTGACTCATGCATTACTCAACCTGAATTGAATGAACTATCATTATTGGGGTAAAATATTGTTATGAACTTGCCTTCTGTTCAGAGTTTACAACAGATTCATTAATTGCTCCCTGTCCACTACCTGATATCCAAGCATCCATTCTCCTCTAGCATTTCTGGATTAGATCAAAGCCAACACAGATGAATTCTTAGGCAGTGTTTTCCCCATCTGGCTCTTGTTGCAGCAGTGACTCAGCCTTTAAGTTATATAGGCTGTTTCCCCAGGCAGAGCAAACTGGCAAAACTCCACTGAAGCAAACAGCACAAGGGTGATTAGGACCAGCTGAGGACATGGCCCCATAAGTCCCCATAATAAGCCTAGCTTGTACTTTGTCACCAGTTGAGCACATGTAGTTGGGACTCTGCCAGGTTGGCCATTGCTGGCTAACTTTGGAAGAAATCAACTCATACCTGGTGTGTGTATGTGCCTTCAAGTTGCCTGTTCACTCATGACAATTTCACAGTTTTCTTAAGCAAGGAATACTAAGAAGTGGCTTGCCATTACCTTCCCCTGAAATATAGCCTCTAGCACCTGGTATTCATTGGTGATTCAGCCCTGAAATACTAAACAGGTCTCACCAAACATTCATAAGTCACCTATTCTGTTTTGATTGTTCAGAATCTGAAATGATAAATCTATGCAAATCTCATCTTTTTGCAAGCAGCTAAGAAAAGAACTGGGGGAAGTTTGAGAGTGAAGACACATTTTTTTAAACTCAAAATCAGGAGTGGGCAGAATGCGACCCAGAAGGTGGCCCCCCAAAAAAAAAAAAATTGGGAAAGGTTCACAAAAAATGCTTTGCTCTCAGAATGGCAAATAATGACCTGATAATTATGGTACCATTATATTTTCTATAAGCCATTTGGGCACACTTTTAGGCATGGAGGAGAGGACTGAACCCTTTTTTTGTCTAAACAGGCTTTTTTTTTAACCCAACAAGTTAGGGAAAAGAAGCGGGCTGTGCAACGACTAGAGCGCAACTGGCGAAGACACCAGCACTTAGCCGACAAGGCACTCCTAGAGTCCCTTTTGAAGGCCTACAGAGTGGCAATAAGTGCGGCAAAACATTCATTTTATGCTGCATGTATTGCGTCCGCAGAGTCGCGTCCGGCAGAGCTGTTCAGGGTAGTGAGGGAGCTTACCCAGCTGTCTCCCTCCTCGAACCCTATTTTGGAACCATCAAAAGCCTGCTGTGACGAGTTTAACAACTTCGCGGATAAAATCTCTTGGCTAAGGGCTGATCTCGTCGCCAGTATTTTGTCAGAACCTAGAAGAGAGGCGTCCAGAGCATCCGTGGACTCCATTAAACTGGATCATTTTGAATCTGTAGTACCAAGGAAGTGGACAAGATTCTTCGAAGTGTTAGGAAGACAACATGCTCCCTCGATCCCTGCCCCTCATGCCTGGCAGCTCAGGGGGGGACGGCGGTAACAGCGATGTTACGCCGTATAATTAATTCATCTTTCGGGGAAGGGCGCTTTCCATCTAGCCTAAAATCTGCAGTAGTAAAACCACTGCTAAAAAAGCCCTCCCTAGACCCCCTAATTTGGAATAATTATTGGCCAGTTTCGCTGCTGCATTTTTTGGGGAAGGTGATTGAGAGAGCAGTTGCTTTCCAGCTTCAAGGGATCTTGGATGAAACAGATTTTCTAGACCCATTTCAAACCGGCTTCCAGGTGGGCTATGGAGTTGAGACTGCCATGGTTGCCTTAGTCAATGAACTCCGTCTGGGCATGGACAGGGGAAGCGTGTCCCTCTTAGTGCTTTTGGACATCTTAGCGGCTTTCGATACCATCAACCATGGTATCCTTCTGGAACACCTGAGGGAGTTAGATATCGGGGGCACTGCGCTCCAGTGGTTCCGTTCCTACCTCTCGGGTAGATTCCAGATGGTGCAGCTGGGGGACATTTGCTCCGATAAGAGGGCACTTATATCTGGTGTCCCTCAAGGAGCTATTCTGTCCCCCATGCTATTTAACATTTACATGAAACCACTGGGAGAGATCATCCGGAGACACGGGGCGCGGTGTTATCAGTATGCTGATGACACCCAAATATGCTTCTCTGTGTCTCCGACTGATGCAGTAACTAGGGATGGCATCTCTCCTCTAAATGCCTGCTTGGAGTCGGTAATGGGCTGGATGAGGGAAAAAAGATTCAGTCTGAATCCAGAGAAAACGGAAGTACTTGTGATAGGTTCCCCTGGCCCGGGAAAGGAAATTTGTGCACCTGTTCTGAATGGGGTCACACTCCCCCTGAAGGACTCAGTTCGCAATCTGGGAGTGCTTTTGGGCTCGTCGCTGCACCTGACTTCTCAGGTGGATGCGACGGTCAGAAGCTCCTGTTATCAGCTTCGGCTGATACGCCAGCTATGACCCTACCTAGGCCAGAGGGACCTTGAAACGGTGGTACATGCTCTGGTAACCTCTCGATTGGATTTCTGTAATGCTCTCTACATGGGGCAGCCCTTGTACCAAACCCGGAAGCTTCAATTAGTACAGAATATGGCAGCAAGGCTGGTCACTGGATGTTCCAGGGCTAACCATATAATACCTATTTTGCAAGATCTACACTGGCTTCCCATTCGCTTCCGAGCACAATACAAGGTGTTGGTTATTACCTATAAAGCCCTAAATGGCTTGGGCCCAGGGTACTTGGAGGACCGCCTCTCCCCGTACAATCCGCCCCGCACTCTCAGGTCGGTCAGGAAGCATTTGTTGAGGGTCTCGAAGACAAGATATACATCGACCTCACAAAGGGCATTCTCCATCTCAGCCCCGCAAATTTGGAATACCCTCCCCGACGAGCTCCGTTCTGTCACCTCCCTAGAACTTTTTAGAAAAAAACTCAAGACTTTTCTTTTTCAACAAGCTTTCCCCCATGTATCCTGATATTGTTTTCCCTCGATATGCACATTGTTTTATCCAGCTAATTTGTATTGGGTTTTAATAGTTGTATGGTTTTAATAGTTTTTAATTGTAATTTTAGTAGTTTTATCATTTGATTATGATTGTAACATGTTATGTTTTATTTTGAATTGATTTGTTGTGTTCTGTTGTACACCGCTTTGATCTATTTTGGAAAAGTGGTCTATAAATAAACTGTATTATTATTAACGTCTTGAACATTTTGGATTCTTCCAATTTGGGGAGATGAGGCAAAAACAGGATCTGCAGTCCTGCATTAAGGAGCCAATGTGGGCCTCCTAACCCCTGGCAATTGCCAATCCTTTCCTCCCTAAATCCAAGCATAACTGACAAGTTAAAATCAACACTGTATCCTGTGACCCTGAAATCAACATGAGCACACCTATCAAATCTATAGCAATTCAAATGGACCTTGCAGTGATTTCACTCATTTGAAACCTCCAAGATCCACACTGCTCAATTGCATTATCATTTTGTCTGCCTTTCTTTGCCCTGCAATCTTACCCATCACATCAATTGCCATTCTTTACTTTTTAACTGGACATGTTTTGAAGGCTTTGGTTAATCAACAGAGGCTTTGACTTACCCAGAAACATGCAACATCAGCAACAAGTAGAAGACAAAGAAGAGGTTGTGGGTATACCAGAAGATGTCATAATTTGAAACCCTGGAAATAATAAAGTAAGAACTAATAAATACCAGACAATCAAAGGGTTTTCTGCTGTTGTAAGTGACCGCTGCTGAGTGGCCCATATTTTGAGTAGGTGCTCAAACTAAATCTGGATTCAATTTAGGTTTTTTTTTTTTTTTTTAAAAAAAGAGTATCCTCCATGCAAACACACATTTTGTTTATTCTCACAGCATGTTGTGCATTGTGGTTTGCCAAGGATTGAAGCAAGAGAAGGCAAAGATGAGGAAATGAAAAACAAAGAGAGACAAGGACACTAGTAACTGGAGAATTCTGGGAGTTACAGCCTAAAGTAAGTATTTCATGGTCTGGACAAGTAATCAGGAGGATATGCTTCCTCCCACTCTGCATTCATAAGATATATGATGCTAAAGATCAATGCAAAAGCCTGAATATTTAGCACAAGTTTCATTCCTCTGACCTTTCACCTTCCATAAACAAGGAGAAAGATAATGAGAATTAC
Source organism: Sceloporus undulatus (assembly GCF_019175285.1). Taxonomy (NCBI): domain Eukaryota; kingdom Metazoa; phylum Chordata; class Lepidosauria; order Squamata; family Phrynosomatidae; genus Sceloporus; species Sceloporus undulatus. Next base: position 14,717,478 of record NC_056524.1, read on the forward strand.
ACCCCTATAGCAGATTTCTCTCATCTTGCCACTGTCCAAATACTGTATGTGGCATGACAACTTCTAACATCCCCAGCCAGCATATTCCACATCTACTCCTCTTATCATCAGATAGCACAGCCAATGGCCGGACATGCTCCAGTTACTGTTACATTTTTGAAATGTCAGAACCAATGATTCTGTCAGACACTGTGCTTGGCATTTTAGCCAGGTTAAATCTTACCTAATGGCATATGTAGAAGCTGTAGACATCAGGAATAATACTAGCACCATAAGGACTCCAGTTAATCCAGGAACTGGAATGGAAAAGAGAAGGTACTAATTGGGTAAACTGAGTGACAGAAAAAGTATATCTTCCTGGCACTACAGGGCCAAAAAACACAATGGGCGGAACCCAGACTTAGGCTGAATATGCACTATAGAAATAATGCAGTTTGACACCACTTTAATTGCCATGGCTCCATCCTATGTAATCCTGGGATTTGTAGTTTGAGGCACCAGAGCTCTCTGATAAAGAAGGCTAAACAACTCACAAAACTACAAATCCCAGAATTCCATATCATTGAGCATGGCAGCTAAAATGGTGTCAAACTGCATTATTTCTGCAGTTCAGATTCTGCCTTGGTCACAGACTGACTGAAACCATTGATCAAGACTAAATTAAATGTACATACCAGTTGGGAGAATTTGGGCAATTATAATCAGAAAGGCTAAACTTTTCATAGATTCAACCCTATTAGGACAAACTAGACAGTGCTGACTTGTTTTTATAGTCCATCTGATTTAAAGACAATAAGCCTAATGGCACTGATTTAAAAGGAATGAATGGCAGTGCACTAACTGATTTTCAGCTCTCCTAAAGAGCCACTGTGTCCCAATGTGACCACCATTTTAAAACACAAATGACTCTCCCAGTCACCATTTGTATTTCTCTGCTGGGATACACTTTGGGTTGGGGACTGCTCTAAAACAGCGTTTTTATTTAGAATATACTTTGGGTGTTTTAATAAGTGAAATGTTGGTGTGGTGAGTGCTGAGTTGTATGGAGGTTCTAAGTGCCACCTTTCTCCAAGAGCCACATGCAACTCAAAGGGCTATTGCAGCTGTTCCTATGAAGGTACAGAAAAAGGCCTCCATGCATACAGATGTACACAAGGAAACCTAATTCACACTGTTGTTGCTGTTGACCTAATGCACATAAACTAAATGTTTGAATGCAGACAAGGGGATGAATCTGAAAGACAGTGGCTTAGTAAGTGCTACTAAGTGGCAGTGTTAGGGGAAAGCTCCAGTATCAATGGGGGTAGCGAATATGCTCTGGTTTTAGTAAATTATCACATGAAGCTAAAAAGTGGAATTAAAGCAGGACAGTCGTATCTATGGCCAAACCATATCAGGTGACATCGTAGCTGAGCTTTAGCTGGTCTGTACTCCACCTGTGACTGTCTCTTACCTCATCTGTCAATAGTTGCCAATATTGCTGCTGTGGCATTAGCTCTGTGTGTGATAAGCTTCCAGCAGCAGTCCCAGCTTTGACCAGTCCCATGATCTAGGTCTCCTCTTCTCCCCATCTTTCCCATCCTGCTATCCTCAATCAGACTGATTTTTTTTTACTTTCATTTTTTCTCCCCCCTCCCAGCTAAATCCCCTTGTCATAATACCTGAATTGTTTAAAAAAATGAAAATGAAAAAAAAAAAAAAAACAAAGGCATGCTTGGTGGAGCAAGAGGGCAAGGAAATAGGTAAATTTGTAGCCAAGACAAGATGGTACTAGGAGTTGCCAACTTAGAATCACATATTCAGTTCTTATATTAATGCCATATCTTAATGTATGTGGAGCTGAGAATGCTGAGCATCTTCTTCACTATTTCTTTTATTTCCCACTGTACATTTCCCCCAGAGAGAGGTTTTTGTCTTACTATTTGACAGCTTTGGTGGATAGCTTGACAGAGAAGGGAGGGAAGAATTTTGACAGAAGGATGTTGACAATGCAATTTCTCATAGTGTAGCCAACTTTGCCCTTGTGGCAAATAAGATTCGCGAGAGCTTTGTGAAAACTCACTGGTCAGACTACAAATTCTATTTTATTGTATCTTCCTGTACTATTTGTACTACAATTTTCAACTGTTCCAAAGTCCCCTGGATGACTGGTGTTTTATCTGCTAATATTATCTATGCTATGCAGTAGCTTTTGGTCACAAGCAATCAATTGGTATTACTATTCTCATCTCTTAATGCAGTGAATCACTGCAACCTTTTGCTTAAAATTACTGCCTTGGGAATTTCCAAAAGAAAACAGGAACTGGAGAGGTGGGGAAGTTTTCTTAAAAACAGGATTGAAATTCCAGGACCAGAGGAAAATGAAATGGAAGTACATCAAATGCAGTTTAATGATGGAGCCATTTATTCTGAAATGCCATAGGCATCAGAATTGACCTGCATAACACAACAGAATAGCCCCCAAATTGCTGCCTAGACACTAGAAGGAAAGATCTGAAATCTGTTTCCAAAGGCAACAAAAGGAAGACTTTGAAAAATGAGTGACATTTAGCTATCAAAGTTGGTGGCCTGAGAAATGTGGCAGAAAACATATCACAAAGACAGAGGAACCAAAGCAATAATGCATGATGCGTGAATATTCTACATCTGGATGAACTCAATTGAATTCATTACATTCAGATCTAAAGCTTTCAACTTTTTCTCAGACCAAACCAAAGAAATATCAATGGTGCAGATTTGTAGCACTGAGATAACAAGACAGAACGAAAAGTGCAGCCTGTGGGCTGCATGCAGGCCCCTCCACAGTTGTTTTTGTGGCCCCAGGGACCCCCATGGATAAAAAAATTAAAATATTTTGGGCTCCCAAATGACCTGTAGTGAGTGTGTGAGGCATTTCCATAATGTCTGGAAACCCCAAACAATGTTTCATTTTATGTTACAAAATGTTCGCTAGAAGCAAAATGCCTGCTTGTCCCAAAACACAAGAAGAATGCTCCCATGTCCCTTAGAGGACTTGGGGGGGGGGGCAATTTCTTTTTGCAGCAGCAGATGCATTGGGGAGTGCAGCCCTCCACAGTTGCCCGTTCCTGTCTTAAAAGGATATTATCACAGCTACTACAGTTATTTCACTCCACACAATCTCACATTTGAGATCAAGTGTCATGGCACATCCTATGGACTTTTAAGATCTGTAGTTTGGTGGAGAAATAGTTTTCTGGCAAAGAATTTTATATACCACACAAAATTACAAATCCCAGGGTTCTATAGGATGAAACAATGGCAATTAAAATTATCTGAAATGCTGTAATTCTGTGGTGTGGGGAATAGCATGATGTTGGCAACAGGGTACAATTAGGCCTCAGGTAGGAATGAATGGGATTCTGTTGTAGCAAACTCTACTGTAGCTGCTGGTACCAGGCAAGGTAAACACCAGCTGTCTTCCGATTACCTTACTTAGCAAACATGACCAGCAAAACAGAGAAAAGGCGAGAGCAGATAAGACTAGCTTCTGCCCTTCCTGCCCAGCATGGTAAAAAAAAAAAAAATAAAAGCACAAGTATGGCCACCAAAATGAAAAACTAAGACAAGTGGAGGCTAGTAAAAGAAAAAGTCATCCCTGGATGCACTTTGAAAGAAGTCCTGAAGTGATTCCTAGAGTTTTCCAAATGTTTTTGTTTACTTTCACAAGGTTTAAATGGCGGCTGATTCTACATGAGTATATTATTAGCTTTGGATAAATATTATTAAAATATGTTGAACTACTTTTTTTTTTTTTTGGTGGTGTAGGAACCTATGCCTATGCTTTCCACACTATTTCTCCCTCTGGTACCAAATTTTCTGTTAAAGAAGTAATTCCCAACACACCGATGTTGTTAACTGCAATATAGCTGTATTTCTTTTTTAAAAGAAAAGACACAAGAAGACATTGCTACCCATTTCAGTGGGAAATCACATTCTTTGTTCCAAGGAAGACATATGTTTCTGGCTCTGAAACAGAAGTATTAATAATAGTCCATTTCCATCCCCTCCCCTGCAAGTGTAGCCTAGAAACTTTGCTGATTCAGCACAATCCTCAGAAGCTTTTGCTGACTTACTTGTAGTGAAAAGGAGTTTCCTGGGATCCTAGAAAACAGACACAGACAGCATGAATGATTTAGCAAGCTTAGCTGGAGATAACTTCATCAGTATTCTTAGCCAGAATGGAGCTGCTGTAAATTAAGTGTTGACCTTCATCTTATATGGTCGGCTTCAACTCATGTGTCATGTCCTTGCCCTTTTGGAATATTGGCTAGGAGCTGTGAGCAAAGGACAAGAGCATCCCCAGAGCAGCAAAGGGAAAGGGGGTTAGTTAAAGGTAAGAGAAGCCAAGAAAAACAGCTAAAGAAACTTCTCAGTTATTTACTCGGGATTAACTCCTCATTCTTAAACCATCACAAGGACTACTGCTTAATTAGAAATCTATGCATTTTTTCAGTAATTATTTATAAGAAGACTTCAGGGATGGACAAATCTATTTCCAGCCTATGCCAGTTTCACAAGTTTTCGCATACAATCCTATATTATTTCTACATTATTAGGCCTGGATTGTATTGTTAATTCCAACTAGTGCAGACACATTGAATCAGTTGGGTTTACCTATGTGTAGGCACAACATTCAACAGATTATTTAATATGACCAGTCCCATTGGGTCAAGCCAATAACATCCAAGCCTTATTATTTTACCAGAAGAATATTTTTGCAGGATATTTTTATGTGAATAATTTCACAGTCTGTACCAGGAGAGGAGCTGGGCAACCCTCCAGATGATGCTGGACTGCAACTCCTAGCAGCCCCAACCAACATAGTAAATGGTGACAAATGCTAGGTGCTGGGAGTTGCAGAACAGCAACATCTGGAGAGTTACATAATTTCCATGCCTGGTATATATTGAGTAAAATGTTGGTACAACTTTCAGAGAAGTGTATGATCCAATGGGTAATTACATTGTGATTCATTCACTGGCCTCAGAAGGTCAATTTGTATTGCAATTTGCAAAGATCAAATAACTGAAACATCCCTAGACATCCTGGGGATGCAAGCAATACTTACACTTTCCCCCTCCTTGATGAAAGGAGTGTCTGAATATACAGTCATTCTACCCAATAAATGCTGAACTGTTGCAATATTTTTCACTTTTCAGGATTTTTCCATCAAAACTTCATTCGTGCAAAGAAGAGGGGTTACAAAACTTGTGTTTTTGCAAAGAAAGCAGTACATTTTGGACAGAACATACTGGTTTTGTGCCACTTTTTGCACAAAATCAAGATTTTAGTGCAGGAAAAAAGCCACAAGTTTTTGAACTGCTCTCAAACTGACATACAAACTATGTCCCAAAAGAAAAATTGCCCACCCAAATATGTCAAAACTCTTGTTAATTTCACCAAGTAGGGGGGAAATGTAATTCTTGCATGCAATAATGCAATAAGGAAAGATTTAAATCCCAAGTGAAGATGCACCAGCACTGAATACTAACAAACAACTCAAAGCTGCTGCCTTCTTCTTGGACTGGATGGCCCTTGGAGTCTCTTCCAATTCTATGATTCTATTTGGAACGGGAGTTCCTGAATCTGAAAACAGCTACCAAGAAGACTCTCTTCTGTGTTTTGTCCAGATGTACCCTTGAGAGTCATCAGACAGAAACAAGGGCCTCCACATACTACCTCAAAACATGAGCAGCTTCACATGGGAAAATATCATCCTTCAAATAACCTGGACCTGAACTGCATACATCGAACCCAGTACTTTTGCCTGGAAATGGAGCAACAGTCACTGGAGCTGTTGGAGCAAGGAAGTTGTGTGCTCCCTGCCGCTACCCCTAATTAGCAATCAGGCTGCAGCTCTCTGGACTAGCTGAATTTTTCCAACACTCTTCAAAGGCAAACCCAAAAAGAAATGCATTACAGTAATCTGAACAGGATATAACTAAGAAATCTGTAACTGTGGACAGAACTGATGTCCAAAGGAACACATGCAGCTAGTGCACAAGTCTTAACTGTGCAAATGCACTTCTGGCTACTGATAAAACTTGAACTCCCAAGCTTAAGGTTGAATTCAGAAGTACAGTGTGCCTGCATTTTACGCAGGCACGCCATATGCGGCTTTCAGCATTCGCTGAAAGCCATGCCAGAAGAGCCCGTCACACGCCCGGGAAAAACTAATGGGGCACGCTCCCATGCCATTGCATGCCATGCGCACAAGCCCCATTACATCCTATGGGGCTTCAGCATACTGTACTTTGATTTCCCCTTACACAGAGGGATCCGGATGCATCCCTGCATAAAGGGAGGGCCCACTATATATCTAAACTGCAGAACTACATCTACAGGAAGAATACAACCCCATCCAGCAGAGGCTGAATACCTATTTCTTGACCTACTTTTGACTGACAGGAGCACCTCTACCTTTTCTGGATTATGTTTCAATTTGTTTGTCCTCATCTAATCCATTACTGATGACAGGGACTGGTTTAGGACCAAAACAGGATATTACCATTTTTTTAAAGAACACCAATTAAACAATTATATTAAAAACATCAATTTAAAACAGTTTTTAAAAATTATCAAGGCATTGTAAGAAAGATAAAAATACAACACCTCCCAATTAAAAGACCTTCTGCCACAGACAGTTAGCACTCGAAGGCCTTGATAAACAAAATGTTCTTTTCCTGCTGGCAAACTGGAGCCGGAAAAGCATACATGGTTACTCTTCGGTGCCCTATTCAAGACTCTTTTATTTTGATCCCTCAGTGTCTAGGCCAGTAAGTGCTTGATAGCATTGCTGGTAAAAGTCACCCAAGGACAAACAGAAAGAATAGGAAGTTCTGCCCACTCACCTCACCATGGTAATTGGCTACATTGAGTGCGAGAAACCGTTCACTGTAGTTCACAGAGAAATTCAGCACATTCACTAAGTGAGCACCAACATGAATCACTAAAACAGAGGAAAGAAAGTGATCTGTCTAAAGGCACTACAAATTCATCCCTAAAGCCCACATCTCAATATTAACTTATTTAACATAAGTAACACCTGTAACAAAAATGTGGCAACCGAAGTATTACTGCTCAGGACTCTAGCCACTTCATTCCATTCTCAATTCCCCTCAACACTGTACATCTCAGTTCATGGTCAGTTCCTACTGAGCTGCTAATATTTTATTTTATTTTGGTACTTTGGAGAAATAAACCAGGAACTGATGGCATGCCAATAGAGCAGTTTCAATTTATAAAGACAGGATCCAAATTTTAACAAAAATCTAACAACAAATTTTAACAGAAATCTAACATCAACAAGTATGGAAACCACAGACTAGAACTGTTCAAGATAAATTTCAATTCTCAAGAAAAGAGATACCAGAGACTGAAATAACCACTGGACATTGCTTTAATCTTCCATGCAAGTGATGTGGGACTCAAGACTAAAAGTATGCCAAGGGATCTTGTAGCACCTTTGAATCTAACTGTGGTCCAAAACACACTGCAGATATAATCCAGTTTGAGACAGCTTTAACTGCCCTGGCTCAGTGCAGGGGAATCCTGGAAAATGTAGTTTGTTGTGGCACCAGACCTCTCTGAGAAAGCTAAATATCTCACAAAACTACAGTTCCCAGATTCCCCTAACATTGAGCTAGGACAGTTAAAGCCATCTCAAACTGGATTATTTCTGCAGTGTGTTTTAGACCTGTGTGAAAGAAATTGTAGCACAAGTTTTCATAGCTTTGGTCTACTTCCTCATATGCATCTACAGAAGTCTATAAAAGCTTATGCTATAACTTCTTTCACATAGCTAGTCTCAAAAGTGCTATAAATCACTTTGCATACTGATATTCCACACTAACATAGCTATGTCTCTGAATTCTACCATAAAACTATTACCACAGATGGAGAATGAAGTACTAGGTGCCCAAAAAGGATTCCGAAAAGGGAAAGGCACTAGACATCACACTGTTGCCTATTGGTGCCCACTGAAGAATTTCAGAAGAAAATCAGACTAGGTTTTACAGATTATAGCAAAGTCTTTGATTGTGTAGATAATGAAAAACTATGGGTCATTCTCAACAAATAAACTAAAATGGAGGGAATGGCACACCATTTGATTGACTTGGTGCATTATCTATGCTCTGTACAAGACGTCACTGTCAGGGCACCCTATAAAAAAAAGAAAATTGTTTCTAGTTGGCATGGAAGTCAGATAAAGATGCATCATATCACCCTATCTGTTTAATTTATATGAAGAACATACCATACAGAAAGAGGTGTGAAAATCTGAGGAAGAAACAACAATTTAAAATATACAGATACCATATTAAATGCAGAAAACAGCAAAGGATGGGAACTACTACTGAGGAAAGTATAAATACAGGGTTACAGATTAATGTTATAAAAACGAAAACTATAACTGAAGATTTAAATAACTTTAATAGGTGATGAATGATTTGACATTGTTAAAGATTTTCTATACTTTGGCTCAACTAGCACTCAAAATGCAGACCATAGTCAAGAAATCTTAAGAAGGCTAATACTTCAAAGGGCAGCTGTGAAAATACTAGTTACAGGAGCCCTGGTGACAAAGTGGTTAAATGCTGGTACTGCAGCCACTCACTCACAGCCACAAGGTTGGGAGTTCAATTCCAGCCAGGTGCTCCAGGTCGACTCAGCCTGGCATCCTTCCAAGGTTGCTAAAATGAGTACCCAACTTGTTGGAGGCAGTTAGCATACACTTTGTATTTAGGGAGTGTTTAAGTGCACTGATATGTGGTATACAAATGTACTTTCTATTGCTACTTGCTAGTTAAAATTCTCAAATATGAAGATACATAACTTAATCATCCATGCCATAGTATTTCAGCTTTCTATGAATAGATGTGAATGCTGGACATCTATTCCAGCTCAAAGGGATGGGGGAAACGCTTTTGAAATGTGACACCGGAGGAGAGTTCTATCAATAGCATGGACTGCCAAAGGGACAAAGAAATGGGTTTCAGGGGAAATCAAGTCTGATCTCTCCCTAGAATCCATAATGACTACAGTATACAGAAGTTGCTGCACTTTGGACACATCATGAGATAGAAACATAGATTTGGAAGAAACCACAAGTGCCATCCAGTCCAACCTTCTGCCATGCAGGAAGATTGGATTAATGCACTCCTAACATACAGCCTCTGTTTAAAAACCTTAAAGAAGGAGAGCCCGTCACACTCAGAGGCAGGGCATTCCAGTGTTAAAGAGCTCTTGCCATCAGGAAGTTCATCCTAATGTTTAGGTGGAATCTCCTGACATGACTCCTTGAAAAAGAGGATACAGTGGAAGGCAAGAGAAAAAGAAGAAAACCACATTACATGTGGGTAGATTCAATCAAGGAAGCCACAGCTCTGAATCTGCAAGACCTGAACAAGGTTATTAGTAACAGTGTCTTTTAGAGGTCTCTCATTCGTAGGGTCACTATTACACTGAAGCCAACCAGACTGATGCATAACAACTAAAGGCATCTTCAAATCACCAACCAGCCTCAACGAAGCTGGTGCCTCTTTCCTCAATGCCTCTCATGCCTTTTGGCCAAAGAAGCAATGTCATTCAAACTACAACTCACAGAAACTACACCTTCCAGAATTTTCAGCACAGTTCTAATGCCCTAGAAACGTCTCCTTTCATGCTGCATTTTTTGGCAGTTAAATGCAATACTCAATTTTCATTATTTTTTTTAATTTACTGGCCAAGATTGTTTGAGACACAGTTTGGAAATATTTCAAAATTAATTCATTCTGTCACCCAAAAGATCCAGCTGGGAGCAGTAGTCTTTAAAAAAAGTAACTTTGCCAAACTCTGGTTAAAAGTAAAATTCAACTGCCAGTCCTATCTCCTCTATAAATGGACTGAGGAAAGGGGAGGTTTGTTGTTTTCTCTTTAGCAGTAAACTATCTTGGATGAGCCCTCAGCAAGTGGGTTCATAAATTCCTCTCTGTAGGCAATTTAATGGACCAATATGTAAGGCAACAGTTGTGCCTTTTAAGTGGAGGCAGACAGCTAAAACTGACAAGACAGTAGGGTCAGAATATCTGACAGGTATCCACTGCAGAGAATAAATCTGTGTCTGCCCACACAACCCTCACTTCTGTGTTGCTTTGTTTAAATTGGCTGTGCTTGATCTGGGATCAGTTCTGTGCCATCGAGCTTTCAGCAGGGTTTTTAAATGCAAAATTTATAAAAGGCACTCCTTCAGAGCTCAGAGGTTTTTAAATGTAGACCTCTTCCTCCCAAAGAAAAGAAAACTCTGGTAAAACACTTCCAGTTTTCTACAAGAGAAATGTGGAACAAGAGTACCCCCTCATGTACTGCTGAAGAAAAGCCACAGAATGCTTGGGAACTTCTAATGTGCTTCACAGAAAGAACTTGTGCTTCTGGCACTAGACCAACACACCTGAGAAGATACAGATCATCACACCGCATGTAACGTGAAAAGTTTTGCTTTTATCCAGCAGCCTCCTGGTTTTTCGGCTGGGCACCTGGGAAAAAAAGAACATCAAGTCACCACTTGTTGAAAAGGGGGACAAGTAAAAGTCATCACCTGCCTAGAGCAGTGGAAGCCAGTTGTAGTTGTGGAGTCCTGCTTCAGCGGTGTACTCCTAGATGGCCATTATTATTATTACTATTATTATTACTATTACTATTATTATTATTATTATTATTATTAAGCTTTATTTATATAGCACTGTAGATTTACACAGTGCTGTCCTTCCATTTGTAGTCAAGATTCTATGACTTCAGTATTCTTTCCATTTGGTGGGACTGCAACTCCCAGCATTCCTCACCAAAAAGAAATAATGGAGAAGATTATGGAGAACAAATGGAGTCTGCTAGAAGCCAGATTTTGGATAGCCGTTTAAGACCAAGTTAAATCCTGTTGTTAGTACAATCTAGAGTGGATTCACTAAATCAGTGCTTAACTTGGTTAGTCAACAGTTTTATTTAGTAAGACTACTCTAACTAGAACTACCAAGAACAGGGGGTAAGAACTGTGTAGCCCTCTAAATTTTGTTGGATTGCATCTCACAGCATTCCACATCATTGACTATGCTGGCTAAGGTTGATGGGATTTTCAGTCCAACAACATCTCCTAGACTAAGGTCTTAATTTAGGGGGAATCAACATTTTTAAAAATGGGACTACAATTCCAGGTCACAAGTTAGCTTCCATTCATCTCTTCTCCAGGTTATGTGGAAAGCTGTTCAACTCTGCTCAAATCAAAAGCAGTTTTTTTGGAAAAGTTACTTGTTTGAAGCATAGCTCCCACAATTCTCCAGACAGCATGACCAACCCTGAGGAGAAATAACCACCTCTACTTGGGATATTTAGATTGGAAGTATGAGGGAGAACTAATGACTAGGAACACAAAACCAATTAACTGAGAAAGTAGTGACATATGTGAGAGCCAGCAAAGTAGTTGTTTGAGCACTGGACTTAGACAAGGGTTCAAATCCCTGTTCAGCCATGGAAAGCAATTGAGTGACTTTGGGTGAGCCATACTCTCTCAGCCTTAGAAGAAAGCAAAGGCAATCTTCCTCTGAACAAACCTCACCAAAAAAACCTCATGATAAGTTCACCTTTGGGTCGCCTTAAGTCAGAAATGACTTGAAGACTCACAACATGTGTGTACAATAAAGATTTAATGGCTAAAATAACCATATACATCAGTCCACAATCTTCTACAATACATTTTACTGAATGGCTACACATAAGACTTTTATTATTTGGTTGCTCCTTATATACTTAGTGTGAATTGCATGATTTATTTCATCCAGTCAAGAAGAGACAGGGTACAACTACAATAATCTGTAGCCAGGATATAAAAAGGTTTTTCAAATATATGGTCTAATAATAAATCTAGAATAGCAACAATGTGATGAAGCTCATCTTTTGACAGTGCACAATCCATCACAAACTCAAGGGACAAGCTGTTGTCCATTACTATTACCCATTTGCTCATGGTGACCCAAGTGCTCTGCAATCGTTCTCTCTTACTTTTTGAGACCCCCGAAGGAAAGCGAGAAGAATCCGGCACACAGGCAGCAGGACCAGGCTGCAGTTGAGGTTAAGGACAGATGCAGAAGCTCTGCTGAGGCACAATCCTAGCTGAACAAAAACAGCAAGGGTTAAAATTGGAAGGAGTTTTTTTTTGGGGGGGGGGGCTTTTTAATATATGGGAGAAGCCAGAGATATTTTCAACTGAAAGGTGGGAGGTACAGCTTAAGTCTCCTGTACCCAGCTAAATCTGAAATACTCCAAATTTCTTTTTCCATGGGGGGCTGAGATAATAACACTTGCTTTCTACTGGTTCAATGTACACAAATTTTATTTCCTGCATAAAATTATTAAAAATATTATGTATATGTATAAGGTGTATATGAAATATAAATGAATTTTGTGTTTAGACTTGAATTCCATCTACAGGATATCTTATTATGTATATGCAAATATTCCAAAATCCAGAGAACTCCTAAATCCAAAACACTACTGGTCCCAAGCATTTTGGATATAGGAAACTCAACCTGTATATTTACTGACAGAAATAAAATAAGCAGAAAGATAAGCATGTTTCTTTAAAATAACAAAAGCACACATTGTGATTCAATGCAGGATACAGTACAGGAAACCAAACATTACTCTTAGTCAAAATGCAGAACCTAAATAGGATTCCTTTTGGATACAACTTCCAGAATCTCCAGTCATTATGGGGCTTGCAGTCCAATAGGTTACCTTTTCAAGTTCTGACCAAATACAACCAGAACTTGAACTTGTACTGGACTTCCTATGAATAAAACAGAGATTTAATAAGATACCTGTTTGCACTACTATTTCCAGAATCCTCCAGCCAACACAGCCACTGGATTCTGGGAGCTGCAGTCCAAAAGGCAACTTTTCTGAGGCCTCACACAAAGGCTATGCTACAAGTCTTTGCCTAACTATATAAAATACTTCCCGCATGTTTCCCCTTAGATCTCTGTAAGGAAAGTAATGTTACAGAGATTTAAGTCTTATTTTTTTGTAATAAAAGCAACAACAAAAAATGTGGGAGCAGCCCTAGAGTCCACTTGAGAGGACACGCATATAGCTGTGGCTATGTGTATACTCTGCCTTGCAATAGTCTGCTGAGTTCACGTGGCATCACATGGGACAAATGGCCAGACTCACTCTTCCGCTGGCAACTGTTACTCTCTAGCCTCTGCATGAATATAATGTCCAAGCACATGTCTGCAGCGCCCACAAAGAACCCAATAATCCTGGCAATCTGCTTTCCAGCAAGCTCCAAATGGCAAATGCAGCAGTCGTGTTCCTTCTAACATCAGTGTGAGATGTTTAGCAGGCATGCCGCATAACAAACCATTCTGATGTTTAGCAGACATAACAAAACATACACTGTCTGGAGAACTCTGACTTTCCTGAACCATTTCAAATTGCAGAGGGGTGTTAACTAGAGGTACACCCCAGTTAACTAAGCAGATGTATTTCTAGGCATTAGTTCTTTAACAGAAAGTTTGGTACCAGAAGTAGAAATACAGTCGGCCCTTCTTATACACGGATTTTTTATACACGGATTCAAGCATACACAGTTTGAAAATGTTTCAAAAAAGTATAAATTTCAAATATCAAACGTTGATTTTCCATTTTTTATAAGAGACACCATTTTGCTATGTCATTATATTTAATGGGACTTGAGTATACATGGATTTTGTTATCCACGGGGGATATTGGAACCAAACGTATAACAAGGGTCCACTGTAAGGTGAGAAATGTAAGGCTAGTGTCACACAAAAAGAGCAGTTCAATGTGTTTCAGCAAACCTTTTACTCAAAACTAACTATATCTGAAATGAAACAACCAGATTAAGTAAGGCCCAAAACACACTGTAGATATAATACAATTTGAGACCACTTTAACTGCCCTGGCTCAATGCTAGGGAATTCTGGGAACTGTAGTTTTGTGAAACATTTAGCCTTCTCTGTCAGATTGGGGACCAGAATCCTGGACAATCAACCAGTCAGCTTAATTGATAAATCAACAGTACTTTATTGATGGTTCCAGAATCAGAAATTCCACATCACTCAGCTTCTTAGCTGAGACTGACCCCTCCCAACCAACCCAATGCATAAATCCCCTTTGGCATTGGCAAACTACTCCTTCCATAGGCAAAAGCCCGCGCTAGCAAAAGCCCTCCCATTCCTCCCTGGTTCCCATCCACCACAACTCCTCCCTCCACAGCTCATCTCCCCAACCTAGAGACTGCATTCCAAACCTCTGAGAACCAGGCCTTCAAGGCCACCTGATAAGCACCACCTGGAGCTAACAGTTACAACCCAGCTTTCCCTCTACAAGCCAAGCTAAGCCTACCCTAGCCCCCATTATCCACAACCACTATATATCTGGTAGAATACACCAGGATTCTAACAGTCAGAGAGCTCTGGTGCCACAATAAACTACAGTACAAAGGTTCCCTACCACTGACCCAGGGCAGTTAAAGCAGTCTCAAATGAGATTATTTCTGATATGTGTTTTGAAGCTCTGTATTGCATAAGTTAACAAAACACTTTTCATCAGCCTTCACTTTTCTTACGACTTTCATTTTAATCACTAAATGTATAGCTCTCTATATATTGACATGCTGGCGGTAGCTGATGAGGCATACTTATCTGCTTTCTCTTTTTCTCTGTTTTTTGTTCACACACACTTGCTAAGGAACTCTGGAAGCAAATAATATTAATCTTATCTGTTGTAAATAGGCACATACAGCTACAGTATAACCAACTACTGGAAAATCCCACTCTTTCCCAGCTCACACATTGTTTATTGCTTTTTGTACTGCATCCATGCTGCTGAAACCTGATAACCCAAATCTATTATTCTGCAGCTCTCCTTCACAATCTTCACAATGTAAATGCTGCTAAAAAAAACCCCAGCTAATCAGAGGATAAAGAGAAAAAAGAGGTTGGTCAGGTGTAAAAAGATTTTATTAAAAAGAGCTTCTTTGACATAGGTTTTGTTAACTGAGGCACAAATGTATTGGTCATTATAAAAAAAAATACACCTCCTTGCAAACTGTCAGGATCATAGGTCCTGCCATGATTCCTGGTTAGATATTACATATTTGCCTGTCTGGTAATACTGGATGATGGGTTATGCTTCACAAGTGGTGATGCTCTGTGGAAAGAAAGTTTATCTTTCTTGTAGCTGTATGTAGAGAGATTTTGTAGCACCTTTGAGACTAACTGAAAGAAAGAAGTTGGCAGCATGAGCTTTTGCAAACTAAAGTCTACTTCCTCAGATGCATTTGGTCAGCTATGTGTTTCAGGTACTTAAGTCTACAAAAGCTCATGCTGCCAACTTCTTTCTTTCTGCTAGTCTCAAAGGTGCTACAAGATCTCTCTACATACTGATTCTACAGACTAACATGGCTATATCTTTGATTTCTTGTAATTGGCTAATGAACAGATGTGAGAGATACACTTTGAACTTTCAAGTCAATTTGATTAAAATGCCTGATACAAAGAGGAAAGGAAGGTAGTTCTGGGAATGGGAATGTTTTGGTTTAAAGACAAATGCGTAGCAGGCAAAAACATTTGAGTTGCTAATCATTTTTAATAAACACAGTAAACTAAAGTGCCTATGTCCTGACAATAATGCCATGCTGTGAACACCTTCAGTTTCTTTAATAAAGCTTTCTGTTTTACTGAAGCTTGTGTCTCTGACCTGAAGTGAGTTGGTGCCTGACAGAGAAGAACTGTTTCGGGAAGAAAGACTATCAGCTACCCTTGCCTCACTATGCTAGTTTTCTACTTGCAAGAAGTTGGTGCAATCAGACCTGCTTTTTCCCATCTCTGTTCTGAAATGGCGCCATCCAACATCATCACATGATTTTCCTGACTGTATATTTCAGTTCATAGTCAGCCCTGAGCCTTAATTCACTTAGCACATTTATAGTCAGCATGGCATATGGTTTGAGTGTTAAGACTACAACTCTGGAGATCAGGGTTCAATTCCCATCTTGAACATTAAACCCACTGGGTGATTATGGGCAAGTCAACATGTTCTCTGCCTCAGAGGAAGGCAGTGGCCAACCTCCTCAGAACAAATCTTGTTAAGCAAACCCCGTGATGGCATAGGGTCATCATAAGTCAGAAAGGACTTAAAGGCACACAACCACCACAACAACAACAAAGTATGAATAGATTCTAGACAGAGCTAAATGGCTTAATGAAAACAGGATCAATACTTTCTCTTCTCAAAACCAATATCCTGGACTACTGAATGTATGAAACCTTCAAAACTACCACAGTTTTGACAAGACAGGATGGCATTCACTCCCAACCATGTACAAAAACCAACCAGACTGGAAGTTGCATCTTGCTTCTGCACTTTGCCAACAGGACAGTCCTCTACTGCCCTAAAGGCAACAGCCTCATGTACCAACAACAAGAACAACAACTAAAGTTGCCAGTTTAGCATCATCCCAGGACCTGAGGTTTTCCACCCAAAATCTGAGATCTAGGGTTATTCCCTGGCTATGTCATGAATCATGATGCATTGAGTACAGTACCAACCACAGTTCCTCTCAACTTGTCATTCAAACTCACACACAGCGAGACAAAACATATATTCCTAGCAGATAATGATGATGGAAATTTTAACTAAAGAGGCTATTCCCAATCAAGACAAATGAAGGGATTGTTCCTTCTCATCTGCTGGAGGACAAGGGGAAAGGAACATTTAATCTATTTTACTCATTTCTACTCAGAAATGAATGCAGAGCAAAGGGTGAGCCCTGATACCCCAACCTGGAAGCAAGGAGGAAACTAAGTAAATACATGACCATCTGAAGTGTCTTTGCAAGTTGTAGCAACAAATCAATTAAGCCTTGGAAAAGGTAGCAAGCTGCTACTCTACTGTATTTATAGGATCTGAAGAATAAGTAGAAGTCTACTGGAGATTTGTACAAAGCCCTTCCATCTTCCTGGATCTGAGCTCCCCTTACAACTGGAGAATTTTCACACTCATCTCCATGTAGCTGGAGGTGACCCAGAAAAATGGGTGACATGGGGGCAAATACTGAGATCTGGCAATCCTAACAGCAACTACTTTATTTGTACCCCTCAGCTTACAAATTCAAATACAATACAGTTAAACATGCAAAATATCAACAATAAAAATGGAATTAAAGTACAAACAACATTTAAAAACAATGTAAGACATAGCTAAAATAATGAAAGGCAGTTTTAAAAAGCAGTACTGTTAAAATAATAAAAAATAGAAGAGGTGGAGTCTCCCTTATCTGAAATGCTTAGGATCAGAGGTGTTTGGGATTTCAGATTCTTTGTTTGTTTGTTTGTTTTGTTGTTGTTTGCATTTTGGAATACCTATATTTGCATATATGTATATAATGAAATAGCTTGAAGATGGGACCCATTGCTAAACACAAAATGTATTTATGTTTCATTCACATCTTAAACAAATAGCCTGAATTTTATACACAACATTTTTAATAATTCTGCGCATGGAACAAAATTTGTATAAACTGAATCATCAGAAACCAAAGGTGTCACTACCTCAGCCACCCATGAAAAAAGGTTTAGATTTTAGGAGCTTTTGGATTTTTGAATTCTGGAAAAGGAAGACCCAACCTGTGTGTGTGTGTGTATACATATATATGGAAGTCAAAGAATTTAATAGCTATAATCATCAGCTAGTGTTGAAGTCATATGTATTGCTTTTTAAAATGTTCTGTTATTTTTTGTTGTAGTGATAGTATATGTAATGTGTAGATGCAGTAATTTTTCCTATATATATTGTTTTATATTATTATAGTTGTGAGATATATTGTAGTTCAATCATTAAAGGACCTGTCCAGAGTGCTGAACATGCTTGGGGCACAGTGTTCAGTGCCTTGGAAAGCAGTTTTAAAGTCCAAACTTAGGGTACACCTACACTGTAAAAATAATATAGTTTGACCTCACTTTAACTGCCATATCTCCATCCTACCAAATCCTGAGATTTGTAGTTTTGTGAGGCTCTAATACTCTGGCAGAAAAGCCTAAAGACCTTTTAAAACTACACATCTCAGGATGGAGCATCAGCACTTAAAGTGGTGTCAAACTGCATTATTCCTACAGTGTAGATGCACTGTATCCAGGCTGGGTTCCTTGTCCCATTGACACAGAAACCACAAGCTAGCACCATCAACAGCCACTACCATTGTTACTCCATGCTTATTTGTAGGGCTATAAATCAGGGGGGAAATTTTTTCAGTTTGGCCTTTTTAAATAAGAATTTTCCAAAATTCAGTACCTCTTCTTATCAGGGATGAAAGAATGTGAGATTATTATTTTAAAAGAAAATAAAAGTGTGGGGAAAAACTGAGAGCATAAAGATTTATTATCCCTGGACTTTCTGTCCTTCACACTTAATGTCTGGATTTGAACCCTTGTGTATTTAATGATGTTAGTGCAAAACAAGGGCTACCATCTATCTCTCTTTTTTTCCCTGAGAGATTTCTCCTTTTTAACACCTAATTAGCTAATTAGGTAGATAAAACATAGTCCTTTCTGTGGTGGGAATAGCTGTTGATTCCAGCCAGTATTGAAAAAGGAAGAACTTAATTTGGGGGATATTTCCAGAACTCTTGTGTGCCCAATCCTCTGTCAAAATGCTAGGGTCCTGGGAGGGCACCTACAATTAATATTCAGTAAGGGAATTACAGCAGCACAATTTAAAACAGCCTAGAGGGCCTGGGCAACTCAAAGGGTGGATCATGTCTGCTATTGCTATTGCTATTGTACACCAGTTCCAAGAAATAGAACTCCAGAGTGCAATTTCCAAAAGTTTCATTATTGAATAAAAGGTAATCACCATCCATGAAAAGACACTTGCTCACCCATACATTCAAGGACTAATGAAATGAAAGGTGGTAGCTGATTGTGACTTATAGGATTGCAGAGATAATGTTACAATTCCAGATTCAGAGCTCCAGTCGTGGGCTATTAGGAAAAGAAATGGCTCAGCAAGCTGTTTTAGGATTGTGGCATGACCAGCTATGCTGAGGAGTCCAGAGAGATACAGATAGAGTGTCCGACTGACCTCAAGTGAGATTGAAGTGTGAGTGCCTGAGCAGGCATATTTACAGGGCAAAACTTGTCCCAGGGCAGAATTTAGGATTAAGGGGTAGCTTCCAGGAGAGATTTAGATTTGTGTTCATTTGTAAACATAAGGTCTATTTCTCATCATCACTCTTATCAGTTAAGGGATTATGCAGATTCCAATCTTGACTGATCTATCCTGGCTACATGTTCTTGAGTTTCTCCCATGCTGATACTCCAAAATCTCCTTCTATGGTAACACTAGTTTCCAGCAATGGAGTGCCCTCGCAGTTGTATGCTCTAACCATCCCTTTTGATATTAATCTGATATCAGAAAAAGCAGGGATGCAAAGGGCCAGAACATGGAAGTAATACGTCTAATTTTAAAAAGGTGGCTTTTTCCATCCAGAAGGTACACACACACCATTCTTTCAGGCGTCCACTAATGACAAGATTTAATTTTGTAGACAAGATGGCAACTGTTTTTAGATGAGAATTTTATCAAAATTTGCAGACTTTTTCATAACCAGGAGAGAAAGGCCATAAGGATGCAAAAAAAAAAAAAAATAAGAAAGAAAGAAAAGAAAGAAAAGAAAAGAAAAGAAAAGAGAGAGAGAGAGAGAAAATGAAACTGATTTTCACCTTCCTTGTTAGAGCAAGACCTGAGGGAAGGCAATAATCCTTGGTATAAGAACTAAGTTATACAGAGCACATCCATATTTTCACTTGTAAAACCTCAGGCTATAGGTTTCTGATCCTTCACCCCATCATTTCAAAAGAAAGCTCAGTAATAGGGGAATGCAAGCAAGAAGTAAAGCATTACCCCTTTTTTCCACTTCCATGATGTGTGAGTGGGAACAAAGTGACAGGATGCAGTAACATTAGAGAGGAGGACATACAGAGGCCTCGCTATTATCTTCTTCTTTTTTTAACAAGGGCCAGTAAACTGATGGAACATCTGGGATATATTCTAAGCTAGAAAAAAATTTAAAGGCCATAATTATTTTGCAATAAGGAAGCATTCCTTGAACAGGCAAGCAGACAACATGGGAAGAAAGAAAGCTTTTTCATTCCCAAAATGCATATTCACAGATGCTAGCATTTCTCCAAAGTAAATCCTATGCCTTAGAAGTCTTAAAAAGCAGCTATGAAGAAACTAGACAAGATCCTCAAGTGTCAAGATATATCATTGAATACTAAAGTTAGAATTGTCTATGCCATTGCATTTTCCATTTCTATGTGTGCCTGTAAAAGCTGGACAGTGAAGAAAGCTGATAGGAAGAAAATAAACTTATTTGAAATGTGGTGCTGGAGAAGAGTTCTATTGATACCATGGACTGCCAAAAAGACAAATAAATGGATACTGGAATTCCTGGACTCTCCCCACAAGCCAAGATGACAAAACTGAAACTGTTGTGCTTTGGACATATTATGAGAAGACATGACTCACTAGAAAAGGCAATAATATAGTGCACCCTTGCTTTACGCAGGGGATCTGTTCCGGACTCCCCCACATAAAGCAAATTCCGCGTATGCATGAGCCCAGGCGCATACCCCATTAGTCCCTATGGGACATGCCACCCCTTCCTCCCCGCATGGCTTTCAGCGTATGCTGAAAGCTGCATAAAGTGTGCCTGCATATGACTTGGTAAGGTGGAGCACAGCAGGAAAAAAGAAGAAGGGTAGATGGGCTCAATTAAGGAAGCCACAGCCCTGAGTCTGCAAGACCAGAGCAGTTCAGTTGATGACTGGGTAGCTTGGAGGTCTCTCTTCCATACGGTCACCACAAGTCAAAGTCTATTTGATGGCAGTTAACAACACAGGACAAAAAGACAAAATGAGCATCTTCTTCGGATGAATCCCTCAGGCTAACAGGAGTTTGGGGTTGTTGTTTTTTTGGTGGGTTTTTCGGACTATGTGGCTGTGTTCTGGAAGAATTTATTCCTGATATTTTGCCAGCAGCTATGGCTGGCATCTGCAGATGCTGACAAAATGTCAAGAATAAACTCTTCCAGAACATGACCACATAGCCCGAAAAACCTACAAAAAAACTATGGGTGCTGGCCATGAAAGTCTTTGACTCTCTGGCTAATCTGACAGGGGTGTAGCTATATGGGGAGAGCAAATAAGAATTCTCTCCCAACCCATAAAATTTCCCACAATCCCTAAATTTCTAGCATAGCAGAGGACAGGGCACTGAAAATCAATCACACTGACAACTCCTTTATTTGTTGTGTTTCCATTCCCTTGGTCACTTTCAGTGCCTCTTTTTTTTTTTTTTTTAATGCCTTCCTTGCATGGGGATGAATTCATGGTTTGGGAGACAATGCCTTCATCCCACCCACCCATCCCTGCTAGCTATAGCCCTGCTTAAAATATAGGTCTATACATGTCTAACCCAAAATAATTTCAATTGCAGGGATGGATAGTCATAGGGGATGGGGAAAATCTTTACCCCTGCAGAAGTACAGTACCTCCTTTTTTGGATGCTAAACTGGGCAAAATTTGCAACTCAAAGCAGCCTTTATCACAGGAATAATCATTAGACTACCACTCTAGGAGGTGTCCAAGACTGAAGTGCCCATTTGGAGCAGAAAAATGTTCCCAATTAATAGGTACATGCATGCATATATGAGAGTTTTTGAAAAGCTTCGAGGCTACAAAAAAGTTTCTGGATATCACTTGTAAAATTCCCATCTCTGGTCTATTGGAACTGATGCCTTACCCACTGATAGCTAAATATGAAATGGTAGCCTTGAAACTGGATGACATAAAGCTATCTAAAAAGGTGACCAGAAACTGGCCCAAAATGTGTTGCCTGTCTACTGTCTACATCTCCTTGTTATGATGGTTTTACTGGCTACAGATTTGATTCCAGGCACAATTGAAAGTGGTGGTGAAAGCCTATAAAATATTATACAACTCAGGATCAGGCTATGGGAAAGCTGATTCTCTGATAAGAGCCTGCTTGGGTTCTAAGATCTTTGGGGGATCTTTCTCTTGATGCCACCACCACTGAGGACACAGTTGGTAGGGACATGAAAGGGCAGCTTCTCAGTGGCTGGTTCCAAATTCCAGAACTGACTTCCAAAGGAGGCAGTGTTCCCTCTCTATTGTGTGTCTATTTCTACTCAAGCACACCCTGGGCATGTGAGCTTGCCTGATGGTGAAGGGCACTTAGGTGGTTGAGAGATGGGTATCTTTTTCATGATTATGTTTTCTACTGCAGCCTTAACTTTGTTGTTGTTATGTGCCTTTAAATCAATGTCAACATAGGGCAACTATATCCTGGGGATTTCGTACCAAGATTTACTCAGAGGAGATAATAGAATAACGGAATCATAGAGCTGGAAGAACCCCAAGGGCTACCCAGTCCAACCACCTGCAGCAACTCACAAACAATGCAGCCCCAGCAGACGGCCATCCAGCATTTTTTTTAAAAGCCTCCAAAGAAGGAGATTCTGCCACACTCCAAGGGAATGTGTTCCATTATCGAACAGCTCTTACTGTCAGGAGGCTCCTCCTAATGTTTAGGTGGAATCTCTTTTCCTGTAGCTTGAATCCATTACTCTGGGTCCTATACCCTGGAGCAGCAGAAAACAGGAATCTCCTTCCTTGGAGGTCTTTAAACAGAGGCTGGATGGCCATCTGTCAGGGATGCTTTGATTGAGAGTTCCTGCATGGCAGGGGGTTGGACTGGTCTCTTCCAACTCTATGATTCTATGATTCATCCTCAATATGACACCCCTTCAAACAGGGCTATCACATCACCTCTTAACCATCTCTTCTTCAAGAGCCTCATAGGGCATGATTTCCAGGCCCTTCACTATTTTGGTCGACTTCCTCTGGACATGCTCCAGCTTGTCTGCATCCTGTCAACAAAATTTTCTATTGCTTTCCCCTAAGACTGACAGAATGTGGCTTGCCTAAAGGGGTTTTCATAGTTGGGCAGGTTTGAACCATCATCTTCTACATTCCTACTTCCAGCACTTAAACTATGATACAATTGGTCTGGACTAAATCTAATCACCAATTCATGTTCTACTGATTCTCTATTTGAGATTAGCAATTGGATTTGGGCCTTTGTTTCTAGGTTATCTTATTTAAGATGTTATTTTTAATATGTATCCTGACATTATTAGCCACATTACATATATTAAATTAAATTGGTTAATTAATTAAATTATACAAATATCCACTATCTTTCTCCCACATTCAGTCTTTCAGAAGTTACTGAAGTACGGCTCCCAAAATTCTTCATTATTGGCTCTGCTAGCTCCAGCTTTCCTAACTCTGGAGAACTGCACTTTGCAAACAACATCTTAAGAAAAATGAACTGGAAAACTGCACAGAAACTGGAGTGCAGCTACTGGAGTGGGTCAAAAGCAAGCCATTGCCACTGAAATAAGAATTATCTCTCCTCCCCATGAAACAGTCCTTCAGTCTCCAAATTTCTAGCACTGACTAACTTAACACTTCAATAGAGCATTTAAAAACAGAATTTAGGCATCCAAAGAAAAGGGACAGGCGAAGTTACTAAGGGACTGTGAACACAACAAATGGAACACTTATAGATGTGAATGATTTTCAGTGCTTCATTTTCTGTAATGCTAAAAATCTGGGGATTGAAATGTTACTTTTAAATGGAGATCATATTTTATATTTTGGAGAGGGGCTATGCTTCCCCAATTGCTACACCCTTGGAAGATTAACTCTACACACACTATTACAGGTCCAATATTACAAGTTCCCTATAGCTACTGTTAATTATTTTTTTCCTGATCATCTGATGGTTAAAGATCACATGAATCAACCCTATGGCACTTACAGTGTTTATGTATACAATATCCTAGGATGAACATTTAATTTTCTTTGTAAGTGCAACAGTTCTTTTTTAAAAAGCTCAGCAAATTAATAAAACATCCAACAGTATTTTATGGCTCAGCAGCTGAGACACAAGAATTGTCCCTGGAGGCTATATCCAAGATAAGAAATAAACCAACCCCAGGAACAAGTGTTGAACAGAACATTAGAAGCTACACTTCCTTATTCCTGTTCTGAATGTGGATCAAAACAATATATCATGAGAATCTCCATTTCTATCAGCATAATCTTTAAATATCTGTGTTTTAGACTTCATGATTGAAAGAGATGCAAAATCTGTATGACTTCAATGACTCAAGCACCCAAATGATAGGAGAAAATTCCACAGGTCTGTTTTCTTGATTATTATATCACTATGATGTTCAGTCACAGAGTTGGAAGAGACCAGAGGCCATTGAGTCCAACCCTCTGCCAAGCAGGAATGGTTATTCTGAGACCACAGAATGCTTACTGACTTTTAAGGGGAACAATGGAAAAGATGAGATGAGTGGAATATTCAGCTACTGCACTTTACTTCACAACATATTCTCACAAATCCTGCTCCAGCAAGGGTAAAACCTCTCTGCACCGTGGCAATCCATGTCCTGGGGCCCATTCACACTGCATAATTATAGCACTATGATTCCATGTAAATATCTAGACCTGCTGGATTTCTCCCTGTAGGTTTTTAAATACATATGAACCTTGCATCAAAAAGGTTTCCCCTAGTGGCTGGAAATATAAGTCAAGAAGTTTAGAAGTACTGTAACGTTTTTGCGGTTTACTTTGTAAAGTAAGGTACGAGGGGGGGGGGTGAGAATTTAAATGGCAAAACACAAAGTGTGATAATTAGAGAAGGCAGCTAAGGAAAGCATGGAGTTGTCTCTGTCTTGTTTCCCCAAATGTAAAATGAAAATAACAGCACTACCCTTTTCTGAGAGTTAAGACTGCAAAGATTGGCAGACACTTCACAAATTAATATGATCTGTGTCTGTGAGGGAAGGGAAACAGGGATGGAGGAATATAATGATTTAATTTTTTTTAAAAAAGACATGTCTGTCCTGCCAAAACACTCAACTAGAATTTTTTACTCCTGTAACATTTTGTTGCAGATTCCAGTAACAAAAGGAAGCTATATCAGCCAGTGTGGTAAGTGCTTAAAGTGCAGTACTGGAGTTTGGGAGGGCCAGGTTCAAGTTCCCATTGGCTCACAGAACTAACTGGATGAATTTCTTGAAACTGTCATTTTCTCTTAACCTAACCCACATCACAGGGCAATTGTGAAGATAAAAACCAGAGGGAGTCATGAATGCCTGCTTGAGTTCAGTAGTCAACTATAAATGTAACAAGCAACAAAGAACAACCAATTTGTGACACTGACTGGTACTTTTTGCATGCATGCACACTACTATTGAGAAACCCTGAGAAGAATCCTGCTTTAGGACATCCTCTATACTTCACAGTTTAGGATTTCTTCTATATAAAATTTGCATATGATTGTTTCACAGAGTACAGGAAACAACCATATCTGTGCACAAAACAAGTCCTCAAACTGCGAACAGGTTTCAAAGACTGCAGTTTTCAAAGACTTCCTCACAGTGAGAAGAAAATTACTAAAATTACCTATACACTGCTACCTCGGCTTACGAAATTAATTCGTTCCGCCATTCCTTTCGTAACCCGAAAATTTCGTAACCCGAAAAGGCTTTCCGTTAGCACTGGAAAGCCTATAGCTGCACTTTGCAGCATTTGAATTTCGCGCCGAAAAATTTCGTAACCCGAAAAATATTTCGTAACCCGAAACAGTTTTTTCCAATCCAACTTTTTCGTATCCCGGAAATTTCGTAAGCCGATCATTTCGTATCCCTATATATATATATATATATTGGTTTGGAGAAAAAAGAGTGAAGAATTACATCCTGCATAAATGTGTGTACACACAGAGAAAGATATAAGTACCCGGAACATTTTTTACCCTTTTCTTTTCTTCTCCTCTTTCTTTCTTTCTTTCCCTTCTCTTTCTCTTTTTTTTGGGGGGGAGGGGGGCAGGGATGGAGGTGGACTGGCAGGCCTTTCTGAACCAAATGCACTAGGACTCATGAGAACAAGATGGCAAAGGATGTGAACATTAATGAAATAATGGGAAAAGGGGGGAAAGAAGAAAGACAGAACTTCACTTCCCTTGAGAAAGATATATCAGAAGAGTTAGCATTAAAGCTTTGTTGAAACAGCATTCTGCCGCCGCCGCCCCCCCCCACGCACATACACACACAAAATTGGTTAAAGTTACCATGACTAACCCAGAAAAGTCCAGCCATCCGCTGAAGGGGTTTGTATGCCAGATACACGTGCAGCTGGGAGCTGGAGGGAGGGAGTATGAAGGAAGGAGGCTATGAGGGAAGGGAAAGTTCTGCTTTCCCAGACCTTTCCCAGACTCCCACCCTTCTTTCAAAGTCAGAAACAGGTCCTTTTGTCTTTCCTCCACCCGCCCACCCCCAGAATTCCTCCCTTAGGCTACAAACAAATACCCTCCTCCTTTCCCTTTCTTGTGAGTCACTGAGAAGCCCCAAATCTTCCCCATTACTCTATATTTTCCATTTCCTTTACATTCTCTGAGTCCCAAGGAAAAAAAGAGAGAGAAAAAAGAGAGAGAGTCCACCACTTACCCCAAGCATCTGATGCAAATAGTAATACTGCGGCTCACGATAATACAACCGAAAAGTTTTCCAAAACAGCCCCACGTTGAGAGACAGCCAAAGCAGCTGAAGGGAAAGAAAAAGGGGAAAGAAATATGGAAGATTTTCAAAAATCTACAGTACATAGAAAATGCAGATACCATCGACCCTCCATATCCACGGGTTTTTTATCTATGGATTCAAGCACCCACGGTTTGAAAATATTTTTAAAATATATAAATTCCAAAAGCAAACCTTGATTTTGCCATTATATACAACTGACACAATCTTACTGTGGCACTGTATTTAATGGGATTTGAGTATCCATGGGTTTTGGTATCCTCATAGGGTTCTGAAAACCCAGCAGATACTAATGGCCAACTGTACAAAACCATCTCACTTTCTCATATAAAATCAATGTAGGCATCAGATTATCTAGAACTCAGAAGATAAGTAAGAAAGTAAGGCATTTTAACAACCGAAAGGTGGGACGGGTATAGGAGAAAGTGAACGTATTGTCCCCAAATAATAATTCTGTTCTCCAATGAAATTTTGTTTCTACCACTACAGTAATTTAAAAAATCAGTTGAGCATTCAGAAACTGAGTTTGGAGATTCAAAGAAAAGGGGCAGACAAAGTGGCCAAGACAACACAGCAGATACAAGAAATTCTAATTATGAATGATTTTCAGTGCCTCACTATCTGCAACATTAGGATGTTTGGAGACTGAATAATATTTCATTTGTGGGAGCAGAATTTTTATTTGGGTAGCAATGCCCTCATTTTGCTCTCCCTCCATAGCTACAATATAGTTTAAACATAGGGCGCATTCGTGACGTCATTAGCGCCACGGGACGTTCGGACGCTCAGCGTCCGATACGTCAATATGGTGGCAGCCATGTAGAAGGGCCGGCGCCATATTGTACGGACACAGTCCGTATTAGACTCAGGGGCGTCTAGAAGAGACACCCCTTTTTTAAAATGGGACGTCCTGTGGACGTCCCAACTGCCGGTGTGTAACCGGCCTATGATTTGCTCGAAAACACTCAATGGGTTTCTTCAGGTGAGCATGGATTTCAGCACATGTCCCCCAGAATCCTTGTCTAGCTTTCACCTACACTGGCTCTTTTAACCAGCATTGTTATTGTTGTTAACTGCAATCAAGTTGACTTATGGCAATGCTAAGAATGAGACCTCCAAATCACCCTGTCATCAACAGCCCTGCTCAGGTCTTAGACTTCCTCTCTTCCTGCTGCCTTCTACCTTGCCAAGCATTATTGTATTTTCTAGTGAGTCATGTCTTCTTATGGTATGTTGGAAGTATGACAGTGTCAGTTATCTTGGGTTCTAGGGAGAGTTCAATTCTCTACGACCCATTTATTGGTCTTTTTGGCAGTCCACAGTATCTGGAGAACTCTCCTCAAGCTTATCTGAGTTGATTGTTCTCCTATTATCTTTCTTCACTGTTCAGTTTTCACAACCATATATAGGAAGTAGAGATGCAATGGTATGGACAATCCTGATTTTGGCATTCAGAGATATAGCTTTACACTTGAGGATCTTTTCTAGTATACTTGAGGATCTTGTCTTAACCATGGATTAAGGTCCCATAGATGATTATGATGATGATATAGATGATGATGATGATGCTTTTTTTCCCAGTCAAAAACTCAAGACAGTTTACAACAGGTTTTTTTTAAAAAAAAATAGCTTAAAAATACAGTTGTCCCTCCACATTTGGAGCTCTGACCTTTGATTATTTGCAGTTCCCTCTGTCAGAAGCTGAACATAGAGTTGTGCTGGAGAAGCTAGAAGTTTCTAGAGAAAACACTTCTCTAGGCATTTTAAGGTCCTCCAGCATAATTCTATGATCAATGTCTGGCAGATGTTGACTGTAGAGGAGGATGTGGAGATTCCCACAGAGATTTTCTCTTAGGAAAAAGGTATAGTGCTTTTTTTATTTCTGGGTTTTCCATATTCATGAGGGTCATTCACCCCTAACCCTAGTGAATGTGGAGGGACCACTATATACCAAATGCTGGAGATAAAAATATCATTAAGCAAACCATAAATTAAGATGAGTTTAAAAGGATAACTATTAAAAACAGCAAATAAAGAAAACATAAACTAGAGAATGTAGCACAATTCCACAAGGCCAGGCCCCCTTGAACAGTAAGTCTTCAAAGGCCAGATTAAACTCCTCAACAGAGGAATGCATTAGAGGTCTAGCTAATTGCATTTTACCTTTCTTTTCCAGAGCAGCCATGAGCTTCTGGGATTCCTCCAGGATGGATCACAGAACAATTTCCCACCCTTGATACTCTGTCGCCTAAAATAAACACCCCACTTTGCATAAAACAATGCTTCTTAAAATAATTGATGTGAGGGGCTGGCTATTTTTCTCCCAGCATGCCAGAGATTGGTAACATATTTGTATCTATCTGCTACAGTTGTTTCAAAGACCAGCAGCTGATAGCTTGTAGACTAGGCTGGGCCAAGGACCACCACTTTTGAGTACAACTGGCCTAAAGCACCACCTGGCCCACAGGTATTTATAAAACATTGTGACAGACTAGACAGGCCTTCTATTTGATCCTGCAACACTCTTCTTATGTTCTTAAAATCACACATTGCTACTGCTGCATTATTTTTCACTGGCTCACAGTCACAAACCCAAGGCTTCTGGACATGACTTTTGCTCTCTGTATTTCTAAAGCAGTGATTCCCAAACTTTGGTCTTCCAGGTGTTTCAGGCTTCAGCTCCCAGAAGCCCCTGCCACATTAGCCAACAGTCAGGAATTCTGGGAACTTAAGTCCAAAACATCTGGAGGAACAAAGTTCAGGAACCACTGCTCTAAGGGCACAGAACATTTCAAACTGGATGAAAGATCCTAAAAAAGAAAGAGACAAATTTCAAACAGTAAGGCAGAGGAAGGCCACTTCAACTCCCATGAACCTTCCTCAATGATTATCCTGAGTAGAGTTGATGGGAGCTGCCATCAAGCAACATCTGCAGGACCACCACCACCATCCCCACAGATACAAAGGGCCACCTATATCATTTTTATCTTTTTTCTATGTTTTAATTAGGCTTCTTTTTTTTATAAATGAGAGCCAGTGTGGTATAGTGGTTTGACTGTTCGATTAGGACAGTGGAAGACCAGGGTTCAAAATCTCCACTCAGCCATGGGAACCCACTGGGTGACCTTGGACAAGTTACACTCTCTCAGCCTCAGAGGAAGGGAAAGGCAAACCCCCTCTGAACAAATCCTGCCAAGAAAACCCCATGATTGGACTTTGGATCACCATAAGTCACAAATTACCCGAAGGTGCACAACAACAAATCAGTTTTTGATTGTTGTGATTTAGTGTTATTGTTGTTGCTTTCCTTCCTCTGAGGCTGACAGAGGGTGACTTTTCTCTGTCCCACTGGACAGAGGATACAATAGTAAGAAGAGAAGGTGGGAACACGTAAGAAATGGAGGCTGTATTTTAAATCGATATGACAGCCATGTGAATGGCAACAGGGGTAAAAATTCCACAGAGAAATTCAATCAGGGTAAACGTAGTGGGAACTTTGATTCAGTTTTACATTCCTGAGGAGATCCGAATCTTCTTGGTACAAAAACATGAGTGTGAATGAGCCCTAAGTGTGCGTAGGAACACAACAAGCTAATACCAGGTTAGACATCTTGTCCAGTCCACTATAATGGGAGCCAACATGAGCATTAGACGGCTCTGGAGACCAGGATTTGAATTCCTGCTCAGCCACAGAAACCCACTGAGTGACTTTGGGTAAGTTTCATTGTCTCTTGGCCTCAAAAGAAGGCAAAGGCAGACCCCTTCTTGCCTGGAAAACCCTATGATAGAGTCATCATAGGGTTGCCATAAATTGGAAATGACTTGAAGGCACACGACAATAACAGTGTACACTGTTCTCTAACTTCTCATACAGCTCATCACCAAAAATAAAAAATATGGAAAGCCCAGCTGCATGAGACTAAAGGTCAATGCAGCATCCTGTTTCCCACAGTACCCTAACAGATGACTACAAGATGCCCATAAGTAGGACATTCAAGCAATTGCACTCTCCTCTTCAATGGTCACCCCGAGGCCATTCTTTCAGGGCCTGGGGCCAAACGCCCCAGAGAAGAAAGACTTGAAATAAGCAAGAAACTGAAAGTTGCAATGAGGGAGTGAAAGTTCCAAGATAAAAATGGCTACTGAGCCAACCCACGCTGCCCGTCTCTATTTTAATGGAAGATGCCAGAGGCTGAACCTCCGGCATGCAAAAACAGTATTCTTCCACTGAGCTATGATCTCTCTGATTTCTTTTAATAGGAAATATTCAAACTACTGGAAAAGAAATTCCACCTCAACATTAGGAGGAACTTTCTGACAGTAAGAGCTGTTTGACAGTGAAACATACCCCCTCAGAAAGTGGTGGAGTCTCTTTCTTTGGAGGTTTTTAAACAGAGGCTGGATGGCCATCTGTCAGTGATACTTTGACTGTCATTTCCTACATGGCAGGGGGTTGGACTGGGTGGCCCCTGTGGTCACTTCCAACTCTCTGATTCCATAAAACTACCATATGCCAGGTCTATCTAGTCCAGTGCCATCTGTTCTGACTGGCACAGCAGAAGCTAAGGTCCCAGGTAGAGTTTTTTCCCACCATCACTTGCCCAGGGGTCCATTCACACTACACCATTATAGTGGTATTATGCCATTTAAACAGTCATGGTTCCATCCTATGGAATCCTAGGGTTTGTAATTTGGTGAGCACTAGAGTGTTCTGTCAGGGAATTCTAAATGCCCTCCCAAACTGCAAATCCCAGGATTCCACAGGATAGAATCATGGAAATTAAAGTGAATTAATAGTTTATTGTTGAATAGTTGTTGAATAGTGTGAACAGGTTCCTGATATCTCTGTCAGGAGAGGCAATGGTTTGAGTCTGGGGCCTTTTCCATGCAAAACAGGTGCTCTACCCCAAAGTCATCTTCTCGCCTCTAAGGCCAGTCAACCAGTCTATCCCATAAAAAGAAATAAAGCCTGGGGCTTGTCCAAAATCAACACAGTAATTTCTTAAACTTTAAGGGAGAATCATACACCTAAAGCAGGGTGAGAATCATGTGGCCATCCAACTATTGTTGGATGGCAACTCCTAGCAGCCCTAACCAACAGAGGAGGAATGCTCCCAACAAAAGCTACAGTCCTGCAATTCCTATCCTTTATGTAAGGGTCTTTCACACTTCACAGTTATAACATTGTTGTAACTGAACTTCTTGACAACCTATCAGGAAACAAATGTAGGTCTCTCTCACACTACAGAACTGTACCATTTCAATATCACCTTAAACGCCATGGCTCCATCTTATGGAAAACTAGGATGTGTAGCTCTACTGTTTCATGAAACTACAAATTCACAACTCGGTGGGATGCTGCCACAGCAGTTAAAACAGTTTCAAAGTACTATGCACTCATCCCTCCACATTTGTGGCTTTGACTTTTGAAGATTTGATTATTCATGAATTGTATTAAAATGTTCTTTCGAGAAATATCTAGTCCTCCAACGCAACTCTTTGGTCAACTTTAACCAAAGTTTGCACTGAAGGACCTAGAGATTCCTACAGAGAACACTCCACTATGCATCTGACCACAGAGTTGCACTGGAGAACCTAGACATTCCTAGAGAAGTGTTCTCTCAGGTAAAAACATAGTGTTTTTGTTATCTGCAGTTTTTCCACATTTGAGTTCATCATTTTTAATTTTAATCAAGGCCCTGTGTGCATGTTTGATGGACAGATGTGCACCTCTCTTTCCAATCCACCTGATGGAGAACAGTTTCTGGCGAACGGTCTTTGTGACTGCACGCATTTCAATTGTTACTTAGCTTCAGTTAAGTTGCTCATTCATTCTCTATTGTTATCATCTAGCTTTTTCAACTAGGTTCTGTCTTTTTGGATTACAACTCCTATGGAATCCCCCAGATAGCATAGCAAGACTGTTCATAGAATCATAGAAATGGAAAAGACCTCAAGGGCCAGTCCAACCCCGTTGTGCCATGCAGAAAGTCACAATCAAAACACAGACACACACCTCTGACAGATGGCCATCCAGCCTGTGCTTAGAAACCTCTAAAGCAGGAGACTCCACCACACTTTTTTTTGAGTTCTACTCATTTTAGGCTGAATTCTATTCTCCACTTACCTGCAATTAAGTCCAGTGGACTCAATGGAATTTATTTTTGAGTAGAGATGCAAAAGGGTGACCATCCACACCAAGCACATGACATCTGCAGAACAGGGATAACCATACTAACCCACCTTACAGGGCTGTTGAAGGGGTTACCAAACCCTAGTTCATGTCAAGGGAATATATGGCATAGATTGCTTTCTATCCAGTGCCTAACACATATTTAAAGTTTGCCACAAGAAAAAAAATTGCAACACACAGAATTTGACTCCCCCCTACATGTATTTCTGATTATTCTACCTTACCAAGCTGTTGTATAGGTTTGCTCACAAACTATGGGCAAAAACTGTCTTCTAATCCACTTGCATCAGGTAGCACACATCCAGCATTTGACAACATTGCTGGTGATGCTGATAAATGTAGGGTTCATCTACACAGCAGAAATAATACAGTTTGACACTACTTTAACTGCAATGGCTCCATCCTACAGAATCCTGGGATTTGTAGTTTAGTGAGGCACCAGCACTCTGGCAGAGAATCATAGAGTTGGAAGAGACCTCATGAGCCGTCAAGTCCAACCTTCTGTATTGCAGGAATACTAAAGACCATGTAAACCTACAAATCCCAAAAGGTCCATAGGATGGAGCTGTGTGTCTGTGTTGTGTATTTTCATTATTATTATTATTATTATTATTATTATTAATTTTATTTTCTTATATCCCACCTTTCTCCCAATACAGGGACTCATTTTCCTTCGTTTCCAACTTATGACGGCCCTAAGGCGAACCCCTATCATGGGGTTTTCTTGGCAAGATTTGTTCAGAGTAGGTTTGCCACAGCCGTACCTTGAGGCTGAGAGAGTGTGACTTGCCCAAGAGGGTTTCCATAGCTGAGCTGGGAATCGAACCCTGGGTCTCCAAAATCCTAGTCCAGCGTTCAAAAGACTAAAAGTGGTATCAAACTACATTACTTCCATCAAGAGTTCCCAACTTTGAGACATAATAACAGACTAGACAGGCCTTCTATTTGATCCTGCAACATCCTTCTTGTGCTCTTAATAATGCACATTGCTATTGTTGCGTTACTTTTGACTGGCTCACAGTCACAGACCCAAGGCTTGTGGACATGACTTTTGCCCTCTGTATCTCTAAGGCAGTGATTCCCAAACTTTGGTCCTTTTTGGGCTTCAAACTCCCAGAAGCCCCTGCCACATTGGCCAGAATTCTGATAA
The DNA here is from genome assembly GCF_019175285.1 of Sceloporus undulatus. Lineage (NCBI taxonomy): Eukaryota > Metazoa > Chordata > Lepidosauria > Squamata > Phrynosomatidae > Sceloporus > Sceloporus undulatus. The sequence continues at coordinate 14,751,597 of NC_056524.1, forward strand.
CTTAAATCCAAAACATCTAGAGGACCAAAATTTGGGTGTACAGAATCCTAGAGTTGGAAGAGACCGCAAGGGCCATCCAGTCCAACCCGATTCTGCCATGCAGGAACTCTAAATCAAAGCATCCCCAACAGATGGCCATCTAGCCTCTGCTTAAAGACCTCCAAGGAAGGAGACTCCACTACACTCTGGGGGACTTTGTTCCACTGTCAAACAGCCCTTACTGTCAAGACGTTCCTCTTAATGTTGAGGTGGAATCTCTTTTCCTGTAGCTTGCATCCATTGTTCCAGGTCCTAGTCTCTGGAGCAGCAGAAAACAAGCTTACTCCCTCTTCAATATGAATCCTTTCAAATATTTAAACAGGGCTATCATATCACCTCTTAACCTTCTCTTCTCCAGGCTAAACATATCCAATTCTCTAAGTCATTCCTCATAGGACATGGTTTCCAGACCCTTCACCATTTTAGTCACCCTCATTTGGACACGCTCCAGTTTCTCAATGTCCTTTTTGAATTGTGGCGCCCAGAACTGGACACAATATTCCAAGTGGGGCCTGACCAGAGCAGAATACAGTGGAACTATTACTTCCCTGGATCTAGGCACTACTTCTATTGATGCAGCCTAGAATCACATTGGCCTTGTTAGTTGCCGCATCGCACTGTTGACTCATGTTCAGCTTGTGGTCTACTTGGACTTTTGCCCTCTGCATCTCTAAGGCAGTATTTCCCAAACTTTGATCTTCCAGGTGTTTTTGGACTTCAACCTCCCAGAAGCCCCTGCCACATTGGGCAACAGCCAGGAATTCTGGGAGCTGAAGTCCAAAACACCTGGAGGGCCAAAGTTTGGGTGCATCAGCTGCAACCTCACCATCTTCCAAAACACCTGGGGCAGATAGCATCACGACAGAGAGCATCACAAACGCCTTTAAAGTGCTGGAAGGTTGCTGTGGCTGCTAAGCTTACTCCCTGCACATGCTCAGGAGCACGCTTGCCCCTGTGTCCCGAAGCAGTTCTCCAGCCCTCCATAATAGAATGGCTGCAAATCCCCCAAAGCAAAGGACCCCTCCCCACCCACCGCCAGCTTCCCTTCTCTCTCCTTGCCTTCCTTACCAGGAGGAGATGCTTGCAGCCCTCGTTGGCGAGCCAGCTGTGGCAAGAGGGAGCCATGGTCCTGGAGGTCTGCAGCGCTTCTCCTGCTCCTCCAAGGGACCCCCGGCCGGAGGGCTCTTCCTTTTCAGCCCCACCGCCCCTCCCTGGCCTCCTTCCGGCCCTCTCTCCCCTCCCTGCCCCCCTTCAGTCCCGGGGGGGGGAGGTGGGCAAAGGGGGCAGAGGGATGGCCTCCTCCTTCTCTGCCCACCTCCTCCCAGCCCCGCAGACAATCCCAGGGCGGCGCCGACGACGACGGCGGCGAGGGGCTCCTTTGTCTGGAGCCAGGCGGGGAGAGGGCGAGGGGCGGCCCGCAGAGTGGACCTGGGGAGGGGGCTCTTCGAGGGCCTTTCGGGGGACTCGCTTTTGCCTTCCAGGGGAGTCCTTTTGGACTTTGTGTCCCCACTCCCTTGGTTGCCTCGGAGGGCACTCGACGTTCCTAGTCACTTTTGCTTCTGAGCTCCCTCGCCTTCCCTCACTTTTTGCCGCGATGGGGAACTGTCTGTACTCCCTTTTGTCTCAGTGGCTCTGTCCCTCCTCTTCCCTCTGAAGAGACTCGCTTTGACTCGCTTCAGCCTCTGAGCGGACTCTTTTTAGTCACTTTTGCCACAGAGGCAACTAACTCGCCTTCCCTCACTTTTTGCCCCTCGTTGGTACTCCTCACTTTTGCCTCAGTGGATTCGTTCTTACTTTTTGTCCCTGAGGGGACTCACTTTTACTCACTTTTGTCCCTAAGGGCATCCCTTTGTACTCTTTTTGGCCCCTGAGGGGAGTCCTTTTTTACTCACTTTTGCCACTGAATTGTCTTCACTCATTTTTTGACACTGAGGGGACTCGTTTTTAGTCACTTTTGCCCTTGGCTTGAGGGGAGTCGTGGGATTTTCTTTTTTCATTTTACTTGCATGGCTCCATCCTGTGGAATCCTGGGACCTGTAGTTTTGTGAGGGATCAGCCTGGTCTGTCAAGAAAGCTCGGGTGCCTTGCCAAACTCCAGATCCCAAGATTCCATACAATAGCATCACGGCAGTTAAAAGTGGTGTCAACCTGTTTTAATTCTGCAGTGTGGATACACCCAGAGAGTGTTGGAGGACACTCACTCTTGGCAATGGCTGCTGGGAGTTGTGATCCAACAGCAACCACTGGTGGGTTGCATAATTCTCACAGTTGGTTGACCTCCTACAGCTTGGAAACAAATTGGCTGGTGGATTCTGGGAGCAGTAGTGGTCAGAAGTGACTTTTTCAAGCCCAGCATTTGAATCAGTCACAGGCCACTTTGAGAAGTTATGGAATGCTCCCCCATCCCTGCAAAAAAAGAGAGAGAGAGAGAGAGAGAGAGAAACATCTTAGGTCCAGAACGCACTGCAGAAATAATCCAGTTTGAGACCGCTTTAACCGTCCTGGCTCAATGCTAGGGAATCCTGGAAAGTGTAATTTATTGTGACACCAGAGCTGTCTGACAGAAAAGGCTAAATGTGTCACAAAACTACAGCTCCAGAATTCCCTAGCATTGAGCCAGGGCAGTTAAAGAAGTCTAGGTTATTTCTGCAGTGTGTTTGGGACCAAACATATACTTGTGTAGCTACCTTCAAGTCATTTCTAATTTAGGGGGAACCTGAAGCTACATAAATGCCTGCCATTTATCTTACTGCATGAGAGATATCTTTACTATAGATTAATCTGGGACAAAAACAAAACTGCAAAAGGAAAGGCTTGATTTTTACCTTTAAAAACAGGAAGGGTTTTTTTGTAAAATAAATAAATATCATTATTTAAACTTAATTTGTGGATTTCCTGAAATCGTTGGGTGCCCGCATTAAGATTCTCTAGTTTGGAGTTTGATCCTCTGAATTTGCTGGCCTGGCAGGTTTGATTTCAGATATTCAGAGGGCCCCCCCCCCCTTTGGTTTAAAGGAGAAATGTGCTATCACTTATTGCCAGTCACCTGAGGTGCCTTGGAACATTACAGCACCTGGGCCTGTGCCGGCTCATCCAAGCAGAACAACATCACTAGACTACTTTGCTGGGTAGTAAACCAGTTCTGCTGCAAGCGACCCTAGACTTATTCTCCATAACTGTGCCCTCAGGGCACCTCCACAAGAATCAAAAGGCATTCTTAAGCTCTATTTTCCATTCATGAGGTGATTCCATTGAGACAGGCCTTTTTCTGAGCATATATATGCAAGATTTAAGTCCAAATCAAAGGATGTGGCTTTCAGGTTCCTTGTTGATCACTGTTTTTTTAAAACAATGAAATTAAGCTGCAGACTTGTACAGGCCTATCCAGAAGTAAGCCCCAGTCAATACAATGGGTTCTATTTTCTGACTCAACTTGTGCATGATTATATTGTTAACTGTTATGGGAATGCATAACTGCACTTTTTTCACAGATACGGCAAAACTAGGAATGTTGTGCGTAGAAACTAATATGTTAGCACTGGAATCATTGGAAAGGGGGAATTAATGTTAATTCACACATCAATTCATTAAATGTTTAGTCTTGTAGGAAATCAAGGAATTAATAGAGAATGGCATCTTTGGTTGCCAGTGTTTGCCTGGACTGTTGTTGTCACCGCCGCCATCAAAAATGCTTTTGTAGTAGTAGCAGTAGTAGTAGTAGTAGTAGTAGCTTCTAAGTTAAACAGTTATTAAATTTGATGATTTGGACAGCAGCCAGCATGGTGTAGTTGTTTGAACACAGGACTATGACTCTGGAGAGCAGGGTTTAAATCCCAGCTTGAAATCTTTCTCAGCCTCAGGATGGCAACGACAACCCCCTCTGAGGAAACTTGCCCAGAAAACCCAGTGATAGGGTCACCTTCGTGTCACCATAAGTCAGAAATGACTTGGGGGCACAAAACAACAACAACCCAATTTAGCACTGCCAGTAAAAAATGGGCTACAAATCCAGCAACCTGGTTCTGTGAAGTGTAGGTTTGATAATGACACATGTCCAGAAACTGCCAGGTCAGAATCTAACAGCCTGTTCAGTTATGGCCCCATTCACACTACGAAAATAATCTGGCATGAATCCAGTTTGAATCCTTGGTGTTCACACATGTCCTGAATGCATTCAATGCGCTTGGGGGGGGGGGGGCGGGCAAAAAAAAAAAACCCACTGAACCCAGGATATTTCATACCGGGTCCCCCTTCCCAGTTCTCCTGAAAGATATGCTTCTGAATCAATTCGAATCACTCTTTATCATTAAAGGAAGGGAGGCGTTTTCATTTTAATCTGAAACGATGGCTTGTGTGAATAACACAAGAGTTAAAATGACTTAAAGGGATTTGCAAACTCAAAACGTAATGGGAACAACAAACCCAGTATGCATCAGTGTGGTGTTCTGCATCTCCTCGGGACAAAAAAAATGAGTGTGAATGCCCCCTATGTTTTGTCACTTATCTGCATCTTTTCTTTCGAGCAAAACCGGTATAGGTACTTTTCATTCACTGACAAACACCATTGTTGTATTTCCCCCCTCTGGATGCATTCATTCCAACTAGAGGACAATGAAGTACAGCCATAGCTGGCCTCAAATATCAATCAGTGAATCAAAAGTGAAGAATTTGTAGTTAGAAATATTTTGAGTGCCTCTGAGCTTATGCAGAACATTTTTGGCACTGCTGAACTGCACCTTCTAAAAATGCTCCACTTACTAAGAATCAAGAAGAGTGTTTTCACAAATCATTGCTCGAGTAGATCTCTTCCCTTCAGCAACTAGGAGGCCCTATCATGTCCAGCTGCTAAAAAACCCTACTTCAGGCTCTATCATGTCCAGCTGCTACCTCCAGTCACTCACTCATACACCCTTCAATCTAGTCCTCCAAAATCTCTGTTTCTACCTCTTCGAATTTTTTCTGCCATGAAACTGGCAGAGACATCTCTCTCTGACACAACAACCCACCACTGATCCATACAATCCTCCTTCTCCTCCTCCTGTTAACTCCACCTGAAACAGGTAGCAAGACAAAGTCCCAGCTGCTGACAAGTAGCACCAGCTGAAATTCCTGCTTCTGTGCAATTATTAAAGCTAATGAAGCCCTGCTGTGTTTTTCACCTGGCAACCCCACGTGGCCTGACTATACCTAGCACTTGGACCCAGCACTGAACATGTCCACATGAAGGTGCTCTGGTCTTCTCGCTAAGGTGAAGTGCACTACATTTCTATTGAATATATAGTAATGATGTCTAAATGGATCTATATACCCTAAAGGCACCAGGTCCTGTCTGATCTTGGAAGCTAAGCAGGGTGAGCCTTTTCTGCCACAAAATGGCTCTCTGGAGAGCTAGCAGTGATATGACTCAAATATTGTACAGTTGTTCCTCCACACTTGTGGCGTTGACTTTTGCTGATTTGAATATTTGTGGTTTTGATTAATGTGTTCTCTCTAGGAATCTCTAGGTCCTCCAGCACAACTGTGCCAGAAGTTGATCATAGAGTTGTGTTGGAGAACCTAGAGGTTCCTAGAGAAAATACTTTTCTAGGCATTTATAGGTCCTCCTATAGGTATTATTTTAGGTAAAAGGGGAGGGGGGTATTATTTGTGGTTTTTCCACATTCATGGGGGTCCCTCATCCCTAACTCCAGCAAATGTAGAGGGTCCACTGTATATGTCCTACTATAAGTCGACCTCATGTATAAGTCAAGGACAGGTTTGGGGGTCAAGATTATGTATTTTCATATGACTCATAGATAAGTTGAAGGTAAAACTTAGGTTCATGTAACAAAGAGCCAGAGTAGCTGAGTGCTGGACTACAACTCTGGAGATCAGAGTTTGATTCCTAGCTTGGCCACAAAACCCACTGAGTGACCTTGGGCAAGTCATACACTCTCAACTTGGCAGGATGGCAATGGCAAGCTCACTCAACAAAACATGCCAAGAAAACCACATGATAGATTTGCCTTAGGGTCACCATAAATTGGGAAACAACTTTTGGACACACAACAACAAAGGATCTAAAGGATGATGCAAAAGGAAACAATGCCAAAGAATTTACAAAATTCCAGCAGGCATAACCGTTTGTGCTCATCCTAAAGCAGGGATGTAGCCAAGGGGAGGTTCTTGGGGTCCAGACCCCTCCCCCTTCCATTAGAAAAATGAATGGTGCGTGCTGCTGTGCTGCTGCGCCCAAGCCCCATTATAATGGTGACACTTCGTCTGGAAACCCCCCCCCCTTCCTAAAATCCTGGCTACATCCCTGAATAAAGGCTGGTTGGATGAGAGAGGAGAGGGGTGGCCAGTGCTTCCAGGACAGATTACATTCTTGCCTTTCACCAGGGAATGGTTTCTTTTTTAAAATAAGTGTTGAAGTGCAGCATGTATTTTGTCCTGCGAATATCGATTCATTTTTGTAGGTCAATTTTTTTGACTAAAATTTCTAGACTTATATGAGTATATTTCCGCAAGTGCAGTTCAACATGACCAGAGGAGGGTGCTCAAGATGGTAAAAGTTCTGGAAACCAAACAGTGTGAAGAACAGTTGAGGGAGCTGGGTACGTTTAGCCTGAGGAAGACTGAAAGGCGAGATGATGGCCATCTATAAATATGTGAAGGGCTACCATGCAGAAAATGGAATGAACCAGAGGTTAGCCCCCAAATCAATGGATTCAAATTACAATAAAGGAGATTTCAGGTAAATTTTGGGAAATACTTCTTGATGGTAAGAACTTTTGGCAATGGAACAGATTGTTTAAAATGCTCTAAAGAATCTACTACTTTCTGAAACAAAGGATAGATGGCCACTTTAGGAGTGCTTTAGCAATGGATTCCTGCACTGACAGAGCTAGACTAAAAGCCCCTTTAGGTTGCATCTACACTGCAGAAATAATGCAGTTTCACACTACTTTAACTCTCCATACTGTAGAATCCTGGGATTTGTAGTTTGTTTTGGTACCAGAGTTCCGACAGAAGGCTAAATATCACACAAAACGAAGAATCCCAGAATTCTATAGCAGTGAGCAATGGCAGTTAAAGAGGTGTCAAATTGTATTATTTCTGCAGTGTAGATGCAGCCTTAGACCCTTTCCAACTCCATGGTTTCATGATTCTATAAAGCATAAAACTCAGTAAATCACAAGAACTCAGGGATTTAAAAAAATTCTCAAAAATGTTCCAAAATGGGGAGTGTGATTAACATTTCTACCAGATTTGCAGCTTTTTAGGGGTTAAAAATGCATTTTTAATGGCTCCAAAATGCCTTATGGGTGTGTGGAGGGCATTTCCACCATGTTTCATGCCATTTCTGCCTTTCTGACCAATTTATGTCCAGGAGAGACCTTTTTGGAAGCAGGAAGTGAAGAAGAAATGACTTATGATCACCTCCTGCTATTTAAAAAGGTCTCTCCTAGACTGAAAATAGTCCAGGGAGTCCCCCCAAACATGGAGAAAATACCCCTCACATCCCCCAGAGGGTGTTTTGAGGGCAGAGAAATTGATTTCATTTTGTGGGAACGGGTGCAGTGGGTGTGTGGCCCTTCAAGGGCTGCTATTATTTATTTATTTATTTATTTATTTATAAAGTGCTGTAAATTTACACAGTTGCCCATCCCTGCTCTAGATGTTGTTTGGGTGTATGTCCCACCAGGAAAAAAATTACCAAGGGCTAAAGTTTGCCAAGCCTGTGAAACTGCTCTCTAGCACCTTCAGTCTTTGCAACATTTCACAAGCTGAGCTATGTGTGGTAACATCACAGGATAGAGCACACAAGCTAGAGAAGGCTGCAGTGGTTTACTTTTGCCTGAGCCTACTGGGAAGGAGGACAGGATTCCACCCCTTCCTCTCCTCACTGCTGAGTTAATGGAACACAAACTACTTTGGCACTCTGAACTCAGTTTGTAACAACTGAAGTAAGCTGAGGACAAAGGGGCAAATGGGAAAAAGATGTTTTAAAAGCAGCTGAAAAAGTGAGACGACAAAAGGATTAATAGGGACTGACCCTACCCAAAGTGACCAAATGTAATGAACACAAAGGTGGACAAGGCACTGCAAAATGTAGCACACATTGCCAAACAAAAGCTAAAAACACTCACATAATTCATGTGTCTTAGTCATGCTCAAAATGTGGGAAACTTTGCAATTCCTCCTGGATACAAGGCTGAAATATATAGGACATGTCCCAGAAAAGGATGTCTGCTCACTCTGTCCCTGCCAAATCATGACAGTTGGAGGGTATGTGCCTGATACCAAGGACATATGGGAGATAAAACACTTCAAACCTTATTTTGCCATGGGTGTGGCGGGGCTATGCAGCCCCCCTCATCTGCAACAACCCCCCCCCACACACACACACATACAATACATACTGGTCTAATTTGATTTCTAAAACTGCTGAGAGCCAAGCAGAAGTTTTAATGTCAGTTATGAGAAAGCAGGACCAACTGCTTCCATTCAATTCTTTTCAGCCCTTTGTCATGGCTTGGCTGCACAGCTGTGCTCAACACACGCTGCTTCTCCATATGCATGCTCTATGCATTCCAGCACTTCATGTTTACCCGTTGCCAGTTTGGCTGCTGTGCCCAGGAGTTGTGCAGTTTATTCCTCCTCTACTTAAAGGAGGAATGTGTGGGAGAGGTTATTCAGGGCCATCATTCTGTGTGAACCTATGTTATATTTTGAATGGAACTTAGCAGGGAGAAATTGGGCTCCAGGCCTCAAAGAGGAAGGATGGTTAGAAGCAGAAGCAGAAAACTGAACCCCTGGGGGGCAGATTTTGGAGGGGGGGCTAGGTTTTAACATTCGCCTACTGCAGCATTGCCCATACTTTAAAGACTATGTGAGAACTGGCTGGTTAGTTTCATGGAGCACATATGCATCCCCCTGCCATCCTCTTTTATTAGCCCCCTTTTTTTCTAATTATAGCCCATGATTTCAATACCATCTTCTCAGACTTTACGTTAAATTGGAACAAGAATCATGTGGCCCTCCAAATGTTGTGAGATTCCCCAAACTCAACATTACTTTGCCTGTTAGCAGTGACTAGCACTGCACGATGTCCTATTTATTGTCTTCTTTTGTCTCTCATCAGCAAGGTTCTAAAATAATGTGATTTCTTTCTTCTTGTGTTTCATAGGATCACAGAGTTGAAAGGCATCTTAAGGGTCATCGAGTACAACTCCCTGCCATACAGGAAAGCACAACCTAAGCACTCCTGAAAGATGGCCATGCAACTCTGTTTAAAGAGCTCCAAAGAAGGTGAGTCCACTACTCTCTGAGGCCGTCTATTCCCTTGTCAAACAGCTCTTACAGCCAAGATGCTGTTGCAAGAAGTTGCCAGCAAACTTGCTACCCTACCTCCATAATGTTGTTTGGAACTCCCAAAATCACCTTGACAACTCCTAACAAACAAGATAAATTGATTTCTGAACTCCAAAACTGCAAAGTATTACATAACCTTAACTCCAGTTTTAATTTCGTTTGGGATAGGGGGAAATCATAACATGTGACCTTGGAAGAGAGAAAAACCTTTTTCTCTATTTTCAGACATAAATTCCTACTCTGTTGCTCATGCTTATTTGTCTAAGATGTTATGAATGCCGTGTAAACCAGAATAGATGAAAATGACATTAATTTCTCCATTACCTTGGCCCCTTGGTATGATCCCCACCTCCCGTTCCATGATCTGTTGTTGATCGAGACTATTTCATAGTCCAGTAATCTGAAAAATGAATTTGGGCCATTGCTTAGTTTTGGAAACTGGGTTTCCACTGCCAAAACATAACATCTACACAGACGAAGCAGTGCTTTAACACAGAGAGTCTCTGAGCATGATCTCGAAGTGGGAACAAACACTCATGAGCCCTGTAAAGCCCTTCACCAGATTTCCAAAGCCCCCAGTTTTTTAAAAATGGCATGATTTTTTAGCAATTTCTGTCCCCAAACCAGGCAGAACCCCCATAAAATGTGTTAAAACACACACACACAAACCCAACAAGCATGCCAGAAACTCATATACGTATAGTCAACCTACCCCCCCTCCCCATTTTCCTCTGCAATGCCTCTCAAAATGAGAACACGAAGTGACTTCACATTGCTTCCTATCACCATTTCCAGAGGGAATGTAGAGGAAAACAGTGTCATTTAGGATTGCTGGGAGGCTGCAGACCCTGGTGCAGTGAGGTGGGAGTCAGATTAAAAATTGACCTCTGGTCCCCACCTGGTTATTCACCCCCCACCCAAAAGGGATATGAGAAAGATCAGGTATTGAGGAGCCAAGCAGCTGGTTGTGAGTTCAGTGCTGTAGCCTGTGTGGTTGCGTTTGTGCTCTGTATCCAGTTAACTAGTCATTCTAAAGTAAGGACAGGAATAGGGTAGTAAACCTTCATTTCATTCTTGCATGCAAGAGCTTTCTTTCTGCTGGCTGAGATTACACTAATTTTGACACATTTCCAGTGACTTCTTTTTTGCACTGCTCAATTTAGTTTTTGAGCAAACCATTTTTTGGCAGAAAATCCCAAAATCTACAGAGTCTTGCAGAAGGTGATCTCAAGAATAAGAAAATTACCAAAAATTATTTACATTCCTAGATATGAATCATGTGGCATATCATCGTTCCTCATCATTGGCCAGATTGGCCTGGAACTGCTGAGACTTGCAGTTTAACAACATCTGTAGGACCATAAGATTCAAATCTTAGTTATAAAACCATCAAATATCTGCTGTGATCTTTCTCCTCTCTGAGTCAACCATGTGATGCAATGGCCCAAAAGGCTAATACAGTTTTAGGCTGCATCAACAGTTGGCTTCCTACACCCGAATGCAGTTTTCTGTGCAAGCCTCCCATATTCTTTTTTCCTCATAAAGCAGGGGCTTTTTTTCACAATACACAATAAGGGCCCAGTACATATGGACCTTTTAGGCACCCTCGTCACATACTAGGGGTTGGCTGAGGGTGTAACAATGGTGGCACCCTGTATACATGGGCACCTCCATTGTTACATAAGTGCCACACTGTATCTGCATGGCGCCACACAGCACTTACGTAACAAGTGTGCCAGTGGTGCACTCGTTATGCCGCCACCGTGGCTTCAAAAGAACCTGCTTTTTGCGGGCTCTTTTTCCGCCAGTGGGAAGCCTTGCGGTTTAGCAGCTGAGGCTTCCCTTCGGTGGAAAAACAGCCACCGGCAGGCTGCCCTTTTTGGGCAGTCTGTACCGCACCAATATCACTGTGATTCTACTTTAACTGCTATGGCTGAATCCTATGGAATTATTGGATTTGTAGTTTGGTGCAGCACTAGAACTCTGTGGCTGAGGATTCTAAATGCCCTTTCCTAACCTGCAAATCCCAAGATTCTGTGGGAAGTTTCCGTGACAGTTAAAGTAATACATAGTGCTATAACTGTGTAATATGCAAGAGCTCTAAGTCTTGAAGTGCTAATAGCCCTTAAAAACTGAATTTTTGAGAACTTTCTTGTAGTCTGGAGAAAAATGGAAAATAATTAATTCTTGAATGTGAGGATGAAATTTATTAACATTTGTATTTCTTGTTGTTATTATTTACCATCAGCTCAACTTCAACTTACAGCAACCCTATGAATGAGAAAGCCAGCATGTTATAATGTTTTCGTTGTTGGACTAGGATTCTGAGAGATGAACTTCAAATCCTCACTCAGCCATGGAAACCCACTGGGTGACCATAGGCACACCCTTTTTGCTGCAGAGAAAGGCAACATCAAACCCTCTCTGAACAAATCTGGCTAAGAAAACCCCATGATAGATTTGTCTTAGAGTCTCTGTAAGTCAGAAATGACTTGAAGGCTCACAACAACAATGGATAGGAGACCTCTTAGAGCTCCAGTCATCAAATGCCTTGCTTAGGTATTGCAAATCTGAGGCTGTGTCTTCATTGCATCAACATCTGCAGTGTGATATCCCTCTTTACCTACTGCCTAATGCTTTATCAAGTGTTATTGTCTTTTTCAATGAATTGCATCATTGTGGCAGCTAAAAAAGGCAATGCAATTCTAGTCTGCATCAATAGGAGTATATTCTGCTTTGGGCAGACCTTACCTAAAATTTAGTGTCCAGTTTTGGGCATCACTATTCAAGGAGAATATTGACAAGCTGGAGCATGTCCAGAGGAGAGTGATCAAGGGTCTGGAAACAATGCCCTATGAAGAACGACAGGGGGCTGGGTAAATTTAGCCTGGAAAAGAGAAGGTAAGGCATGACATGATAGCCATGTCATGTTTGAAGGGATGTCATATTGAGGATGAAGCAAGCTGGAAACTACAGGAAAAGAGATTCCCAAGCATTCGCAAGAATTATGTGAATTATGGGAAATGCTGTTCAACAGTGGAACACACTCCCTCAGAGTGTGGTGGAGTCTTCTTCTTCAGAGGTTCTTAAACAGAGGTTGGATGGCCATTTGTTGTGGGGGTGCTTTGATTGCCTATTCCTACATGGCAGCAGGTTTAACTTCTCTATGGCAAGTACATTCATGGTGCCCTCCATTCCATTTCAATGAACACCTTGTTTTTGAAGATTTTGACTCTTCTTCCCCCCACAAAAATTACACATACTTCAAATTCAGAGTAGCAAGAACATGACAGCCGGAAAAAACAAATGAAGCTGGGAATTAAAAAATGAAACTGATTTTTCCCACCCTTTTCAAGACCATTATTGGAAAACAGGGTATCTTGTTCAGAAAACCTCCCTTTTATGGTGCCAGTTTTAATGACATTGAAGACATGTGTACCTCCCAATCTTCTTATAACTTTCATCTAAGAAAGTCACTATAAGACTTCTAGGGTCAGTATAGTCTTTGGAAGGATTTATATGCCCCCCCCCCCCTCCATAACTAAATAGGAATTTGCACAGCACTGCAAAACTGTATCAGCAGCAGAGGAGAGGAAAGGCACTCTGTTTTGGAGGGAGAAAGGGAGGGCCCAAGGTGTCGAAAATCATTAATCTGCTGGCCAGATCAAAGACTGAACAATATCATTTTAAGGACTCTTGATCTGCAAGGATATTAATCATCAATGGTCAATGCAAAGCCAACCATTTGGAATGGCTCTGGATAATACAAAAAATTGCCCAATCGCATTCCTGACAAGTACGTTCCATCCCTCCAAATCCTCCTTATTCAAACAAGCCCATGTTCTTGTACTGCTTAAGAATGAGAATGAAGGGGCAATAGGAAAGATCTCTATTGTTTGCTTCCAAGGGCAGTCATCAAAGTATAATTTGCACATGTACTATCCCATATGCTCCAATGATCTCTGACTACCAGCAGCTGCTACTTAATGATGGTACAACATTCCCCTATTTGATGTTATTTACCACTAATTTCTCCTTGTATGCAGAAACTCCCACGTCCTATCCTTGACATTTTCTGGCAAGACTGGGAAAGAGTCCCATCCAAGAAAAGCCATAGCTATTTATTTTATTGTGTATTATGGAATTACATTTTATCCTGTCATCTTTCTAACTTGCTCGGGGTGACTAAAACTGGGGTGGAATACTGTTTTTTAAGATGGGGACCAAATTTCAGTATTGGAATGATCTTTGGGGCTGCAGAATATTAGTGGGTGGGGGCCACTAAAGACACAAGGCAGAGCCAAGGACAAAATAAGGAGGACCAACAGTACTTCAGTGGGGCAATTTGGACATTTTCCCCATGAAGTATGCAAAGCATAGCTTAATGCCACAAATGCCTATTTAGGAGTAAACCCTAGTGCCTCAAGTTTCCAGCCTGAAAATCACAGCTCAGTTCCATGAAACAGTTTTCCTGCTTGCAAAGCACAGTTCATTTCTATGCCATGTATTTACACTTTAAATAGCTTACATACTGTCTTACCTCTGATCAGAGTGCAGAGCAGAAGGCTAAGGCTAATCCCAGAATCCCACAGATCCTGAATCCCTCCATGAGCATGGCTGCAGGGTAGTCCTACAATAACTTTTTCTTGGTCCTTTTTATATCAGCCTGGTAGGAGTTGATCCTTTCCACACTAGAAATAGCTATTGGATTTGGTCAGTTCATAGGATTTCATGGTTTCTGTTTCTTTGGGGATAATTTGTTGACATTCATTAAATTCTTTCATTTTGTGTTGCTGTGTGCCTTCAAGACATTTCTAGCTTATAGCCACCCTAAAGGGAACCTGTCATGGGGTTTTCTTGACAAGATTTGTTCAGAGGAGGTTTACCATTGCTATCCCCGGAGGCTGAAAGAGACTGACTTGTCCAAGGTCATCCAATGGGTTCCCATGGCCAAGCAGAGATTTAAACCCTAGTCTGTCAGAATCCTAGTCCAGCACTCAGACTATTATATCATGTTGGCTCCTTCAAAGTCTTTCATATTTGGGATGAAAAGGGGTTATTTGTTTAAGTGAATGTGAAATAAATTAAAAGTGACTGATTTTCTGATCCTTTTTTTATGTTTAAACCCCACACTAAGGTCCTGAACATTCTGGGAAATAAGTGTTTTCAAACCTTAAGGCAGCTTTTACAGCTAATAAAAAGAAACACCCTGAAATCATTTATCAAACATCTGCTTTAGTCAAGAGTTGCAAGTTTTTTTTTTTAAAATACCCCATAGAATATTAACAATACACAACACATTCATTGGGGAAATTGTTTGAGGAATAAGTATTCCCATCGTTTACTTTTAAAATATACTACCTCTCTCCTGCCATAGGCTTCCAAGACAGCTTGCAATCCTATTAAAACACAATTGGTCATAGAAACAAAAGATAGAACAATAAAAAGATCCAATACTTGTAAAAAGAATAGCCAAGGACAACCAATACACAATAACGATGTAGCTTGGATAAGGAACAATATTTGTTAATAGGCACCAGAGAGGTAGTGATACATTTTGGATGTACTGATACATTTTGGACATGAGGGGCTGAGGGTGATGACCATTATGGTCACACACTGAAAGATAATTTATAACCATGCCTCCAAAGGGATGTCTTTATCTGTATGATCTTCAGTCAGGTTGAAATACAACCTTTCACACTTAATTAGGAGTGCAAGCCATCTTGAAAAGACGTAGTACCTCTGAAATTGACAATCTGCTGGTCAATGACCGAATAAACTTTATTACATTACAAATTGACAATCTGAGGTTGGAAACACAACAGACAATGGGAGGGGAAAATATTTAGTTTCTAGTTAGTTCTGCTAATGTGTGGTTCTGCAGTCAGTCTGGAAGTCTTCAAAAGAAACTGCAGCAGAATGTATGAAGTTAAAAATGAAAGTATTGTGGCAGGGAGCTGTGACCCTTTCCCCATACCAGCATGCACTCTGTAATCCCAGGAATAAGGTATTCTTGGGATCAGGGTGGAAACTCCACAGTTTCCATCCTGATCCAGAGATCAACTGATCCCTTTCAGTCTGGTTTCTGCCCAAGGCATTCTACAGAGACAGCTCTCACTAAGATCTCGAATGACCTTTTACAGGCCAAGGCTAATGGCCTTTACTCTGTTCTCATTCTTCTCGATTTGTCTGCAGCCTTTGACACTGTTGATCACTGTCTCCTAATTGACATACTCTCTGACCTTGGGTTCTCAGACTCTGTTCTTGACTGGTTT